>NC_061112.1:153282142-153313752 GCF_002878395.1 Capsicum annuum | reverse complement strand
GACCAAAACATGACTAAAGATAAATATCTGAAAGTAAACAGGCCTTCTATATTCCAGAAGGCCTGTTTACTTTCAGATATTTATCTTTAGTCATGTTTTGGTCTACTGGGGCCTTGTCCCAGTTTTCAGACAGTTTTTTTTAGTTCATGGTAGAGATTTTGCAGACTGAGTCAGACATTATTATTATCCAGATATATTTTGGATTTCAATTTTTCAGTATTATGATCACATTCAGACTGACCATGTTTCCGTATTAGATTTCTATTTTCGCATTATCTTTTATTATATGAATGTTGTGCATGATTACTAGATAGACAGAGGGCGTCTCGGGCCTTCACGGTTCGGAAATGCTCGTCACGGCCAGGGCTTCCGGTTCGGGTCATGACAAACTTGATATCAAAGCACGGTTCATGGTCCCAGGGTGTCTGCGAAATCGCATCGGGTAGAGTCTTTTTTATGGGTGTGTAGCGCACCACACTTATATGCAGGAGGCTACTAGGCGTTTAGGAATGTCTCTCTTTCTTCATGTTGTAGTTCGTGCAATAGAGTCAGAATGTTCCTCTTTCATACTCTAATTCGTGCTATGGTGTCGCCCATACGAAAGTAAAAAGTCATCCCAAGTTCTGTGTGGTTTCATTTAATATTTCAGATGACATGTATGGAGAGATACCATTGCCAGATATAATTTGTTCCCTCACTCCATCCAAGTTCCGGTTTGACGTCGATGATCATGTCGGGGTATCAATGTTGAGAGGAATGCTTGGTGTTTATTATAAGGATAAGGATGAAAATTTATTTAATTTATGGGTTATGAAAAATTATGGTGTTCAAAATTCTTGGATGAAGTTGTTTACTATACCAATTGGTACAAACGTTCTTAAAATCATACCGATGTATATGTATTCAGATAATGAAGTGTTGCTTTGCTTTGTTAAAGAGGGTTTAGTGAGAGCAGAATGTGTATATAGGGTAATATCTTGTGGATCATTTGGATTAAGTGATCGGATGTGACCTCTAGATTATGATGATATTGGTGCAATTACTATTGACGAGGATGGTTGGGTGTACACAGAAAGTTTGATTTCTCCGAAATTGGGTTATTAAACGTTGTGTAGGTTATCTAATTAAGTAATATTTTTATGTTACAAGTCGTTATTCCTATAATTTTATCTAATGCTTGAGAATTTATTGGTTCCCTAAATTGATTTACCATTCTTGTGGGTTTTTTATTTTTTATTTACAATTCTTTGCTAACAAATTACTAGTCGAACGCTCTGATGTCTCTTTTATCTGCAATTTGCTTCTCGGCTAATGTTGTCTGGTTGAACACTCCGATAACTCATATAAAAGTTTCTTTTTAGTTAAAAAGTACGCTTCAAAATGCAATTTTACAGTTGAATCTCCTCTCTTGATCTTAGACCCTAACAGGACACACAAGCACACTTTTAAGTTTTCTTTCTGCTAAATTTCTCCACCCTGCTAGTACTGACATACTAGTTCCTACTATCTTTCTACCCTAATCCACTTCCTCCACATCCTTTTATCTAGAGTCATGTCCTCGGTAAGCCAGAGTTGCTCCATGTCATATCTAATCACCTCCCTCTGCCTCGTCTGAATTCTTCCCTAACCAACCTCTCACACCTCCACACTGGGGCATCCTTGCCCTTCCCCATCACATATCCGAACCATCTCAACCCCGCTTCCCTCATCTTGGCTTCCACCAAAGCCACTTTCACCATATCCCGAATAACCTCATTTGTAATCCTATCTTTCCTAGTACACCCACACTTCCACCGAAAAATTCTCATCTCTCACCTTTATATTTTGGATGTAAAATTTCTTGACAAGCAAACACTGTGCACCATACAACAAAGCTAATATAATCACTATTTTGTAGAACTTGCCTCTGAGTTAAGTGTTGCCTTTTCGTAACACAAGAATCCGAAAATGAGCCTCCATTTCATCCACCCTATCCCAACTCGATGAGTGACATCCTCATCAATCTCTTTATTCGCCTAAATCATAGATCCCAAATTCTTGAAACTATCACTCTTGAGTCGAAAGAGTATCAAGCTTTACAACCACATCAGACTCATGTGGCACCTCACTGAACTTACACTTTAAATATTCTGTCTTGAACCTACAAAACCTCAACCCTTTAGACTCTATGATTTGCTTCCAAATCTTCAACTTAGCATTAACTCCACCACGGGTGTCATCAATCAAGACTACATCATCCGCAAAAAGCAAACAGTAAGACACCTCACCTTGAATTTGATATGTCAAAACATTCATCATTAAGACAAATAAAAACGGATTAAGAGTCGATCCTTGATGTAGCCCTATCAGCACGAAAAAGTGTGTTGAGTCCCCTTCCACAATCCTAACCTGAGTCTTTGCTCCGTTGAACATATCCTTAATCGCCCTAACATACACCATAGGACCTCCCTGGAGGACTCTATCATAAGCCTTCTTTAAATCGATAAACACCATGTGTAAGTCTTTTTTTCTCTCCCCCTGCTTCACCAGTCTCCTAACGAGATGAATAACCTCAGTAGTCGAGCGTCCCGACATAAATTCATATCGATTCTTAGAAATAGTTACAATCCCTCGTAACCTCAACTTTACCACCCTCTCCCAAACTTTTATAATATGACTTAACCTTGCAATCCTGGATGTCAACCTTGTTCTTACACAATGGAATCATCGTACTCCACCTCCAAGATTCAAGTATTTTCGCTGTCTTGAAAATTATGTTAAACAATCAAGTCAACTACTCCATACCCACTCCTCCTATACACTTTTAAAAATATATCAGAATCTCGTCTTTGCCCAGTCGCTCTCTCCCCCTATACATCCTACGAACCATAGGCAATCACAAACTAACAAACCATGAATAAAAAGGTTACAAACGAAAAAATATTCTTAAACCAATATGGATGGAATTATTTTTGAATGCATGAAGATTTGCAAGTAAGAAAGAAAGATGCAGAACTAAAACTTGATCAAGTTCATATAACACTACAACTTAATTCAAATAAGTAATTTATATATCTTTTCATAAAAATTTCTCAAAATCCGACTAAATATTTTATCTACCACTTGTATTAAGTAGAAAAAACATTAGATGATAACATAACAAAAACTACAATATGATTGCGTTATCAAAATAATACGATTAAATATAGCCTTTACAACATGATCAAATTACAAAATTATATATAAAACACATACATTAAGAATCAAAAATAAAATACAAACAAAATCTAGATAATGTACAACAACAACATACCCAGTGTATTCCCACAAGAGTGGGGTCTGGGGAGGGTAAGATGCACACAGTCCATACCGCTACCGCCGAGGAAGTAGAGAGGTTGTTTCCGATAGACCTCCGACTCAAAGTAGAGAACAGTAAAAAAAGGGATGGAAAACATAATAGAAAATCAGGAGTAAGAAATAATAAAATAGACATCAGAGAAATATGAAATACGAGACATAAGGGCGACACAGAATAAGAAAATAGGTACTAAGACGTAAGACCTAGTGCACTCACTTAGTAATAACCTACACTCCCATAACAAGGACCCTATGAACACGGACCTAGGATTACTAACCCGGCTACACAAGACTCTCCAGACTGTAAGTTACAACCCACACACCCGTATTAGCCTTCTACCCTTATCCGCGACCTCCACACCTTTCTATCTAGGGTCATGTCCTCAGTCAGCTGGAGCTGCTCCATGTCATGTCTAATTACCTCCCTTCAGTATTTCTTCGGCATACCTCTACCCCTCCTGAAGCCATCTAAAGCAAGCCTCTCACACATCCGAACTGGGGCATCCGCACTCCTCCTCATCGCATACCCAAACCATCACAGTCTTCCTTCCTGCAACTTGTCTTCCACTGAAGTCACTCTCACCTTCTCTCGAATAGTCTCATTTCTTACTGTGTCACCTCTAGTAAGCCCACACATCCAACGCAACATTCTTATTTCCGTCACCTTCAATTTTTGGATGAGTGGGTACTTGACTAGCCAACACTCCGCACCACACAACATGGCCGGACGGACTGCCACTCTATAAAATTTTCCTTTAAGCTTAAAGGCCACCTTCTTATCACACAACACTCTCGAGGCTAGTCTCCACTTCATCCACCCTGCTGCAATACGTTTAGATACATCCTCATCAATCTCATCATTCCCCTGAATCATAGACCCAAGATACTTAAAACTGTTCGTCTTATAGACATCCTGGGAGTCTAACCTCACCTCCCTTTCGTCCTCCTATCTCAAGTCACTAAACTTATATTCTAAATACTCAGTTTTGGACCTACTCAACCTAAACCCCTTAGACTCAAGGGTTTGCCTCCAAACCTCCAGTTTGTCATTCACACCACCTCGCGTCTCATCAATCAACACCACATCATCCACAAATAACATACACCAAGGCACCTCTCCTTAAATGCTCCGCGTCAATACGTCCATCACCAATGCAAAAAGGAACGGACTAAGAGTCGATCCCTGATGCAACCCGATCTCGACCGAAAACTGCTCTGAGTCTCCTCCCTCCGCTCTCACCCGGGTCTTTCCTCTATCGTACATACCTTAATAGCTCTGATGTACGCCACCGGGACCCCTTTACCTCCAAGAACCTCCAAAGAACCTTCCTTGGGACTTTATCATACGTCTTTTTTAGGTCGATAAACACCATGTGTAAATCTTTCTTCCTTTCTCTATACTGCTTCACTAATCTCCTTACCAAGTGGAGTACCTCTGTCGTCGAGCGACCAGGCATAAATCTAATCTGATTCTCCGAAGTAGTCACAACCCTCCTCAAACTTTGTTCGATCACTCTCTCCTAAATCTTCATAGTGTGACTCAACAACTTAGTACCCCTATAGTTGTTGCAGCTCTGAATGTCGCCCTTATTTTTATGTAACAGAATCATTGTACTCTATCTCCAGACCTCAGGCATTCTTGCAGTCTTGAAAATATTGTTAAACAAATATGTCAATCACCTTAAACCAGCCTTACCAACATACTTTTAAAAATCCACTAGAATCTCGCCGGACCCCGTTGCCCTACTCCTCCGCATCCTACGAATAGCCTCTTTGACCTCCTCAACCTTAAAACGCCTACAGTATCTAAAATCACGACTCTCCTCCTAGTGCTTCAGCTCCCCTAACAAAATGCCTCTGTCTCCCTCCTCGTTCAAAAGTCTATGAAAGTACTTCTATCATCTCTTCTTAATGTGAATCTCCTCCACCAAAATACTACCATCCTCCCCCTCAATGCACTTTACTTGATCGAGGTCCTGGCCATTCTGCTCCCTAGCTTTGCAAGCCTGTACAACCTCTTTTCCCCATCTTTCACCTCTAACCCCGCATACAAGTTCTCGAATGCTGTTGACTTAGCAGCTGTAACTGCTAATTTAACCTCCTTCCCGACTTCTTTGTAAACCTCCCTATTCACCCATTTCTCCTCCTCATCTTTACTCTCAATTATTTAACATACGCCTCCTTCTTAATCTCCACTTTCTTCATCACATCCTCATTCCACCACTAGTCCCCCTTATGCCGTCCTGCCAGACCCCTCGAAACACCCAACACTTCTCTGGCAGTCTTTGTGATGCCACTGGCAGCCCTATCCCACAAAGTATCCACGTCCCCCCTGCTCTCCCACACCTCCTTTTCCGCCACATTTTCCCCTATCTCCAGAGCATTAACTGGCGTCAAGCCACCCCACTTAATTCTAGGTCGACCCTCCTCGACCCTTCTCTTCTTGCACTTCTTGATAGACAAGTCCATCACTAGAAGCCTATGCTGGGTCGAAAGATGCTCACTCAGAATAACTTTACAATCCTTGCATAGCCTCCTATCCCTCTTCCTAAGAAGCAGAAAGTCAATGTAGGTCTTGGCTATCGCGCTGCGGAAGTTAATCAGGTAATCCTCCTTCTTCGAAAAACTCAAATTCACTATCACCAGCCCAAAGGCCCTCACAAAATCCAACAGAGCAGCTCCCTCACCATTTCTGTCACCGAAACTAAAACCTCCATGCACATCTTCATAGCCTCCTGGTAAGAGCCCCAATGTGGCCATTGAAGTCCCCTGCTATGATAATCTTCTTCGAACTAGGCACGCTCCTCACCACCTCATCCAATTCCTCTCAAAATCTCCCCTCACACTCCCCGAATACCATAACTTGTACCCATCCACATCCCTTTCTTTAGATCCTACCCACCTAGTCTCCTGCATACACGCAATATTAATCATTCTCTTCTTAAGAATCTTCACCAGCTCTACGGATTTACCCTGTAGGGTCCCAATGTTCCAAGAACCTACCCTCAACCTATCTTCTCTCGCCTCACGCCTTATTCTAACACCCTTCACTAAACCCGCCTTAGCGCCTGACCTATACCCCGACCTTACCCCAGCCCTCCCCTCCTCACCACCTCTCAGCACCGCCCCCACCCCCAACCTCCTCGAACATGACCCTATTCCACCATCAACCCCTCCAACCACTACTCAAAACCAAAACAAAGCCCCAAACCGACAAACCAACAAACAAAGTAACGGGTTGGAAACAGTGAGAGAAGACACGCACAAAGTACCCTAATCGTCCTAGCATCCAAAACAAATGCAATAAACACAACAATAACCACCACTAAGCCAAGCAACCAATCACCACTTAACCTCCCAGAACAGGAAAACAAGAAACAGTAAAGCAACAACAGACGAGAAAGTAGGAGCAGAATAGTATAAAGAAATCAACACAGTATGTAGTGATTTAAATATCAAAGAAACTAAATAGTAAGCAGTAGATAAAATTCAATGGTTTAGATGTTACCGAGATAGTCCTACGTGCTGCTTGTGATTCCGGCAATTTTGTTGTCAAAATTGGGTGTCGGAAATAGGTCGCCAGACAAGCCCGTCGGTGCATCACCGGAATGACGCCGGAGTGTCCTCTGGAACTTGCCGGAACTGGGTCGTCGTACCTACCTGCTCCGACCAACGCTGCGCCTTTACCCGTCGCCAGAGTATAGTCGAGCCGGCGGTAAACCTAAGTCCGCCGGTGATAGTAGTGTCTAGGGGGGAGGACAGATCCTTGTTAAAATAGGAAAGAAAAATTAATTTACTTAAATTGAGGAATATTACATGAATTTTATGTCTAAATTAATTTTATTCCTAATAAATTTTAAGTTTAAAAGGGCTTATAAATTAAATTAATTAACCTAATAAAATTAAATAATAATTTGAGAAAAATAATGAAAAGATGATTTTATTTATTACGAAAACTCTAACAAAAAGCTTAAATTACTTTTTTTTTTAATATATTTTTAATACATCGTAGATGTAAGTCAATGTGAATGTAGATAGATTATTTTGTGCGTAGGTGAGGATCAATATAATGTAGGCATTGCATCATTATTTTTTGTTAATTATTTGAATAATGCATAAATAGGAAGTAGTAAATTATTTACGTTTAAACAAAAATGAGCTTACGTGTTAAGGAATCCTTTTATTACGACAAAGTAACAAAGTAGTCCAATTAAAAAAAAAAAAAAAAGAGTAGTCCAATCCTACTAGGAATCAAATTTTATTCCTACAAGTACAAGGAGAGTGTACTAGTTACATATATATAAAATCACCAGGTCTCAAATCAAATTTCTGTGGATCATTGCTTGCCGTCGTTACGTTGGCCTTCTCTCTAACAAAGTAAGAATACTTAATCTGTGAACTACTAAAGCATTCTTGTCCTGTAGTATCCATGGAGGAAATACTTATGGACATTCTGAGCAGGCTACCTGTGAAGTCACTTCTTCGTTTCAAATGCGTTTCAAAATTTTGGAAGACAACCTTATTTTAAGAAAAAACATCTCAATCATGCTAAGAACCAGCTCAGTTCCCAACAATTTCTTTTTGCCCGATGGGACACTGATTGTCGCTTCTTGTCTTCTACTTTACCCTTGGTTGAACTTGTTAAGGATATCCGGATATTTGATTGTTCTTCAAATTCTAATGGAGCAGTTGGTAGAAAAGTCTGTTGTAGTTGTGATGGCTTGTTTCTTATCGGCATTTGGAGTGAACCTCACGTTAAACAACCTTCAATATTAGTAATATGGAACCCCTCCACTAAAGAATCAATAGCACTTCCCCATTCTGAATTCCCACTAGATGTTGATGATGATGACAGTACTTACTATCATGGTAATGATAGTGTGGGATCTGCTTATGGATTGGCATATGACTCTATCAATGATGACTATAAAATCTTTAGGATTGACATGTATGCCAGTTATGAAATTTTCTCACTAAAAACTGGTTCTTGGAGAATAATCGATGAAACCTCAGCAGGTAGGACAAATAGCTTTATGTTGTCTGGTGGAGAATATTTGGCATTTGTACATGGAGCATTTCATTTGCTTGGTTTCTTATCAAGAAAGTTTTGTCTAGTTTCGTTTAATATTTCAAATGAGATGTTCAGAGAGATGCCATTGCCAGAGATAGTGTGCTCACAAATTCATTTCAAGATCGTAATTGATGTTGATGTGGGTGTATCAGTGTTGAGAGGAACGCTTGCTGTTTATTATAAGAACGAGAAAGCTTTTGATTTATGGTTAATGAAAAACTATGGCATTAAAGATTCTTGGATGAAATTGTTCACTATACCAAGTGTTGGGTTCATAGTAATGAAAAGGTGTGAATGGAAAAATGAAGAGGAAAAAAATGGTGGAAGAAGAAGACACCAATTTAGAAGGTGTACTCTCAAATTGAAAAGCTCACTAATTCTCCCACATTGGTGAGAGAATGGAACTTTGGAGTATTTATAATGATGAATACTTAATCCACATGGCAAGTGAAGCAAGAAATAAGAGATGCCTTTCGCTGCTGTTGTTGCTCGGCTCAGGTTCGGGTTTGGGTTCATCAAACGATCGATGAGATCTAGTTTTTAGGCAAATTTTATTTGAATTCCGAAGAATGCCAAACCGTGAGTGTGTTCGAAGAATTCGCCTATTTGAGGTACCGCTATAGTCGGATTGAAGGCTATTTTATCATGGGAGGAAGATTCCATAACCTTGGGTACAGTGAGGGAAATTATTCCTTAAGGAAAGTCCGTGAATTCGGACGACTTGGCCTTAACAATTTCTGTTTCATCTATATTTCTGAAATATAAAATACTTCTTGTGTTGAGGGTATTTGTTCAATTTTGTTGTGTTCTTGTTCATACTTGAACTCGAGTTGAAGTTGTTATTATATTATACAGATTCTACGTACCCGTATTGTGAAAAATAACACCAAGTACCAAAGTTTATAGCATCATACCGAAAGATATGTTTTCAGATTATGAAGTGTTACTCTGCTTTCTCTTTGATGGGGCAATGACATGATTTGTGTACAGGATAATATCTGGTGGATCATTTGGATTAAGTGATCGAATGTGGCCTCTAGATTATGATGATATCGGTGCAGCTAACATTGATGAGGATGATTTTGCTTATACAGAAAGTCCGATCTCTCCGAAATTGGGTCATTAAATGATGCGTGCGTAGGCGGTCTAAGTAATAATTATGGCTCTCGTTATTTCATATATTATTATTTTCTTAGGTAAGATGGACACACTTTTTTTTTCTCCATGCTAAAACCTGGTATTCTTACTAATTTTACGTACTGCTTGAGAATTTCCTGATTCCAAAATTGATTTATTCACTCTGTTGGTTGGCATGTTATTTGATGTTCTGAGGGAATCATTTAAATTCTTTATCTTATTGTGTCTCTTTAACCTGAAGTTGTCTATATAAAAGCAAATTTCTTCTCGGTTAAAATCGGAGTTTATTATCCAAAATGCTTTTTTACAGTTAAAATCACCTTTTTTGATCACCATGACTTAAACAGGGCAGGCGTATTCTGAATTTCAAGAGGATGGGTAAGATTTGCTAAATAATCTGCAAAAGTATTCCCCTCTCTGTATATGTGATGCACTTGGGTTCTGCAAATATCCATCAATTCCTTCGAATCTTCTACTATTGTGCTTATGTGCCATGGTGTAGCCCATCGGAATCTGTCTCAATAATAAAGTTGCTAAAGCCTTCTGCAACACAGAAGGTTAGAGCTTCTCTAATTGCCACTGCCTCCGCGTCGGTGTTTGTTGTGTCTGTGATTACTTATGCTTGAGCAAACACTAAATCTCCAGTGTGTCTTCTAACACAAAACCCATAGGAGCTCTTACCAGGATTTCCCCTACTAGCACCATCAGTGTCGCATTTGATGATGGTGCCAATTGAGGGAGAGTCTAATACACCACTCCGTGATAATATTATAGTAGTTTTGAAATTGTCCAAGTATATATGGATATGTGATTATGTCAGATCATTGTGTTGGGACATTCTTCAGTCTAGGATATCTGGTTCTGAACAACTGCCGTATATTGGTATTTACTTGATGTGCCAGTCTATCAAAGCTAATTCTTCCGTCGTGCTTCATGATGTTCCTTCTCTTCCATAGCTCCCAAAGGATGATGCTACAGACAACAAGCATCACTTGTTTCAGTTTGGCAGAGCTCTGTAGTGTCCACAATTTAATGATTAACCCGAGATAGCTTCAAGCCTTCACAATTAATACCTGCACAATTAGCAAACTCTCCATAGCCTTGCAGCTGTAGGAGAGGTTAGGAAAACATATTTCATAGTTTCCCTGCTAGGACTGGTGCAACACTAACACCTAGATGGATGGCAAACTGATGCCCATCTCCTGTAGAACTTCATCAATTGGCAACCTAAACTTCCATGTCCTACATATAGTAAAAGTCATTTTAAAAGGCAAATTCTTAGCCCACGAGAATCCGAAAATACCACTCCATATAGTAAAAGCCATTTTAATAGGAAAATTGTTCTTCTTCTTCTTCCCTGTGTCGTATGTAATGCCTAGCACCTTCACCTTAACCGTAAAGGTGCCATTTTGTTGCTACACCCACAGTGGTTTATCCTGTTCTCTGTCTGCCTGTGGAGACATAATTGTTGAGGTAGTATGCTGATCTATGTTCCCTGGTAAGTATTATGCCAGCAACTCAGCATTCCATACTCCATTTTGTGCAAAATTTTATCACCTCCATTTCTTCAACATCAACTGCTTCTGGTAAAACGTAATACAGGGCTCCTAATGATGTCCAATTTTCAAACCAAAATTTGGAATCTCCCCTATTGACCAGCCATAATGAGAATATGAAGTGTTACGTGTTTCCTTCCAAGAAGAATTAGAATTGTGGTGGTGTTAATCTTGTTGTCCAAAAACAATTTGTTCAATTAGAATTACATTGGCGGTGATGTTAAGTTCCAAAAGAATTTCGTCAATACTAATGATTATATCCAACATTAAATTGTAAGGATATGTACCACTGCGCTAAAACTCGGATTAGGACCGGGGGAGAAGACTCGGAGCACTTTCCTATCTTGATGGGGTTACACCTAGGATCGACGCTCAGTCCTTTTTTTTTCTTGGTGACGGATGTTTTGACGTAGAAAATTTTAGGATGAGGTGTCTTACCGTTTGCTTTTTGCAAATAATGTAGTCTTGATTGATGAGGCACGAAGCGGAGTTAATGCTAAACTGGAGGTTTAGAGACAAACCCTTGAATCTAAAGGGTTTAGGTTGAGTAGGTCCAAGACAGAATATTTGGAGTGTAAGTTCAGCAAGGTGTCTTATGAGTCTGATGTGGTTGTTAAGCTTGATGTTCATTTTATCAATAAGAGAAATAGTTTCAAGTATCTAGGGTCTATGATTCAGGAGAATGGAGAGACTGACGAAGATGTTACTCATCAGATTGGAGTAGGGTGGATGAAATAGAGGCTCGCCTCCAAAATCTTGTGTGACAAAAGAGTACCTCCTAAACTTAAAAGGCAAGTTCTACAGAGTGATGGTTAGACCGGATTTGTTGCATGGGATGGAGTGTTGGCCTATTAAGAAGACCCACATCCAGAAGATGAAGGTGGAGGAGATGTGAATACTTCGATGGACGTGAGGATGTACTAAAAAATATAGGATAAAAATAACGTTATTCGAGATAAGGTTAAAGTGACTTCGGTGTGAAGAGTTGTAATGAGTTGCCCTCCAACTTTGGGGCCTGGTCCCAACCAGATTCAACCAACAAGATACAACAGGAAGACTAAACAATGAAGTACGTGAAGAAAGTAAATGACAAACACAATAATTTTTACGTGAAAACTCCTTGCTCAAGGGAGAAAAACCACGATCTGCCTTTAGGATTTCTAAAGCTCCACTAATATTCAAGCAAACTTGAATACAAACTTCACGACTTCAATCCTTCTTTTTTTAGTAATAACTCTATTATAAAGAGAAACTTGCAATAACTTTACTACACTACTACCCCAGCTGGAATTACAAGCTACCTATAGCTTTAGTATCACTTAACTCTAGATGACAATAATTAATTTACAACTTAAAACGCCACACCTACTAATAACATACAAATCACAGTAGGCAACGTTTAAGATCAAAATACAAAGACTCGGTTACAATAAGAATATGAAATACAATTTTTGAGCGATCAATTTCCTATTGCGAATGAAACTTTGATTCAAGAGTTTCGAGAGAAAGATATGTTGTGAGTGTAAGGAAATTTGATTTTCTTGTTGTGGAAGATGAGAAATATATATATGACACAAGAAAACCTAGGACGAATCCTATTGGTTGAAGCGAAAAAGTACATCAGCTTTTTCCAACTTTTATACTTTCGTCCAGCTATGTAGTTGATTGTGACAGTGACGTGTAGGCCCAACCAGGTCCTTAAGTAGTTGCAGCTTTGTTATCACACAATCTATAGGAATCAGGTCCCAACATACAATTTGTCAATCATCAAAATTAAGGACTTAACAAGGTGAAATCCAAGATGAGGGAAGTGAGGTTAAGATGGTTCAGTCATGTGATGAGGAAGGGCACGGAATCCTCAGTGCGAAGTATAAGAGGTTGGTTAGGGATGGTTTCAAGCGAGGTAGAGATAGACTGAAGGAAAATTGAAGAGAGTGATTAGACATGACTTAGAGCAGCTCTACCTTACTGAGGACATGACCCTAGATAGAAAGTTATGGAGGAGGCGGATTAGGGTAGAAGGTTAGTATGAGTTTAGGATGTTGTATCTTTTGTTGTATTACTTGGTGTACCTGGTATATGGTATTATTAGATATGTTGATTTCTATTATCTTGTTCTTTTATTATTTCTTATCTAGATTATTTTATTTTGAGTGAGGGGTCTATCGAAAGTAACCTCTCTATCTTACATCTGAGGTAGTGGTATGGACTGTGTATACTTACCCTCCTCAGACCCCACTTAATGGGAATATATTAGGTATGTTGTAGTTGTTGTTGTTGATATAGTAAGATAAATATATATGAGACAAGTAAAATGAAATATTAATGTAATTTGAGATAATATAAATAAGGTGAACAACTAATATGAGATATGAGGGACTCCTATATCTTAATTAGCTGAAGTCTTACAGAAATATTATCAAATATGATGTTTCATTTGATTCCTTTTTTATGTTCATTTTGGACTTTTTCATGCCCCAAATAATGATCGATAGGAATATTCTACTATAATGTCAATATTAATTGATGATTTAGTTTTGGATCTTAAGAAATAACTGGGAAGTAAGTAATTAATTTCAAAGTAAGATAAAGAAACAATGTACTTCTTTAAATATGCTAAGAAGTATAACAAAATATATTTGTAATATATCTTCTGATATCTTTGGAATTCTGTCCTAAAATAGAGGAAGAGATTGAAATGATGTCCAATATTCCTTACTCCAGCGCAGGTGGCAGTCTTATGTATGCCATGGTCTGCACAAGACCCAATCTTGCATACGCGGTGAGTATGGTAAGTTGGTATATGCACAATCCTTGAAAGTATCATTGGGATGTGGTGAATTGGATTTTTCGATACTTGAAAGGTACGGCTAATTTTGGCTTGACTTTTGATAGGAACAAGGTGACATCTAATGATGTTGTTGGGTTTTTTATTCTAATTATGATGGTGATCTTGATAGGCGCAGATCTATGTCCAGGCACATCGTCACTTTATGTTCTGATTCTATTAGTTGGAAAGCATCTTTGCAATCTATTGCTGCTCTATCCACTACAGAAGTGGAGTACGTTGCGGCAACTGAAGGTGTGAAAGAGGCTACATGATTACGTGGTCTTATTCTTGAACTTGGTGTTTCACAAGACACTACTGTTGTGTTTTCAGATAATCAAAGTGCAATACATCTATCAAAGAATGATGCTTACATTCCAAAACTAAGCATATTAGTGTGAAGTATCATTATATCAGAGATACAATGACTGCCGGAGAGATTGTAGTTAAGAAAGTACACACTTCGTAGAATCCGGCAGATATGCTTACTAAGCCACTTCCCATTGCTAAGTTCAAACATTTTTTGAACTTAGTTGGTGTTCACATTACTTGATTGCCCTTCGGGGCCTTTATGGTAATGACGAGAATCTACTAAATGTGAGTCAAGGTGGAGATTGTTAGAGTTGCCTCAAATTATTTGTCTCTCTGTGATTATGCCGCAACATGCTTTCATGTTCCAACTTGGTTCTTGGCACTTGCCCAGTTGTAGGAAAGTTGATTGTGCAGTTACTGGTCACCAGTTTTTTTAGAAGTGCAGCCTATTTCTCAGGGATATTTTCTGTATTTTGATGTTATATAGTTTTTTCTGTAACTGCTTGAAGCAATGTCTTTTTTGTACTGAAGATTAAATCTTCTTTGTCCTAATTCCTTCATTTTGAGTTCTTGAGGATTTATTTGTACTCTACTGTCTACATAATGAACAACTTGTTGTTGCCTGTGGTTTTTTTTCGACTTGGATTTCCACGTTAGATTTGTGTGTCATTTGTTCTGTTTCCAGATTGCTTTCTCAATTTTTACATTTGTCTTGCAATTCAATGTATGTTATTGTCTAACAGTTTCTTTACATGAAAAATGACCACTTTTAAAACATATTCAACTCCTTAAACTTGTTAGGATATTTCATTTGGACAGTTAAACTAAGTCTTGCTCTAATTGGACACATCCAATTTTCTGGAAAAACTTTTGTATGTGTCCTCCTTCATCCATTAGGTAGTCAAGTTATTCGCACATAAACTATGTATCTCCTTTTATTTTACACATCAATTTTACGTAGAAAATATTCCTTTATTTTCCTATTCAGATCTCTAAGTAGATCGATGAGGAGTTGAAACTATATGCTTCAGGGACTTCAATGGTTTTTGTAGTGTAAAAAATATTACTGTACATTTTGCTGGTTCTTTTTTAGATGCCCATTGTAGCTTCTACTGTTGAAAATCTCAACATCCATCACAAAATTAAAATAAATAGCCACATGCAACACTTTGTTAATGCAAAAAATAAACATCGAACAAAGAGGAACCAAGAAAAGAGAGGAGAGTAAAATAAACAGCATGGAAGGAAGAAGAAAGTCTTGAGAGTAAGATTGCAAGAGAATGAGGAAGTGTTATTTCCACAATATATTCAAGTAAGCAGACTTTGTATATTGCAACAACTTCAACTCGAGTTCATGTATAAACAAGAACACAATGAAGTATTAAATACCCTTTAACACAAGATCAATATGACCTTTCAAAGAGGTGTATTTATTTTTCAGAAAAAATAAGATGAAACCAAGTCGTCCGAATTCACGGATTTTCCTTAAGGAAATAATTCCCCTCACTGTACCCGGGTTGTGGAATTTTTCCTCCCAGAATAAAATGGTCTTCAATCTGACTATAGCGGTAACTCAAATAGGTGGATTCTACAAACGTACTAACGATTTAATGATCACACAGAATAGTTTCTTCAAGAGAAGAAGAAGAGTTTATAATCTGAAATTTCTGTAAAAAAAATTTTATCTCAAACCTGTGGATAAAAACCAGGTTATTTATAGCCACAAGATGCCTTTTTAGAAAGGAGGCAATGGTTCACTCCAAAGGTTACACCTTTGTTGTAAGTTCATGTCTGTTCATCGAAGATTGCATCCTTTCCTGGCCACCGTCACCATCCTTTCTTTATTAGTTAGTGCCAGCTCTAGCTCTCCCGACGAAGAAATCTCTGTCGTACTGCACGCGTCGGTCTTTCCAACTCGACATGTGATCTTAACCTCCTCATTACGAGGCGGGCAATGGAATGAAACCGTCGGATCTTTCCATGAATCAGTGTGTCCTTTGCTGAATGGCTGCATCTGTTTGTTCAACTAGTGCATCTGTTCAGTTAAAAAGCAGAAAACAGTTCATCAATTCTAAAGCAATGCAACATTTCCTCACAGTTACTGCATGCATATATACATACGTAAATGGATGATTAAACACAGAAAATATTTACTGCATTTTCTCTTGACATTGTTCGAAATTCAAATAAAGTTTGTCCAAAAAGATAGATCTCATCGATCGATCATTTTTCGAATTTGAATCTGAATCCGAGCCGAGCGAGCTACGACGACGGTGCGAGGCATCATTTATTTATTGCCTCACTTTTCATGTGGAGTAAGTTTTTCTCAATATAAACACTCTCAAGTTCTCTTCTTCCACCAATGTGGGAGAAAGAGTAAACTTGCCAATTTTGAGTACACTTTCCATTTTGGTGTAAACTCATTTTTTCTCTTCCACTTGATTTCTCCATTTTTCATTCAACACACATATAGAACCCAACGATCCCCCACATGAATGCGGAATGGCTATTTTTCATAAAAATTTTACGGACAAGTATGTGATCATCAAGCAAAGACTGATTGCATCTGGATAAGTGGATTTCCCTTTGAACTTTCCGTAGTGAACATGCATCGGATGCACTCGGTCAATCAATAGATTTGATATCTTTGAACCGTCGTGCTTTAATGTACACCTAGACAACACATGTCACACAAATAGCCTTTTACCATTTATGGTTCTTACGGTTTTGTTCTTTTCAGTCATGAACACGTCCCGGTTTTCATGAGAGCTTAGAGAATAGGCCTTTACTAACATTCTCTTTGAAGCGGCTTCCACTTTGCCCTCGCATAGGTGATCTCTAAACATTCAATCCTTTAGATTAAACTATTTGGTCACACCAGTCAAATTTAGATAATCATTAAAAGACTTTTCACCTTAAGTCTTATCCTTGTTTACTATACATTGTCTACATCATGACAATGGGTTGGGTAATTGACAATGTTGAATCTGTCAGACACAACTTTGTTTGATCTCCTTGAACCTAGCTCTTGGGATCTCCAGTCTGCTAGGTAGAGTTACAGCCATGCTGACTCGTCCTAGACTTAAACCCATTCCCTTGGATGTTTTTTCCACCCCTTCTCTAGATAGGCCTTTTGTAAGTGGATCCGATATATTATCCTTTGACTTTACATAGTCTACAGTGATAATCCCATTAGAGAGAAGTTCTCTAACGGTATTATGTCTTCGTCTTATATGACGAGATTTACCGTTATACATCATGCTCCCTGCCCTACCTATTGCTGCTTGGCTATCACAGTGTATACATACTGGTGCCACTGGCTTGGGCCAATACGAAATATCTTCCAAGAAATTTTGGAGCCATTTTGCTTCTTCACCGGCTTTATCTAATGCGATAAATTCAGATTTCATTGTAGTGCGAGGGATACAAGTCTGTTTGGATGATTTTCAAGAAACTGCTCCTCCACCGATAGTAAATACATATCCACTTGTGGATTTTACTTCGTTCGATCCGATGATCCAACTTGTATCACTATATCCTTCAAGTACCGCTGGATATTTATTATAATGCAAAGCATAATTTTGAGTGTATTTAAGATACCCCAAAACTTTTTTCATTCCATCCAGTGAGTTTTGTTGGGATTACTCGTGTACTGACTCAATTTACTAATTGTACATGCTATGTATGGTCGTGTACAGTTTATTATATACATTAAATATTTCAATACTCTTGCGTACTCTAATTGCGAGTCATTTTCACCTTCATTCTTTCGAAGTGCAAAGCTCGCATCCAATGGAGTCTTGGCAACTTGTCAAGTACCTTTTCGATATAATGAGACTGTGACAATGCCAACCCTTGTGGAGTTCGATTGATTCTTATACCTAAGATCACATCTGCAACTCCAAGGTCCTTCATATCAATCTTGCTCTCGAGCATTTGTTTTGTTGCATTTATGTCAGAAATGTCTCTACTGATGATCAACATATCATCCACATATAAACATACAATGACTTGGTGATTTGGAGTGTCTTTAATATAAACATATTTATCACATTCATTTATTTTGAATCCGTTTGCCAACATGGTTTGGTCAAACTTCGCATTCCATTGTTTAGGTGTTTGCTTTAGTCCATACAATGACTTAATAAGTCTACACACCTTATTTTCCTTTCCTGGAACCACAAAATCCTCAGGTTGTTCCATGTAAATTTATTCCTCCAAATCTCCATTTAGGAATGCGGTTTTCACATCTATTTGATGGATTTGAAGATCATATACCACCACCAAGGCAATTAACATTCGAATCGAGGTTATCCTTGTTACTGGCGAGTATGTATCAAAGTAATCAAGGCCTTCCTTCTGTTTGTAGCCTTTTACTACAAGTCTTGCCTTGTATTTGTCAATAGTATCATCCGCCTTCATTTTCCTTTTGAAGATCCATTTAGAACCTAAAGGTTTATTTCTAGGAGGAAGGTCAACCAATTCTCATGTATGGTTGTTTAAGATTGAATCTATCTCACTATTGACTGCCTCTTTCCAAAAGGATGAGTCTGACAAAGACATCGCTTCTTTAAATGTTTGAAGCTCATTTTCTAAGAGAAATGTTACAAAATCCGATCCAAACGAAGTTGACGTTCTTTGACGTGTACTACGTCTTGAATTTTCTTCATTATGTACATTCCCACTTAGTTCATCTCGAGGTCGTTTAGATCCTCTACTAGACTGTTCATGTCTAATTTTATACGGGTAAATGTTTTCAAAGAATTCAGCATTATCTGATTCAATTACCGTATTTTCACCAATATCCGGATGTTCGAATTTATGAACCAAAAATCGATGTGTTTTACTACATTTAGCATATCCTATGAGCACACAGTCCACCGTTTTAGGTCCTATCTTAACCCTTTTAGGTATAGGAACTTGTACCTTTGCTAGACACCCCCACACTTTGAAATATTTCAAGTGTTTTCTTTCTTTTTATTTTTCGTAAGGAATTGATTATGCCTTATTATGGGGAACTCTGTTGAGTATACGATTGGCCATAAGGACAGCCTCTCCCCATAAATTTTACGGTAAATCGAAACTTATAAGTAAGTCATTCATCATTTCCTTCAAAGTTCAATTTTTTATTTCCACAATTCCATTAAATTAAGGTGAATACGGGGCCGTAGTTTGATGGATGATTCCATTTTCTACACATATTTGCGCAAAGGGAGATTCATATTCTCCGCCCCTATCACTTCTTATCATTTTAATCTTTTTGTTTAACTAATTTTCAACTTTAGTTATGTATTGCCTAAACGCATCTATTGCTTCATCCTTACTATTTAGCAAGTAGACATAACAGTATCTAGTGCAATAGTCAATAAAAGTTATGAAATACTTTTTTCCACCACGTGATGGTGTTGACTTCATATCACAAATGTCAGTGTGTATTAAGTCTAAGGGATTGGAATTTCTTTCAACGGACTTATAAGGATGCTTTGCATACTTTGATTCCACACACGTTTAACACTTAGATTTATTGCACTCAAATTTTGGCAAAACTTCTAAGTTAATCAGTTTTTGTAACGTTTTTAATTAACATGGCCTAAATGTTCATGCCATAAGTCATAAGACACAAGTAAATAAGACGAATTCGAACTTTTATTTATTTCGACAGTCATTACATTCATCTTATAAAGGCCTTCGGTCAGATAGCCTTTTCCTACATACATTTCTCCTTTGCTAATTACAATTTTTTCAGAAATGGTTACACATTTAAATCCGTTCTTATCTATGAGTGAAACAGAAATTAAATTCCTACGTAACTCCGGAACATATAACACATTTTTCAGTGACAAGACCTTGCCGGAAGTCACCTTTAATCAAATTTTTCCTGTTCCCTCCACCTTAGCAGTAGCGGAGTTGGCCATGTAGAACATTTCTTCTACCTGAGCCAGAGAAAATGACGAAAACAACTCTCTGTTGGCACAAACATGGCGGGTGACACCAGAATCCATCCACCATTTGCGAGGATTTCCCGTCAAGTAGTATTCTGTGAACATAGCATACAAATCATCGCATTCTTTGCTGGATTCAATCATATTTGCTTGATCCTTTTTCTTGCCTTTCTTCGGGGCTCGACAATCTATGGACTTGTGATCAATTTTGCCACAATTGAAGCATTTTCCCTTGAACTTTTTCTTGGGTTGATTGCTTCTATGTTCAACTTTCTTTATTTTCTTTGAATTGTTTTGGTCATCTTCTACAATATGTGCTCCATTAATTGTAGAATTTCCCTTTTACCTTCTTTCGGTAGCTTTATTATTTTCTTCAATACGAAGTCGGACAATAAGATCTTCAACGGTCATCTCCTTGCGTTTATGCTTTAAGTAGTTTTTGAAGTCTTTCCACAAAGGTGGTAACTTCTCAACTATCGCTACTACTTGGAAAGAATCATTCACAATTAAACCTACAAAACAGTTTATGTGAGTATTAAGAACATTTTTAATATGTTCAACTACGGTATTTTTCAAAAATATATCTTCTGCTAGGAGATCATGTATGATGACTTGCAACTCCTATACTTAAGAGACAACATATTTGCTATCAATCATTTTGAAGTCCAGGAATCGTGCAACAAGGAATTTCTTAATTCCCGCATCCTCTGTTTTATATTTCCATTCAAGTGCCCCCCACAGTTCCTTTGATGTCTTGGTCCCACTATAAACATTATAGAGGTTGTCTTGGAGACCACTCAGAATATAGTTCCTGCAAAGGAAGTCTGAATGCTTCCAAGCCTCAACAAAAATGAAGCGGTCTTTATCCGAGGTTCCCTCGGGCACCTCAGGAACGTCTTCGCTAGTGAACCGTTGCAGACATAAAGTGGTGAGGTAAAAGAACATCTTTTGCTGCCACCGCTTGAAGTCAATTCTCAAAAAAATTTCGGGCTTCTCCGCCGATGCCATCGTTGGCGGAGCATTTGTGCGACTTGATGTGACAATATTATTTGCCCCCACAGACGTTGTCGCATCCATCATTTGACTTTCAGTTGTCATTTTTCCTATCACCACAAGACAGAAAACTTAGTATTTTTCAGAATACTATTTATAAAGTTAAATAACTTGAAATTCTTCTTCTTGTTTCTAGTTAACGATGAAGTTTTTATTACTTCAAATCGTTAATCGAGTGAAACTTAACTTGTGATGAAGATTTTATGTCTTCTAATCACTAGTTAAATTCAAGCGGAGTAGAAAGCTAAAACTTTAATCTTCAAAAACAAGCAATACAGATTCTGTAATAGAGTTATTTCCTTAAGATTGTTATTTCCACAATATATTCGGGTAAGAAGAATCTGTATATTGCAACAACTTCAACTCGAGTTCATGTATAAACAAGAACACAATGAAGTATTAAATACCCTTAACACAAGATCAATATGACCTTTCAAAGAGGTGTATTTATTTTTCAGAAAAAATAAGATGAAACAAAAATTGAATAAGGCCAAGTCGTCCAAATTCACGGATTTTTCTTAAGGAAATAATTCCCCTCACTGTACCCGAGGTTGTGGAATTTTTCCTCCCAAAATAAAATGGCTTTCAATCCGACTATAGCGGTACCTCAAATAGGCGGATTCTACGAATGCACTGAACGATTTAATGATCACACAGAATAGTTTTTTCAAGAGATGAAGAAGATTTTATAATCTGAAATTTCTATGAAAATTTTTTTATCTCAAACCTGTGGATGAAAACCAGGTTATTTATAGCCACAAGATGCCTTTTTAGAAAGGAGACAATGGTTCACTCCAAAGGTTGCACCTTTGCTGTAAGTTCATGTCTGTTCATCAAAGATTGCATCATTTCCTGAACAGTCATATCTTTCCATGAATCAGTGTGTCTTTTACTGAATGGTTGCATCTGTTTGTTCAACCAGTGCATCTGTTCAGTTAAAAAGCAGAAAACAGTTCATCAGTTCTGAAGCAATGCAACATTTTCGAGCAGTGCAACTGTTCTGTGTCACTGTTCACGTAAAACAGTAGTATCAGTTCCTGCGTCACTGTTACTGCATGCATATATACATACGTAAATGGAGGATTAAACACAAAAAATATTTACTGCGTTTTCTCTTGGCATTGTTTGGAATTCAAATAAAGTTTGTCCAAAAAGATAGATCTCATCTATCATTTTTCGAATCCAAATCCGAGCGAGCGACGACAACGGCGCGAGGCATCATTTATTTCTTGTTTCACTTGCCATGTGGAGTAAGTGTTTCTCAATATAAACACTCTTTTAAGTTCTTTTCTTCCACCAATGTGGAAGAAAGAGTAAACTTGCCAATTTTGAGTACACTTTCCATTTTGGTGTAAACTCAATTTTTCTCTTCCACTTGATTTCTTCATTTTCCATTCAACGCACATATAGAACCCAACAGGAAGAAGCTTCGAGAAAGCCAGCAATGATTTGGAATAACAGGACATGCATGTTCTGTAGCTCTACTTATGAAATTTAGAATCGTAGATGGGAGATTTGTGCTTAATATAATGGGTCCAAAATAGCTAGCTCGACTCGAAGACATATCGAACAAAATGCTATAACTCGCGACGAAATCCAACCTGGACCCGAGTGACCGTGATAGTTGATGTCATATGAAATATTTTATGACTATTAAATAAGAATATGAGAGACGTCAATCACTGAAGCTCAAGCCAACAAGGCCAATTACCATCTTTTCTACCAGCTCCTTATATGAATGTGAGAGAAAGATTGCTACTGTTCCCATTTCTGGAAATGCTTTGATGTCTAATACGGTGAAAGCATTACCAAAGTGTTGGGTGTTCCATATAACAGTCGACTAGTCCGACTAGGAGGGCGAGGGCCTCGGGTCGTGACAATGGATACATTTGAACGAAAAAGATATATATGTAACATCCCGTAAAATCCTTCATGTGTTATATCGTAGTAGTATATTTGTTGAGTTAAAAAACTTGAAAATTTTCTAAGTGTAAAAGGGTACTTGGAATCATTTCTAGCTTTCAATCTTCGGGGAATTTATTTTCGACCTTCCCGACCTCCGTTTCTTGATTTTTTTGTTTCTTTACGATGGGGCAAGTCAAGAGTACGTCTCGGGTGAGTTTCGAAATTTTTAGACGAGCTTAAGGGCAAGTTTGGGTTGACGAACCAGTGAGCCGGAGCAATTAGCCCGCGGCGCCTCACTGATCGCCTCACCTGGGAGTGAGCAAGGCGAGGCGACGCCCTGGCTATCGCGGTGCTCAACCCAAGGCGACGCCTTGGGTATCGCCCTAGGCCATTTTTCAGTTTTCTCCGAGATTCTAAGGGTATTTTGGGAATTTTCAATTCCCCAATCATCTTAAACACGGGATTTAATCCCAAATACACCAAAATACCTTCACAATCATCCAAAATTCTCAAGAACATTCATAAGGGTTTCAAACTAAAAACCCAAATAACTCAAGATTCAACCGTGAGTTCTCGAAACAAATTGGAGATTTGGAATCCCCAAGCCGTAGGCATCAAGAAGCATCCTTTAATTTCCTAAATAGAGGTACGCGGGGTTTGCCTAAAATCTCATGGGCATAGAAATCATGATTTTAAGAAAGGGGTTTTCAGATTTATGAATATGTTCATGTTTTAGAAATCCTGACGGTATTGTTTGGCCTTTTGACCTTCCCCCACGTTGATTTGAAATTGTATATATATGTATGCTTGTGTTTTAAAGTTGATGATCGAATTGAGATCATGACTTACGTAAAATTCCTCTCTTGTTTTGATTTTCCTTTACTTATCATATGCTATAGATTGTTCTGAATGCGTCTTTGAAAAGCATGGTTTAAAATGTCTTGAATTGTGTTATGATTGGATTACGATTTGGATTTCAAAAGAGAGGGTAGTTGTGTTGATAAATGTTGAAAATATTCATATAATTAAAGAGTGCATGATTTTGCCAAAAGCACATGACTACCATATGTTTAAAGGATTCTCGCATAGTTTTGACTTATGTTTCGGAACATGAAATCTCTTATACTATTTAAAATGTTGGGTGGTCTGAATTGAGTTTTAATGAAAGAATTATGCTTAATGCATTATGGCTTAGAATTACGACTTGCAAGTCTTGGTATGACGATACCAAAATAGACAATGTCATAATAGACTCAGACAAGCTTAAAAACCAGATTTTCATGACTTAAGTTTTCAGATGGCATGTGTTAGAAAGGGATAAAATTGGGCACAAAGAGATGTTAGATGGTCCCTCGAATAAGGCATGAGTTTCAAACAACTCTTTGCCTAAAACGTGATTTGCCGATCCGGGTACATTATATTATGATGGCCTAGTGCCCTGTGGCATATTAGACTTAGACACTCCAACCCTTGTGGCACACTTGGGTAGGGGGCTTCCCCGCCGAGCCAATGGTGGGCTCCATATTGCCCGTGGGGTTTTAGACTTGTAGGGGTGTACACCTAACTCAGAATTCATACAAAGATCTGAAACTGCATTGTCAAGAATAATTTATGATTTTTCAGAAAGGTGCCCATGTGTTTTGAAAATTATTTTATGTATGATGTTTTGACAAATTGTTCTCCATTATTTTATTTATATAAAAGCTTTATTTTGGATTACTTTGCATACCAGTACAATTGTATTGACCCCTACCTTCCAGGTTCTGAGGCACAGTCTAGAGGTTCTGATAAGCAGTAGATTTCTTCAGACAGAAGTGCAGAGTCCAGTTGGTGAGCCTTCTATATTTCAGAAGGCCTATTTATTTTCAGACATTTATTATTAGTTATGGTTTTGGTCTACTGGGGGCCTTGTCCTAATTTTCAGATTTTGTTAGTGGTCATATAGTAGAGATTTCGCAGACGGTTTTCAGATATTGTCAGATGATTTGAATTTCATTTTCCTTTGTTCAACTTATATCAGACTTATGACCATGATTCCGTTTCACTTTGTAGTATTCCGCATTTCCTATTTGTATATGAATGGTGTACATGATTTCAAGTTAAAAGGGCTCTCGGGCCTTTATAGTTCGAAAAGCTCGTCACGGCCAGGGCCTCAGTTCGGATCGTGACAATATATGTCCGCACACCCATGAAAGCTTTTTCATATGCTTATCACTCTGTTGGGAGGCAAATATAGTGAGGGGGTTTAAATATGGATGTGTTTGAATGAAAAGGATGTATCTGTCTCCTGTGCTGGAAAGCTTTTACACATCTATAATATATTAAAAGTGTGAAGCCCTTAGAAAAGTTATTTGAACTTTTGTCCTTCATTAAGATACTCCTCAATACACAAAATCGTCTTTTCACTATTTTTTGAAATAATTTTCATTAAAATATTATTCAAATATTTAGAATATACGAAACAAAAAAAAATAAGGAAGAATCTCATACCTATAAGGAACTAAATGTAATGTGCCAAATTTTTTGTTAGTAATCCTATGCAACTTTTTAGAGAAAACTCTATCTATGGAAAGGGGAAAAAATAAAAACAAAATTTATATTAAAAAAAATACGCATGACAGATTTTTAAGGAAACTTTTAGGAACAAAAGAAAATTTATATATATATATATATATATATATATAAAAATATAAAAAAAAAAAAATTAAATGTAATGTGCAATTTTTTTCGTTAGGAGTCCTACTCAACTTTTTAAAGAAAACTCTATCTGTGAAAAGGAAAAAAAAATAAGAACCAAAATTTATACAAAAAAAAAAAAACGCGTGGCAGGGTTTTAAGGAAAAACTTTAAGAAACAAAAAAATACCATATATATATATATATATATACACACACATTAAAAATTTGAAGACTCTTAGAAGTGTGATTTGAACTTTTACCCTTCATTATAAATTTGTGCTTTAGACAAAATCGTCTTTTTATTATTTTTCTTTAATTATTATATTATTATATTATTATATTATAATATTTAAAATTAAGAATTTCTATAATATATGGTAAGAAAAAATATCTTTTAAAAAAGTTTCCTTTAAAAAACACAAAGCCGAAAAATTACCCTAAACTTTCAAAAAAAAAAAAAACTTATTTTAATTTTTTAAGAAAAAAAAAAATGAAAACACGTCACTTTAAATTTTTGAGAAAAACAAATCAAATTCCTAAAGTTATGTTGTATTATTAATTTGATATCATAATTAATTTTGTTTTCTTTCTCAACATAAAAATAAAAATCTTCCACGTTTAGATTATCCTTTTTTGTAGTAAAAGGTATTGGAGATTTTTTTTTTTTCTACAATACTATAATAACTTTCATAATATAAAATTTATTGATAGAGATATTCTAATAACTGTTTGTTTATGAGCTCTAAAGGTGTCATCTACAATCACAAAAGGTTAGGTTTAATCATATTGTTCTAATATCTTGATTACCGTATTATTTTGTTGTAGTTTCTATTATGTTCAATTCTATGTTGTAGATGAATGTTTCATTAGACTTTAAGAAATTTCCATTAAGGTTAGGTTTGTCGTATCGTTATAATATTCTCGAATACTATAGTTTTTGTTCTGTTACTATTTGTTATTTTTTCAAGCGAAAAATTAACGTTTGGTCAGGCTTTAAGGATTTTTCTTAAGGTTTAATCGCATTATTATGATATCTTAATTATCATATTATTTTGTTGAGTTTACCACAAAAGATGAATATTTTGTCTGACTTTAAGAAATTTTTGTGTAAAGATTAAGTTTAGTCAATTTGTTTTGTTGTAATTTTTGATCTATTACTATCTATTATTTATTTTTATTATTCTTGATATGATAATTCACATCGTAGGAGACGTTCAAGATATTAATACTCTACATATAGCTTGACATAAAGAACACGTGCAAAGCACACATATTTGACTAGAAATAAGGGTGCATTATGTGGCAGTTTGCATGATGACTTTACTTGATTTAAATTTTAAATTGTATATATTCAATATGAAAGTATTTATTGTTGATTTCAGAGATAAATATTCTCAACGTAAAGTAACAACCTCAAAGGTCTGAAGGAGTAATTGATTTTGTACATAATATATTATGCACCAACTATCGTGTTGCTAACATTTTTGATTTATTAATTTCTAAATATTTTCTTTTATAATATCAAAGTGATTTTTTAAAACTAAATTTATTGAAGCTTCTGATGGTAAAATATATATGTGTTTTTAATAAAATTTATGTTATGTTTACATTATTATATTAAAGTGTAAAGGATTTTTGAGAAGTAATTTAAACTTTTTGCACTTTATTAAAAACTTTTGTGATAGACAAAATCGTTAAATTTTAAATAATAAAAAATTACACATGTGACTAAACTAGTACTTATCAAATGCAAGTAGACTTTTCTCTAAGCCCCGAGATAGCAAATATCAAATTGTTAATTTGAAGGAATGAAATTCCAGAGCTTTCCTTGACGTGTAGATCTTCGACTCATTGTTTTGGCCAATACAGAGAACGGGCAACTATATACTCCCTCGTCCTTTCTAATTTAATTTCTTATTTTACTTGTGTTTTTCATTAATCAAAATAAATACAAATTTTTTTATTATATCCTTAGTAATTGATTACTTCTTGTTACTAACATTAATTATCAAATTTTAAAAAATATTATAAGAACTTTAGTAATTCTATAATCCTAATTATCTATGGAAAAAGTATTTTGATATCAGCTATTATAGATGCAATGTGTCCACAAATAATGTGATGTGGCTTACTTTACATGACGTTACTTTTGGACCGGCTCATATTCAAATCATCATTACCCACCTCTTAAGCTTGATAAATTTGTACTTTGGCTATAAATAACCTTTGTTTCTTAAAGAAATGGACAGTGATAACACTACTACGATTTACATACTTTTTTGTATGTACTCTTTGTTACTTATATATATACTAGATACTGTAGCCCGTATCAGCACGAGTCTAATATATATTATTTAGTTTTCTTAATTTATATAGAACAAATAGCATTTGAAGTGTCAATCAATTTTTTTTTAATATAAATTTTAAATTATTTAGGTTATTATTCATTATTATTTATAGAACCTTTTACATAATTTAGTAATTTATGCTTCTCTCTTTGTCCCAATTTTAGAATTTAGAGAGTCAATCAAATTTTTATTAATACATTTTTTAAAATATTTAAAGTTGTTAATAGTTGTGAATTTAGTATCTTTTAATGTAATTTCAAATAATTAATGTTACTTGCTTTATCGCAACCTATGTGATACTATTAGAATTTCAAAAGTTAATCATATTTTTTACTATATGTTTTAAAATATTATAAGATGTTAATAGTTATGACTTATAATTATTTTTTTTGCATAATTTTTAAATATATAATATGTTATCAAAATAAAATAAATAAATTAAAATAAACAAAGTACTAAATTTTCAAAACATGTTAAATTCGAAAACAACATTTGGATCAACAAATTAATAAATTAAAATATTAAAACATGCAAATTATAAAATGCCATAACTACCCCGGATTTATGTGACACAAATATAATTTAGATAATCAATCATATTTTTAATATTTCTTTAAGTATTTTAAATTGTTAGTTATTGTAATTTAGTATTTTTATGTAATTTTCAAATAATATATGTTACTCTTCTTATTCAAATTTTGTGGCATTGATAGTCAATTATATTCTTAAAATAATTAAGTTTTTAATTATTATAATTTATAATAGTTTTTCTTCTATTCCAATTTAAGTGGCACTGAAATAAATTCGTGAGTCAATTAAATTTATGATTGAAGAAGTGAACCGGATATTGTCCTAAATGACTTATAATACCTAATTATAAGTGATATAGCAAAATTACTATAAGAAAAATGAGTCTCATATAAAATGTCATGTTAATTTAAAACATCAAAAATTCATTTATTATTTTATGTCAAATTTATTTTTTATTATATATTATTTATTTTTAAATACCTGAATGACTTATAATAATTAATTAGGGGTAATATAGTAAAATTACGGTTGAAGCAGCTGAAGCAGACATGTCATAAATGTCTATTTCACCCTTTTTAATTAAATATTAGTAGTAATTCTTATATGTAAATGTCTTACAATAATTAATTAGGGGTAACATAGTAAAATCATGGAGCAAACATACTTGTGAAAAAATTTTAATGAGTTATATAAGATGTCCTATTAATATAAAACACCAAGAATTAACTTATCATTTATGTCTATTTTATTATGTATTAAATATTATTATTTTTTAATACCTAGATGACTTATAATAATTAATTAGAAAGATATAATAAAACTACGATTAATGCAGCTAAAATCGACATATCATAAATATCTATTTTACCTTTTAAAATTATATATTATTAATTTTCTTATATATAAATAATTTAAAATAATTAATTAGGGGTAATATAGTAAAATTACGGAGCAGCTGAAACAGGTGAAGAAGCAGGCAATGTAATATAGTAAAATCATGGAGCAAACATACTTGTGAAAAAAAATTAAATGAGTCATATAAGATTTCCTATTAATAAACATTAAGAATTAATTTATCATTTATGTCTATTTTATTATTTATTAAATATTATTAATTTTTTAATACCTATATGACTTATAATAATTAATTAGAAATGATATAATAAAATTATGATTAAAGCAACTGAAACAGACATGTCATAAATGTCTATTTTACCTGTTTTTTAAATTAAACATTATTAATTTTCTTATATATAAATGATTTAAAATAATAAATTAGAATGAAATAGTAAAATCACGGAGCAGTTGAAGCATGTGAAGAAGCAGGCATGTTGACGAACAGTTGTCTGCTTCTTTACACTTATTAATAGTAGTAATATATATATATATAATATTAAAAGTGTGAAGACCTTTAGAAAAGTAATTTGAGTTTTTTGTCCTTCATTAAAAGACCCTCCTTTAGACAAAACTGTCATTTCATTATTTTCTTCAATTTATTATTTAATTATTTTTATTATATTAACTAATCTCCTAAAATATATGAGACTCTTAAAACACATGGAAGAAGAATCAATTAATATTTTCATTAGAGAAATACTCCTAAAATAGAATAGAAAAATACTCATAAAATAGGACTCTATTAAGAAAATAATTCTATAAATATTGAGATGCACGTTAAACTAAAGAAAAAACTGATTTGCTTATTGTGAAAATATGATGGATGCTCATCTAACTTGATTCAATTGAATGTCTAGATTGATGGATGCTTAACTTTCTAACCCTCAAATTCTTCACTATTTTTATCAACATAATTGAATTCAACATATGTGTATATATATATCTTCTTTGTTTTCATTCAACTCATTCTTTAGTATCAAAATTTTTCGCTCAGACAAGAATTATTTTCATCAAAATTGAAGCTTTGTGATCACTGTTATATTATTTTGTTGTGGTTTACAGGTCGTAGATGAATTTATAGGTGGTAGATGAATGTTGGTTGAGTTTAAGAATTTTTTTTAGGTAAAGGTTAGGTTTAATTGTATATTTTTATATCTCTGTTTTGAGAATTCTTTTTGTGTAAAGTTAAAAGTTTAGTTGTATTATTTTGATATCTCTATTGTCGTATTATTTTTTCATAGTTTACAGGTGGTAGATGAGTGCCAGACGACTTTGAGGAAATTTTTGTATAAAAGTTAGATTTAATTATATTGTTTTGATGTCTCTATCATCGTATTGTTTTGTTGTAGTTTATAAGTGGTAAATGAATGTCGATTGGCTTTGAGAATTTTTTTTCGTAAAAATTAGGTTTAATTAAATAAATTCTCCAAAAGATGTTGAATTTAATTATTGTATTCATCTTTATTATGTAAACAAATATCCTATTTAGAGTAACGTTTAAACTCAATAAAGTAAGGTACACGTGCGACGTGCGTACACCTAAACTAGTGTGTGTGTGTATACAAATAAAATTTTAGAGAAAAGACATAAAGTCAACTCTGAACTTATACAACCTTTGCAAAAAAACACTTAAACTATGCAGGTGTCTCATTACCCCACAAAACTACTTAAGACCATTAAAATTAATCTCTTTTGACTCATTTTCAGCCTATTTATTTTAACACGCAAGAGGAGGCGCGTGAGGAGAAAATTATTGCACCAGCAAATTGAAAAATGCCACGTGTGATAAAAAAATGTTTTCACTTTTTTCTTTTTCTATTTTACTATTTTTTTCTTCATTTTCTATTTTTTTATTTTGTTTTTCCTTCTTTTTCATTTCTTCTTCATCAATGGAGACTTATTTTGCCCTTCCTCTTCTTCTTCGTTAATGCGATGGTGGTGGATATTAACGTGGTCGATGTTTATTTCTCAATAAAAATGATAAAGAGATTTTAAAATAAAAAGGTAAAAAAAAAAA
>NC_061112.1:153278163-153279142 GCF_002878395.1 Capsicum annuum | reverse complement strand
ATCAAAAATTTATTATGTTTGTATATATGAATTTATAGTTAAAAATTTAAATTAGTTGGAGAAGAATTTTAATTATTTGGAATGGATTTGATGTTTAATTTGTGAGCAAAAATAAAAACATGATTATTCAAATTTTTCTACAATTTTTTTTTATTTTTTAAAATAACGTGGCAGACGTGGCAGGCGTGACAGCTGACGTGGGGGAGAGTGTTACACTCACCAAAAAAGTGTTTAAAATATTGCTTTTTAGTGGGTTCAGGGGTCCAGATGACAAACATGTAAGTAGAAGTGTCCAATTTACAAAACTGACATAGTAGAGGAGTCCAGAAGGTCATGGTGACTAGGACAAAAAGAGTGTAACCACTCACCTAGGGGTGCGAGTGGGGGTCAATTTTTTGCCAATTTTAAATTAAAATAATTTTAAAAAATTAAAATTATATTAAAATTTAAAACAAAAATAAAAAAAAGAGTCCTTTTTTTCCTTCATCTTTTTAAATTTTAAAATATTTTTAAAAATTTAAAAATAATTTTAAACGATTTTAATTTTTTTTTTTTAAAAAACTAAAATTATTTTTAATTTTTTTTTTAAAATAAAAAGGATCCCTTTTTCCCTCCATCTTTTTTAATTTAAAAATATTTTAAAAAATAATTTTAACATTTCAAAAATTATTTTAAAAATTTTTTAAAAAAATTTTTTAAAAAATTTTTTTCCCTCTCACCCCACCCCACCCGTCCCTACGCCCACACCCCACCTAGCCGGTCCCCATCCCCAGCTCCTCTTTTTTTCCTCCATCATTTTTAATTTAAAAATTAAAAAATAATAAATTTAAAATTATTTTCCCACCCCACCCAGCCTCCTCCACCTTCACCCCAGCCCGTCCCCACCCAGCCTCACCCACCCCTCCCCCAGCCCTCCACCTCACCCCAACTCGTCCCTAGCCCATCCAGCCCCACGTAACCCCTCCCCCTTCCCCAGCCC
>NC_061112.1:153239816-153278063 GCF_002878395.1 Capsicum annuum | reverse complement strand
TTATTTAATTAAAATTTATTTAAATTAGGTAAGAATTTTAAATTTGATAAATTAATTAATTTAAAATTTAATTAATTTAAATAAATTAATTAGTTAAGAGTTTTAAGTAGTTATTTTTTTACTAATTTAAATTTAAAATTCAAATTAATTAAATTAATTTTAATATTTAATTATTTTTAACGTAATATTTTTTTTATTTTAAAAATAATTATTTTAATTGTAAAAGCATGATTATTCAAATTTTTCTACAATTTATAACTTTTTCTTATTTAATTAAATTAATTTTAATATTTAATTTGTTATGTAACATTTTAAAAATGACTTGGAATTTAATGTAATACCTTTTCTATATTTTTTTTTAAAAAATGACGTGACAGACATGACTGATGTGGAAGAGAGTATGTTACACTCACCAAAAAAGGGTTTAAAATATTATTTTTTAGTAGGTTTAGGGATCCAGATGATAAACATATAAATAAAAATGTTCAATTTACAAAACTGATATAGTATAAGGGTCCATAAGGTCATTTTGCCTTTTTAAAATACCACATAAAAAAAAATATTAAAAAAATGTAACCAATTCAGCTTCTTCCTCACCACCAAAACCGGACCAACTCCTCAACACTGAGACAAGAGCACAAAAAGAATCACCTAAATTTACATCGCTACTAGCATTCCCAGATAAGTCTGCTAACACTTCTCCATCTTTATCCCGCAATTTCACCTCTCTACCAGAATCTGCAATTCCAAAGATTCAACCTTTATTTCCAAAATACAAGCCTTTTCAAAAGACCTCCCCATTACACTCACCCAATCATTCAATTCATCAACAAACTCACAATCAAAATCGCAAAACCAAAACCGCAAATCAGTAGCACCAAATTCCCTCTAACCTTTTCAAGAACACAGCTTTCAACTTTCAATGCCGGATCATTAAAAACCAAATTCGATGGATTAGAGCATACCTTTGATGGGGCTTTAGTCATTTGATCACTTCCAGATGCTTGTTCAATTGAATCACGGTGGGAATTTTGAGAATTACTCCTTAATTTCTCATTTTTCACTGATTTTGGTAAATTAGGTTTCAAAAACTCAATTTTTAAAGTGGAATCGTTTGGAGTTGAATCAATTGGGGCTTTTGCGTTGAAAACACTCCTTACCTCCCCATAAATCGGATTTCATTGAGAATTTTGAGGTTGACCGGAATTTTTCCCATCGCCGGAGTTACGGGTTTTTCCGGCATGGAAAACAGTGTTACGGGTGTTTTTTTTGGCTGGGATTTGAATGGTATGAGCAGAATGATCTCCTCCATCTGTTTCTATTCTTGCATGTTCACGAATTTGTGTTGGAGATGATGGAATTTCATTTCGCAAAATCTGCGATGTTGTCGCGGTGGCTTCAGCATCACTGCTTTCAATTCCATCAATTGAATAACTTTTGTTTTGCTAATTTGGCAGTATGAACTGTAATGGTGCTATAGATTGATGATTTGAGGGAACTAGTTTCTAAGTTGCTCAGTTTTTATGATGAATCATTGATGGGTTTTTGCTCTTTTGGTGTTAATATTGGTTCTTGATAAACCCATGTAGAGTATTGGTGAAAAGATTGGCCTTGGTGTTCGTGGGGCTGTAATGGTGAATGAAGAAAGAAGAAAGGTTTTGGATGGATCACTACAAAAACAAGAATGTTAATTAACATTTTTTTACTAACATTTGAGTTTATTATTTATAACCTGGTGTTCAGGCTAGCTGTTAGTGATGGACGGGAAGATTTACCTAGTATTTTTTTATATGTGCTGGAAAAATTTGCTTTTTTGGATAACTGTGGTGTAAGGAATAACTTTTGCGTACCTCGACTAAATGGTCAAGGAATATTAGGTAACACACGGTTTTTTTTTTTCTTTTGCGTTGTGTTGAGAAAATTTTATTTTTTTTATTTGGAGCAAAAGAATAGGAATTTGCTATTCTTCAAGTAAAGAGAAGAAAAATGAAAATGAGAGTAAAAAAAATTGATTTGAAGTTGAGGAAGAGCAGTTCTTCTAATGGTGATATTAGTACATTTATAAGCAAGTTGAGTGCCGGAGGAGGAGCTGAGGTGGGGTTTGAGCAGATTCAGGGAAGGTTAATTGGGAATGGTGGTAGTAGTGTTGCTTGTTTATATACTCAGCAAGGACAACAAGGTATCAGTCAAGATGCCATGATTGTTTGGGAGGTTTGCTACTTAACTCTCTTGATGATAAATTAATGTATTGGTGTTATTTTTTCTTTTTTGGAGCTGAGTGTCTACTGGAAACAACCTCTCAGAAGTTGGGGCGGAGCTAGGTATGGCCAAGGGGTTTCGACAAAATTTTGCACTTCCTTTTTATCTATATATAATAGATGCTGAACCCCCTATAATTTATTCGTGTGTTCACTTTTTATATCTGAACTTCCTTAGTGAAAGTCCGTGCTCCGAGGCACAGGCACACCCGGTCTCAGACCCCTCTCGTGGGATTTCACTTGCTATGTTGTTGTTGTTGTGTGTGTAATTTCCCTCATTTTTGCATCTAATTCATAGGGTACTTGTCCTGTCCCACCATTACTAAGTTTGGATGCACCCTTGAGTGTGAATGTGCATGAATGTCTTAGAATTGGAATCTGCTATTTGTTGTTCGTTAACACCTAAATGTCTGTAAAAATTGAATCTTGGTGATTGTGTCAAATATGAAATTAGATTGATATGTATGCTTACTATAACTCTTTGGGCATCATTTTAGAGTTCATTATGGTGATTTGAGTTGGGTGCTCAGGAATAGCGCTGAGTTTAGTTAAAGGATTTTGCTGCACTGTACTGTCATTATTGGAATAGCATGTAATGTTAATAGTTGAACCTTCATAGTAGCTCATCAAAGATTGATTAGGGAAGTGTAAAAGGATGAATATTCTGAAAATGGATCACATTTCCAGACTGCTGTATTTCTTCTTGTACCTTTTTGTTTGCTTTTGGGTTGTGGTGAATCTAATAGTTGAATCTTTTAACAGTTTACACATGCTATTTTGTTCTCATGCTCCTTCAATTCATCAGCTGGGGTAGCTGTCTTAGCAAAAGTAACTTTCCTGCTGAAAACTAAACACCAAATGGTAATTCACTCAAACACCTTCATCCCCGGGCATTTCTGGAATTTTAATTGGAGTTCTACTTCATGTGGTTACCATCATCGTTGAGCGTCAAAATTGTGTAGGAAAGCCGAAAGTGTAGCTATTATCTCTTGTTTCGTTTTATCTGTTATTTGACAAACGATAAATTAATTTGTTCTTGTCTATTGGGTCAGTTTATGACTTGGTTGGAATGTTTCTACTCTAGAATTATTGTTCGAGAAGCAATACAGTCCTATGTGGAGTATTTGATGGGCATGTCATATGGTTGCACAAAAAGTTTGAGATTATATTCCAATTTTGCTGCGTTCAGAGTGGGAAACTAAAACCTACGGTGATAAAAATTCTGTATCTGAGAACAGAAATACTGATGGAGGCTTGCATTTTGACGGCATTGTGGATGATGATTTGGTCGAATCAGTGGAAGCTTAGAATGATGAAAATTTCCCAGAAATCCATCTGCCACTTAAGAGGTCAATGTTAAGGGCTTTTAGATCAATGGTTAAGGAACTGAAGTTACACCCCTCAGCTGCTGTTACTTTGATAGTGCGGTAGTTACCATAATCTTGGTTTCATTTAGCTTCAGCTGGAATTGGTGCATTTAAAACTAGAGTAAGTTCATTGAGGCTGGAAAAACAGTGTGGTCCATACTTGTCAGATATGCATGTTTGGGATCATTGTGCATTAGCATCTAAGTGCATGTATTTTATTTGCTTCTTCTGTCAAAAGAAGGATACAATAGTTTCTTCTAGTAAGTAATTCAGTATCAAAATCATTGTTACTTCTAGAGGACCTTGGTCAGTCCGCATATATGGAAAACTGGAATTTCTGGTAAATATACTTTAGCATAATGCTTTCATGCTGAAGTCTTCTTCAATCAACACATTTGCATTTGGTCAGAAATGCAGGGCCTTTTCCTTACCTTGCGCATCATATTGCATGTTATCAGTTTGTGTCCTGACTTATTCGAAATTTACTTTGTAATTCTTCCTTAATCAACTATTTTCATGACTTTGCATTTATGTAAAATCATGTGAATTTTGGATTGATGAATATCTCTGTTGACCTGGATATGATGTTGAAACATTTGCTTCCAGAAAATAATAAAGATTGAGTGGGAAGGTTTGCACATGATTCTGCTTTAGCATGGTTATATTTGCATCACTAATTGTTTAGTGTCTTGAAAGAGGGGATAATAACGTATCTGAATGTGCTCAAGGCCAGGATATATTTGTCGGTAATGTTGGTGACTCGAGAGCTGTTTTGGCAACAAGAGATAATGACAACTCCTTAATGGCTGTGCAGTTGACAGTAGATTTGAAGTCTATTCTTCCTAGTCTGTCTGTCTGTCTCTTTCTCTTCCCTGTCCCACCCAACACACACTGGGCACATTAGCTGAAGCTGAAGCTGAAATCGCTTAAATTTATTTCAATTGTTTGAAATCAGTAGTTTGTCTTCCTCTTGTAGGAGGAGCTGCTAGAGTTCATAAGTGTAAAAGAAGGTTTTTTGCACTGCAAGATGAGCCAGAGGTTGCACATGTGTGGTTGCCAAACTGTGACTCTCCAGGTTTGGCAATGGCCGGCCAGAGCATTTGGTGATTTTTGTCTCAAGGATTTTGGTTTAATTTCTGTGCCGGATGTGTATTACCACCACATTACCGAAAGGGATGAGTTTGTCCTCCTTGCATCTGATGGGGTACTTTATCTCATGTTGTTTAATCCTCTCTCAACCATACAGAAAACATACATCGTATTCTTTGTGATACCACATGTACATTTTTGGCTTTGTAATATTGACTTTCGAGATGTAGGTTTTGGATGTCCTTTCTAATAAGGAAGCTGTGGATATTGTGGCCTCCGCTCCCAGTCGTGCTACAGCTGGCCGAGCTCTTGTTGACTGTGCTACTAGAGCATGGAGACTAAAATATCCAACTTCAAAAAATGACAACTGTGCTATAGTGTGCCTTTACCTAATGAGGTATGATCATGGATTGTTAGTGTTTGATTTCTTTTGTTTATCTAAGGTGGTTTAGATTTTGATGTGATCTAGTTTGTTGGTAGTTGTATTGCTGCACTCCAGCGTTTGTCTCTCTAATTTATGCATCAGCGCTGGTCATATCTGGAAGTACTCCAGCATGCCATGATATTGTATACTGGTCAGTTTGCGGATTATTCGACACAACTTGAGCACCATGATCTGTATGAGAGACTCCCAATGCTTCTCCAATTCCGGTGTCTCCGGTTTGGTTGTTATTGTTTCCCATAAGATCATCAAAGTCTAACAACATATCAAACGCTCCATCTAGCCCAGTAGTGGCCTCTCATGTGATGGATATGGACACGAGTGGCTGTGGCTGTTTGCCTGAGGGATCAAAACAAAGTGTATGTTCCACCTGCTGTCTGTAAGCCATTTTCTCCTCTTGTATCCTAGTAACTGCATACACTTTTAATCTTTTCTCTTCAATGAGCCTCTCAAATTCCGCTGATCATTATATTCCAGCACTACTTGCCTCATCACGTCAGATCCGAGAATTTTCCTCATCTTGGATACAGGAAAATGGCGAGCAAATGGGCAGACTTTTCTTTTGGGATAATTTCCTCTGATTGTTTCGATTTGTGGATTGCTAGCTATTCGTGGTGCTTGACTGGGCAACGGTGAATTAGAGTTATTGTGTTCACCGGCTGCCCTTGAACAACTCACTTCACCGTTCGCCATTGTTATTTCTTCATCTTGGGATCTTGGGCTCAGCTGATTTATTTTTGCACATAATTAAAATAATATTATTACTACGAGATAAATAGTTTGACTATTAACGTACGGGTAATCACACTAATTATCGTTACGAGAATAATTATAACAATTAATTTGACATCTTTTGAATTTTTAAATGTAAATAAATTTATTTTTTAGAGTAATTTTTGTATATAATCTTAAAATATTTTAAATTATCAATTATTATGATTTCTTATACAAATACATAATTTTGTTTCAAAAATTTAATTCACAATCAAAATTAAATTTTATAAATGTATAAATTAATAAAAACTGTAAAAAATAAAATTTGGTGAGCTTATATTACTGTTTTTTTAGATTTTTTTGTCTCGATTTATTTGATACAAATATAATTTAAATAATCAATCATATTTTTAATATGTTTTTAGATATTTTAAGTTTACTATTTTAATTTATAATATTTTTTATGTAATTTTGAAACAATATACGTTACTCTCGCCGTTCAAATTTTTGTGGCGTTGTTAGTCAATTAAATTTTTAAAATAATTTAAGTTTTTAGTTATTGTAATTTATAATATTTTTCTTTTATTCCAATTTAAGTGGTATTGCTATAATTTCGAGAATCAACCAAATATTTTATATCGTTTAAATTTTTTAAGTTGTTAATTATTGCGATTGATAATACTTGTTACGTATATTTTTGAAATACATAACGGATTAATCTTTTTAGATATTTTAAGTTGTTAACGGAGTATTTTATAATACATTTATATATTATTCTCCTTATCCAAACTTTTGTGGCATTGATAGTCAATTATATTTTTTAATTATTGTGATCTATAATACTTTTTTTCTATTTCAATTTAAGTGTCATAATGCTTAGATGACCACAATAATTAATTAGGGGTGGTATAGTAAAATTACGATTGAGGCAGATTAGTATACGTGTTTTAAATGACGTATAAATTATAATAACTAATTAGAAATGAAATAACAAAATTACAAAACTTATTAGAAGTGATATAACAAAATTACTATAAAATATATTTGTGAAAAAAAATTAAGTAGCCTCACATAGGACGTCAAGTTAATTTAGCATTAAATATTGTTAATTTTTTAATATTTAGATGACTTTATAATATTTTTTTAATATTAATTTTTTAATATTTAGATGACTTATAATAATTAATTATAAATGATATAGTAAAATTACGGTTGAAGCGAACATGTCATAAATATTTATTTTTATAATTAAATATTATTAATTTTTTTGATACGTAAATAATATATAATAATTAATTAAAATGATATAGGCCAGTAAGCAGTCATGTTGACGTGCTCTTGCTGGCTCTTTCCATCTAATTAGATAGTAATATTAGGCAAGCATTTGGTCTTGAATAAAAAGTAGGGGAAAGACAAAAACAGTCTCCCAATCAAAAGAAAAAAAAAAAAAGACACGAAAATGTCCATGAATACGAAATCCCATTTTTTAGCCATTCGCTAGTTAAGTCGCTTTCTTTGATTTTTTATTTTATTTTATTTTATTGATATTGTATGTTTTGTTTTACTTTTGCTGTTGCTCTGTCTATTTATTTTTTTTTAATTATTATTATTATTATTATTATTATTATTATTATTATTATTATTGTATAAATTGTATTTGCTTTTTGTTGGTTTTGCACTATTGTTTTTTTTATTTCTTCTAGTTGTGTTTACTTCTGTTTTCCCTTTTTTGGGTTGCTCATTTTTTTCTAAAAAACTAATATTTTTATTTATTTTTTTAATTTTATCAACAAAACAATCAAATAGATTTTGTAGTTCTCTTTTAAGTTAATTAAATACTAATTTATAATATCGTAACCAAATAAAATTTTGTATTTTTTTGATATACAATTTTTTAAAGATAACATATTTTAATGACTCATATACATGTTTTAATAAATGATGATATAATTTTACACACATTTTGTACATATACATATTCTATATAATAGTTATACAAAAATGATACAGTTTTTATACAGATTGTATATATGTGTATAATACAATAATTATAATGTTTCTATGCACATTTTATACATATATAAATTTTATACAACAATGATACAGTTTCTATATGCCTTATATATATATAGTTTTTATACACATTTTATACAACAATTATACAATTTTATAAACATTTTATACAATAATCATACAGTTTCTATACACATTCTAAACATATATGGATTTTATACAACAGTGATACAGTTTCTATACACCTTATATATATAGTTTCTATACACATTTTATACAACAATTATACAATTTTTATACACATACTATACAACCTTTAGCTGCAATTATTATTCGAATGTATATTTTATACATCAACTATAAAGTACTATACACATTTTATACAATATATATATATATATATATATATATATATATATATATATATATATTTATATAACAATTATACCGTTTTTATATAATTATATTTAATTATTATTTTTTACCAATAAAAAAAATAAAATATTTTTCAGTTAAAAATTTTATAGCAAAAAAAAGAGTAAAAGGCCGAATGGCCAAGGGAAGGGGATGGCCAAAAATGGCCCAATGGACAATGGGAAGAGGGCTCAAGTGTCCATATGCCCAAACTTGGGATATTATTTTTGGGGAAAATTTCAGAAATAACAATATAGAGCCTTAATTGTAATTTTTATAGCAATAGTTTCATAATTACGAAAAATAGTAAATTGTATATTGTATTTAAGTAAATTGTTACTATACAAATATATATACCACAAGATTTACTGTCCTTGTTTTACTCAAATTAGTTGAGTTAAATAATGAATAATTATCCATCTAATTAAATTCCCAAAATTATTCTTATTTAAATTAGTAGATTTCTTTTCCAAATCAACCTCAAATAGGAAGGTTATTATTTGCATGATCTTCAAAATTTCAAAATATTATTCTCTTGTATCTCTAACTTTTTTTCTTGTTAGTTTTTCCAATTTTTTTTTCTTTTTCATTTTTTTCTTTCCACTTTATTTCTCTCTTCTACTTCTCTCTTCTTTTGTTTTCCCTTTTTCATTTATTTATTTATTTATTTATTTATTTATTTATTTTTCTTTTTTTTATTTTATTCACTTTTGTTTTTACACTTCTATTTTTAGTTTTCAATTCTCTTTCTTTTTTTCCTTTTTCACTTTTTTGTTAATTTATATTTTTTATTTTTGTTTTTTCAATTTTTTTTACTCTTCTATCTCTATCTTTTATTTTTAATAGACAAATATCTATATCACATATACATATTCAAAAAATATACAAAATAAATAAACATACAGATCTGCATATATATTTACGGTAAAAAACATACATATATATCTGCATATATATTTACAGAAATACATATCTGACTTCACATGTATATAAACATATAGGACACAAAATCTGTATAACAAAAATGAAAATTTATACATATACATATAGATAGTAAAAAAATACATGATGCATATCTTAAACAGTAAAAGGAAACAAATAAGTACATATATTACCCTCTAAAATGACATATCATTACAATTCAAAGATAAATTCAACACCGTATAAAATACATATAGCTCTGCATATGTATTTATAGAATATATACCCGATCCATATGTATATTCTTATTTTATATGAGTCACCTTTGTATTTCGCAAATACATATGAAGATATATAGTATAGTAATGTTTGTTATTGTTTAATATGAATATGGTATGTATTTCGTAAATACATATGTATGTTTTGTACTGTAAATACATATTCAAATTTGTATGGCTATGCGTTTTGTATGTTTTTTGCATGTGTATGTGATATATATATTTTATTTTTCAAAATAAAAGTTGGAGATATAAGAGTAAAAAAAGGAAAAAAAAAAATAAAAATAAAAAAAACGAAAAAAAGAGAAGTGAAAAAGAAAAAAAGAGGAAGAACGAGAAATAGAAGTGTAAATATGAGAAAAAAATAAAAGGAAAACAATAGAAAAGAAAAAAAGATATGAGAAACGACAAAAGAACGAAAAAGGAAAAAAAAAAAAGAAAAACAGAAGAGAGAAAATAAAGTGGAAAGAAAAAATGAAAAAGAAAAAGAAATCAAAATAAAAAAATAAAATGATAAAAAATAAGATGAAAAAAAGCTAACAAGAAAAAAAGGTAGAGATATAAGAGAGTGAAAGACGGTAATGATATTTTATTTTGAAATCTTGAAGATCATTATCTTCAAATATGAAAAATAAAATAAAAATAAAATAAAAAATAAAAAACAAAAAAGGAAAAAAAAAAGAGAAATAAAAGAGAGAAAATAAAGTGAAATTAAAAAAATGAAAATAAAATAAAATAAAAAATAAAATGATAAAAAAAAATAAGATGAAAAAAAAGGGGTAAAAGATATTGCTATATTTGAGGGAGGTGAAATAGTGACGTGAAAATAGAAAAATGTAAAGTAGTGAGAGTAAAACATGCACTTGCCTAGTTAATGAGTAAATTAATGTTACTCTTTCTATAAAGAGTAATTTTACAAAAGTGTTGCTATTTATTGTAATTATAGTCTTAAGTATGCTACTTTGTGTAAAAAAAAAATTATTTTTTTTAAAGGACTATACAATGTCCTTTACCCTAAAAAGTATTCACGTCATTTGAAATTCTCAAAGTTGAAATCATATTTAATTATACTTTTTGTGACTATTATTTAGAATGAATGTACTTGATTTGTAAAAACGTCAGTTTTTAAACACTTATATGCTGAATTAGAGGACAAGGACATGAATAAGAAGTTGTATAGATTAACCAAGGTGAGTGAAAAGGTTCATGACCTATATCAAGTGAAGTGCATCAAGGACAACAAAGTATTGGTGAAGGAGGCATTCATTTGACAAAGATGATAATCATATTATTCGTCAAATTTTATCTTTTATTTTAAAATTTAAATTCAACTGTGTAATTTTAACCGTGCAACCAAACATGTCGTCGCAATCAGTGTAATTACTAAGTTGTGCAATTATTATCTTAATAATTACATGTCACGACCCAAAATAGGATCATGACCGGCGCTAAGGAGTTTAGGACTCCAAAGCAAGCCTTGTCAAAATTCTACAAAAAATTGGGCAGAATTTCCCCTGTTTTGGGGCCTACCAAGAAAATTTCCTGTCTCAATTCAACCACAAAACAACCTAACATCACAACCACCACACAAACACCAACACATCTCACCATAGATCATCAACAATTCACCAGTACCACTAACTAACAATGCGAAAACCATCTCCAAAGATGAGAAAAAATTTAATATTCCAAACTAACGAAAGACTCAAAACTCTATAGACATGACTATGGAGAAAACTAAGAGTTTTCAAGAAAAAAAACATAACAAATAAATAAACTATAGCCCACGTGAATAATTGCGGGGCTCACCAGGAATATGCTACTCGAATCCTCTAGCCAACGAGATCCTCACCGTCACCTGCATTCTCTGAAAAATAATAGAGAGGAGTGAGACGCTAGCCCAGTGAGTAATAACACTTAACCACAATTGTTTTAATAGGAACAAGTCATAAAACATCATGAAATAATGCTCTTTCAGAAAACAGTAACGATAAATAATATCATTTTTTCATGTAAACAATTAGTGAACCAATAGTTCAGTAATAAACTTTGAAAAACATCATATCATATCAAATATTACATATTTGGGAGGTTTCCAAGAATGAATCATGTAATCAGTATGACATTCTTCTTCATTAAGAATAACCCAAAACAGTGGAGCCCTCATAAAGGAGTCAAATCATATCAGTATCAGTATGCTAGTTCTACCTTTCCACTAGCGAGGGATGTAACATTCATCAGTAAATACAAGGTGCACCAGGTCTAACGATCCCGCCGCTAGCTACGAGATTCAAATCAAGGTCTACTCCCATTTATAAATTCTTTGTAAACAATAGAATATTCATATGAAAGCATTTTTCAGAATAATACATATTATTTAAAGTTCATATCAAATCATGTTACATATAAATTTGAATAAAAACACATGTCAAAAATACTTATTTCTCATGTAAGTAAAAATATTCACCGTAATAATATCATAAATAACCATTTCAATATCATATCAAGTTCATATATCAAATAACCATTTCAATATCATATCAAGATCGTATCTCAAATAACTATTTCAATATAATATCAAGATCATATCTCAAATAACCATTTCACTATCACATCAAGATCATATCTTAAATAACCATTTCAATATCATATCAAGATCATATTTCAAATAATCATTTCAATATCATATCAAATAAAGGACTTGTCCTACATGCAATTTCAAAGTATATCATAACTCATTGTTTCATTAAAAACATGTATAAATATGCATTTTAATAAACACAAATCGTGGTAAGATTGCTACTCACTGTACAATTTTTGAAATACCATCTTGTCACCTCGAACAATTAATAGGACTCCCTTCGATAGAATCTAAAATCATATCATATCAATCTCAAGTTAATTCTCTTATTTAGGCTAATTTTGTGATAAAATTAGACTACCCAACCCTCAAAGTTCATAATAACTTCCAATTTATCAAACTTTGTATCCGAAATAACCCTTACGGTGCATAATTCTTACCTTTAGCAATAAAATTTCACTACCCAAAATGAATTATCAAGGCTAAAAATCACGATAAATATGTAAAAAAGGATTTACCTTAAACCCGATAGAAGTCTCATTATTTTCCCTCCTTTTTTCCCTTACTCCTCCTCTTCTTCTCTACCTATTCGGCTTGTTTTTTTTTTCCTTGGTTGGACGTGATGTTTGCAGCAACCTTTCCCCAACCTTGCTTTATAATTTTTTTTTTAAGTGTTGCTGATCAGTACGCATAAATTACTTCCCCAATCCCCTTTTATTTAAGATTAGTATATGGACATAAGCCCGTCCTTTTCCCTTTTTAATTAGTAAATGGATTGGCCCACTTTCTCTTTATCTTTTAGTTGTACAACTAGAATTAACATGATATGTGATATTACATTCTCCCCACTTTAAGAATTCGATCTCCAAATTTAGAACAAGTGCATTCCTGAAAACTAAAACAAGTGAGGGTACTTGAGTTTCATATCCTTTTTTGACTTCTAAGTAACTTCACCAGTGGTATGGTTCTTCCATAAGACCTTCACGGATGCAAACTCTTTTGAACGTAATCTTCTTATTTGTTTATCAATAATCGCCACTGATTCCTCTTCATATGTTAAGTTATCATCAAGTTGAAAGGTTGGTGCTTCGAGCACGCGAGAAGCATCTAATATACACTTACTTAGTATAGAGACGTGAAACACTGGATGAATGAAGGACATCTCAGAAGGGAGTGCCAGACGATATGCCACTCCTCCTATACGCCCAAGTATATCATAAGGTTCTACATAAGTGTTAATATTTGTGTTGTTTTAAGTAATTTTGTGGTTATGAATATTTATTTTTATTGATTTAAAATAAACAAATGTTTGAGAGTTGGTGAATTTTTTTTTTCAATTAATATGACTAAACACGTATATATTGTTGCAAAAAATAACATCATACACCAGAAATGCACAGTAATGTGCAGTAGTTGCAACTTGGTATGCAGGTGCTTGAATCAATAACAAACAATGTGTTATTTTCATGGTATTTTCAATAGCAAAATAACGAATACTATGTGAGGACATCGAATACTATGTCATCAAAACAACGATTCTTCATAATTGTATTGTGGTGTATGAAAGCTAGAAAAACAATGAAAAAAATTAGTCCTAGCACGTTAGATAGTGATAGATATTATATATCCTAGTTTTCCTATTAGCTTACAATCTGTAAAATCATATTTTGATACATGTAAAGTTCAAAGATAGAGATAAAGGAGAAATAAGCAGGTAGGCCACTTATGCATTGTATGTAAACCATGTTGAATCAGACGTATAAAACACAAGAATATAGAAAATTGCTAACATTTTATGAATTAATTAAAAGCTAATATTCAGAGCATGACCTTGTGCTCCATTTTTTCCAAATATTCATCAAGAAACACCATGTATCAAGTTGAATGCAACAAATGCAATTCTGTACCACCTATTTTTGTACCAACTATTTTTTTTTCTCAAATATTCATCAAGAAACATCATGTATATAGCTGAATGCAACAAATGCAAGTATCAAATTGGGTTGAAAATTATATAATCTACAAAAACTAATACAAGCACAAGAACTTCCCCAACTAAAAACATTGTTGCTTTACTTCATCACATCAATAAAGTTCAACCAAAAGAAATCAAAAATCAATATAGAGTAACCAAAAAAACTTTGGGTATCCTGATAACAATTAGAAAAGTTCCTACTACCTTCAAATATCAAAACAACCGTAAAAAAATACAAAAACTAAATAAGAACAACTATTGTTATAGTATTTTGTGACTGGTATTATCGTATCCTTGAACTTCTAAACTGCTCCCTACATCTTTTGAAACCACCATGCTTGCTAGTAAGATTTTCAGTTACTTCACTTTACTGATTGCTCCATCATTTTGCTTTCGTCTGGCATAATTTCATGAGGGTACCTCTCAGGTAAGAAAATTCAGGATTGCTCTTCTCTTTACTGAATACGAAGCTTTTAAGATGAAGGAGAATGAAGCTTTGCATGAAATGATCACTGTTGAAGAACAAGTCGAAAAGGTGTCGAGGGTGCTACCAAAATCAAAATGGAATATTAAAGTGACTGCTATTAGGGAGGCAAATAAGGATCTCGCAGATATGACACTAGATGAACTAGTAGGGAATCTGAGAACTTATGAAATGGAAATTGATGGAACTAAAGAGCTAGCAGTCCCTGAGGATACCTTAGCTCTGAAGACATGTGACAGTTATGAAGAAATTGAACTTGATGAAAAACAAGTTGCCTTTATAACTAAGAACTTCAGCACATTCTTCAAAAAGAAGAAGGGAACAGGTAGCAAGAAATGGTCCAATGACAATCCAAATGGATGCTACAAGTGTGCTAAGATTGATCATAAAATTTGGGATTGTCCTGTCTCAGAAATAGAATAGAGAAAGGAAAGGGCTGAAAAGGAATTAAAAGAAAAAAAAACTAAAAGAGGAAAAAATATGCAATGGTAGCATCTTGGGGATCTGACTCAGATGATGACGAAGTTGATGAAACAACACTCATGGCTCTTAGAGATTCAGACTTTGAGAAAGAAGATGATGCATCTGAGATAAGTATACTAGAACTTAAAGAAAAGTTGCATTTGTTTTCTAAAACAAAACTTATTTCCTTAATGAGTGCTCTAATTGATGATTTCCAAGAATTAACTTCTGATAGGGATGAGTTATTCAGCAATCTTGCAAGTCTCGAGTTTGATTTTATTGATCTAGAAACTTGTAAGAACATTGTTGAAAAGGAAAAATGCAATCTTAAGGAACAGGTTAGCAGACTTGATTCATCAAACCTGACCCTCAAATCTGAAATCTTGAAACTGATTCTTTCTAAAAAGGAAAAAAAGGTCAAAAGTGAGGAACAAGAAAAAATTGAGTTAGAATTGACTAGGATTAAACATGAATACTTTTGTGAAAAAAAAAAAGGTTAGTCAATTGAGTCAAGAAGTTTCTAAATTGAAACTTAATCTTGAAAGAGCTAATAGATTGACACATTATTCAAGAATTATTCATAAGTTAGGTCAAAGAACTCACAATAAAAAGGTTGGGTTGAGCTTTTATAAAAGTTCTAATGCTATTAAAGATCTGTGTTATATTTGTGGTAACCAAGAGCATCCAACCACTGAATGTCCAGTTGCAGCAAAAAGCAAATAAAAAAGCATAAGTTTAGCAAAAAAATCTGATTCCATGTTAGCACAAGCTAACAAGTAGGTCAAATTTGGTCAGAGAAACAGGTCACATAACCTGTTGCCTTGATGGGCTAGAAGGAACCTCATACATCTTTTTTTCTCATAAGAAAGGATCCAAACTTGTCTGGGTGTCTAAAGTTAACTCCTAATTTGTTTTGCAGGTGAGAGTGAAAGGAGGCAAGAAAAATTTGTACATGGATAAATCTTTCTCAAGGTATAAGACTGGAAGGAAAAAAGGTTTCTTTCACTCACCACATTTAAAGGGGGAATGGATCTTTTGGAGATAACGAAAAAAAAAGGATGACTATGAAACTGATGAGCATGCACAGGAACATATTGTACCACCTGGTTCAACTGTTGTACAGACCAATGGCATATTGATAGGGGGAACAACAAATCAAGAAATTGATGCATCGATAACACCAACACAAGCTAATGATAATTTTGTTGGTAATTCATAAGAATTGGTGTTGTCACAAGAATCTTAAGATATCTCATGGAAATCAATAGTTTAATACTATAGTATTCAAATTAAAGTAATTTCACTCTTGAGGGCTATAAAATGTTGACTATGTGAGTTACTTAATTGACTGGAAAAGCACCAAAGACACTAAGTAGAGAGCGTTTTGAAAGGAATAGGTTAGACTTGGGGATGATTAAAATTGCATGAACTCCCCTCAATGATTGACTAGAATAATTTCTTCTTAATCTTATTAGCTAAAATGTTATTCGACTCAGTCTTGCACATTTAGTTGTGTGTCCCAATTTCATATTTTTGACTCTTCTAACCTAATTTTGTATTAGATTGTGCAAAAAAATAGGTACAAGTAAGCAATTGTGACCACAAAGTTCTTCTTATCAGGTATGTTCTACACTGACATAATTATAGCCTGTCTAAGTTGAAAAAGTTGAGCACACCTGTTCAATTCATCATATTTCATCCTATCCTCCTCCTATAATGTTGACGAATTGGTTGACCAAACTTTCTTTGATTCTCTCCAAATGGTTGTGCACAAATGTGTTAATTCTGCACCAGAAATTTCTTCTTCTCTATCAACTAAAATATCAGTTTTTGTACTATGAATTTATCAAACTTTATCATCAATCACATGCAGCATATGTTTCTGAAGAATGAAAAGGGACATATTTTCCCTTTTAATTCCTAATAGGTTATTTTTAGGACTTATCAGTCCTGGTTCAGGTTTGACTTAAAAAGCAACAATAGATGTTCTTTAACAGATGAATCATGTTGCTCTACCTGTTTCAATAAGGAGGACTAACACTCATTTAAAAAAAATTAAAAAGAAAATTGATTTAGCTGGAAAAAAACTGAACTAGAAGCTGCACAAGACAATCATGAAGTGGAATAAGAGGTCCTTAAGGCTAGGATCATCACTTTGAAGCTTGACCTTGATTGATAGAGGTATGAAAATGTTGAAATCATTCGTCAATTGATACAGTTGATATCACCTATTTCATCTTCCTCATCAGCTCCTCACTATTTGTATCCTTAGCTATGTCCCACTTTTATACAGTATTTTTTTATTGCTCAGTTGTTTTGTTTTGTTCAGTACTTAGCTTAGGTTTAATGTGGAACATGCTCTGTCAGTTAAATGGAGTGTTTATCTTTCCTAAATTGACTCATATTTTTGCTCTCTTTAATACATTACTATATTGGCTAAAGTCTTTGTCTGATTGTTTTGGTGATAGCCCCAATGACCATGAATAGCATAACTAATCACTTTAGCTAGTATAAGATTACGTTGAAATGATTTTTCGATGATGCCAAAAGGGGGAAGATAAAAGGGTTGTGCAATGTTTATAACCCATTGACTAACATTTTTCATTCTAGTATTTTATACTTTAGTGCCTACAGGTGAAGATGGTTGAATGCACAAAGACAAGAGGTTTGTCGTCATCAACATGGGGGAATTTGTTGGGTGCTATGTAGTTTTTATGATTGACAAACTAACACATGAATGAAACATGTTACTTGAGCTGGTCCACACATAGGAACACATATTTCCAGTTTCACTGATAGATGCAGACAAGATTGCTTAAAGATAGGAACGAATAAGCAGACGTAATTCTGATATACTCAAGTTACTGATCATTTGGGGAATATAACAAGTTGAATTTGATTCAAACACTTAATAATAAGGGAAAACAAGTTGAGTTGAAAAAGGAGTCCTACATGAAGAAGGAGTATCTTGAAGAGTCCTATGTGTAGGAGGAGAAAGATTCTAATAAATTAACATGTGCTGCTTTAAAGAGTTGAAGTTTGACTACAACACTAAGGAGACAAGAGCTGGAATTAAAGAAGGAGTCTTACTTGAAGTAGAACTTTATGTAATGAGAGTTATGATTAAAGGAGGAGTTTGAAATAAAGAATGACTCTTTGAAGCGTTGTAAAGATGCATCAGTCAGAATAACTTACGCACTTACAAAGCAGAAAAGCACAATCGATAGATTAACTTCACGAAGTGCTACTCAATCACTGAAGAAATAAAATTGAAGATCCTGACCCTAAGTATAGAGTCCAGCTAAGAGTTTTAGCATTGATTTTTAGAGTTGCTCATTGTGTTTGAACTATTGATGTAATATTAGTTTCAGTATGTTATAAACTGAACTAGGAGCTAGTCTTCGAGTTGGGAAAAACTCAGAGACTTTAGGAACGCATACCTTGTGAGGTGTGTGTGTAGTTAGGAATTAGAGTTTATAATTCCTAGTCGTTGAGTTAAAGGATTTAGAGTTTATAATTCCTATTTGTTGGTTACAAGAGTTTTGTAATCAGTCGTTGTTGAGGCTCAGAGTTATTTAGCAAAGTTGGGGTTAAATCCTGTAGAGGTGCAGGTCTTGGTATTTTCCACATAAAAATCGTTGTGTTCTTTACTTTCTGTTTTACTGCTTCCTTGGAACACGTCAGGCAACCCGTTCCATTGATAGGCAACATTTAGGCGAAAATAAGATAATCAGCAGGGCACGAATTCTTAACAAAGCTCTTTTTTATTCTCTTTTTTGATAGATTTTTAGCTTATTATTTCATTTGCTTAAATTTGTTTGTTTGATTTTGACTTGTCAAGAAATTCAAAAAAGCAAAGGAGTCTTTTGAATCTTGTAGTATTCTTTTATCTTGTGTTCTCAAAAATGCCTTTAGTTGATGGGTTTTTAGCTTATAACTCCTTCCGTTTCAATTTATTTGTGTGTGTTTTAACTTGACATGAAGTCTAAGTAGGTAAAGTAACACTTTAGAATTGTGTAAATGTCATCGTTAAATCTTGTGTCGTTAATTATGCCATTTGGAAATGTAAACACCTAATTTTTGACCAAAACCTAATGTTTTACGTCATTTTTAGTGTTTAATATATATATGTATTTTATTTTTAGGTCTAAGTTAGATATTTCAATTTTATCTTAGTTTAACAAAGTTTGTTTTAAAAATTTTGAAAACTACAAAAATAAAGTCACATTTTAAATAAGTTTCATTTTTAGTTTTTATTTATTTATTTATTTATTTTTAAAAAAAAAAAATTGTTTCTTCTTTCAATTTTAATAAAGAATGGTGTGATATTTCTTAATCATATTCCCAAGACTAGTTATTAGCTTATGTTATACTTTATTAGTTTTTAAGTATTTTTATCTTATTATTAATAATAGTAATAATAATTAAAAAATAATAATAAATAAATAAATTAAAAAAAAAAAAACCTAAACTACCCAAACCACCCACAATTCCCCACTCCTAATTGGCCTCTCCCACTCTCCCACACACACACACACGACACATGCACTAATACACTACATGCACACATGCACACATACTACCTATATATAATATACTACATGCACACATGCACTAAGACACTACAATATACATTTTTAAACACACACACACACGGACAACAAAAGATTGAAAATAGCAAAAAAAAAAAACAGAAAAGAAAGAAAAAAGGGGTGTGAATCAAACGAGAGGAAAAGAGACTATAAGTTGAGTTTCAGGTTTCCCGTTTGAGTTTTTGGTTCAGCGTAAAAGCTTTCTCGCTTAGTTTAATTCGTCACACAGGTTCTTATTCAATTTTGTATTATGTTCTTTTTTATATAAGTTTTCTTACGAATCAAAGCATGAATAAAGTTATTTCAACGGCTTCTTATATTATTTAGTATGCTTAATTTATTATTTTATGTAGTTCATGTTCTATGTCTTTTATTTGTAATTTGTTTGTTGGTCTCAAAATAATGTCAATTAAATTGATTTTAAATTTTAAGTGAGATAATTTTTTAAGTTTTAAATTAATTAGTTGGTGTTGAAAGTTAGAAGTAAATAATAATATTGTAAAATAAAATTGTATAATTAAATTTAGTTAGATTTTGTTATGTTATTAAATATATATGCTAAAAATAAAACTGTGTAATGATAAAGTTTTCTACACACATCGTTCTTAACAATAATGAGTATGATTTTGCTTTGGAGGTTGGAATTAGCAGTTATTATTTGTGTTTATAAGTTGTTTGAATAATAAAAGAGTATAATAGTGCATAAGTTTGTTCATACAATGTTGCTTTATTTTATTTATTTATTTTTCTCGTAAGTTTATAAAGAATTCGGATTTCGTTTTATAGTTGATTGACGTTAAGCAAATGTAAGAGTTTTTTTTTGTTTCGTAGAAAAAAAAATATAATAATAATAATAAAGTTGCTTTGATCACTGTTTCATGCAACGTTAATTTACTCAACATGGATGATTAAGGGTTTCGTCACATGTCCATTTTCTTTTAGTTGATATGGAACCATGCTTTTCAATTTGTTTTATACTCTTATTAGGTCTTTTTGTTGGAAAGCTTTTTCTAGATTATATTAAAATCACAAATTAGTTTTTGACGTGAGATAAAATAGAATGGGTTGCGGGATTTATTCAAGACCCATCGTGTGAAAAGACAAGAGGAAAAAAATTCATTGTAAGGGAGTGAATTCATAAAAAATGGATTAAATTCTTAACCTCTAAATAAATTAAGTTTTAATTTACAAGTGAAAGTTAACGATGAAGTTGGAAAGCCCTGCTACCGACCATTCGTTATAATAAATTAACCTACCGTTTAAAGCCGATTGAATTGGGTTGGAAAGGTTTTAAACCCATTAGGTGCTTATTTAGATTAGAAAATAGGGACGACTCATAAATGCCATAAAGGCGCGAGAAACGTGCCAAACATTGTGGTGAGGCCGAAAAGTACTGCTATCGGTAAGCCGCACGTCAATAGAACAAATAATTTTGAAATAAATTAAAAGCGGGAGGCAAACAACTTTTAGGTTGACAAACATTATAAATCCAAAAAAAAAAAAAAGGGGTTTAATTTAAGCCGGACGTAAGTCATTAAAGCAACCGTGCTAGAACCACGGGACTCGAGGGGTGCCTAACACCTTCCCCTCGGTCAACAGAATTCCTTATCCGGATTTCTAGTTCGCAGATCGGAAAAATAAAAATTAAAGAGTCATTTTCTTTTTGAATAGGGATTCAATAAGGTGACTTGGGACACCCAAACTCAATTCCAAGTGGCGACTCTGTAAATAAAATAATCCCTTTTCAAAACGTCACTTTAATTGGAAAGATCCATTTTCTCTAAAACCAACTCCCTAGCGGGGATCGGACGCGGTGAAAAACAGGGGGTGTGACAGGAAAGACAAAAGTTAAAGAGTTGTTAGAAACAGACAAGAGTCAAATATGGATCATAATTTGATGTCTCTTAGTAATGCAGTTCTAGCTTTGTTCTTTGTTATGGTCTTTGATTGTTTTTTATATTGTTCTTTGTCAATTTGATATGATAAATTTCAACTTGGGTGAATCTTTTTATCGGTTAGATTTACTCTACATGAATTTGAGACAAACAAATTAAAACTGACCAAGTATATATTTTTATCTCATTTGTAATTATGGATCATATGTTGATTTCTTTGTAATGCAGTATGTTTGTTCTCTGTTATAGTCTTTGATTGTTTTTTATATTGATCTTTGTCAAATTTATATGAAAAAATTCAGATTGGATGACCCTTTTTATTGGTTATATTTACTCTATTAAAAATGAGACAAATTATGTGTCTTTGATAAATTTGAATATTTGTTAAGAGTTAAATATAAGTTACAACAACATGTTCGGTGTAACTCAGCAAGTAGTATATGGAGATGTTACTTCTACTTTTTGATTTTTGTAGTCGAGTTAATTATTGGATGGATAGATATGGAATCGTTTTTCCTTTTACAGTGATTTAGATCATGTGATTCACTTTCGCATATTTATGTGTGTGTCTGTCTCTCTCTGTATCTGGATCTCCTTCTCTATATTCTATTATATGTACCTGAGTCTCTAATTCTGTGTTTCTACAATATAATGTATTTTTGATGCAACTTGGCTTCACATCAAAATTATCGCTAAAGAATAATAGGATCCTTAGCTTTTTGTAATGTTTCAGGAATAACTTAGTATGTAGATTGTGCTGAAGAAAATATTTGTTGACTCTATATTGAAATATAAAATCAGAAAGAATTGGACGTGTCCCTATTTATTTGCAAGCCACGTACTAATCAAAAAGTGCTTTATCTATCCAAAGCATAAACTAAGTTGATAGCTTTAGATGTTAGAGACTGCTACTGATCGATGGATTGAAAAGACGACCTTTTTAATATTTTCACTTAGGGTCAAAAACGACGTTTTAATTTTTATTTTGCAAGACACTCCCGCAAGTCGCCGTTTTGATCAACTATATCTTATTTACAGTTTTTCATTTAATAAATATAAGCTTTAGTTAGGTGATAGTACTATTGTTTATGCAGAACAAACAAAGAAAAATTCTATTCATTCTTAAGGTGCGATTTTCTTTAGTGTTTAATTAATTCTTTAGACATTTATAATGCACGTACAAAGTGTTTACTGGGGCTAGAGTTTGTAGGTGGACTTGGGTTAGTAGAGGGTTATGATATGATTAAGAAATTGAGGAAATAGTTAGATCTTGAATGTAGTGAGTTAGATGAATGACCGCATTCAGATGTTGGACAGTAAAGAAATAAATGGCTGATGATTTTTGAACTATATATTTTGACATTAAAAATAATGCTGTAGTTGTTATTAGTCGTTTATGGCAAATTAAACAGTTATATCAAGTGTGTGTGTGTGAGATTTTACGGTGGAATGTGCTATTTTCATATCCAAAAAACTTTCAAAATATTAAGAATAAATTTAGCTGATTTTGGAGTTTAAACATTAGGAGAATAATTAAATAGCAGTCGGACGATGAAGGAATAAATTATACTAAATGATTGATGTTTTCCGAACTATTTTAACATAACAAACAGATGTTGATTATCTGAATTATTCCTAGTTTATTTGAATATATATATATATATATATATATATATATATTCGTTTATGGCAAAACCTCCATATGAAATAAAAGTGTAAATGAATTTGATACTAAAAACAACAACCAGGTAGGTCTAAGGCCTCATATATACAATGTAAATAAGAGTCGAGACAATACAATGTACAAAACGGTAGTAGCGTTAATGGAAATGGTATTGATTTTGTATTTCTACAATATGTTATCGTAATATATTTTTATTGTAACAATTGCTTCGCTTTGGGTTATTATGTTCGCATGAATTCATTGTGCTTATAGATAAATGGGTCTTTTGATTTTTCTTTTCAATTTTGTATATGTGTTCAAGGAATAAAGAAGAAAGTTTTTTTTTGATTCTCTTTTCCATAAGAAGATGATCAGTATGCTTATGAGTTTTTTTCATCCTTGAAGCTTTTTCAATCTCTTTTCATAAGTGATTTATCTCTTCTTAATACATTTCCTTTTTCTGTTCAAACTTTCATCCAAGTATGATCTTTTTGTTTTTTTTAAAGAAAATTAAGGATGCACCGATCTAGACATCCAACCGAATTAAGTTAGATGAACATTAATCATATTTGTTCAATAAGTAAATTGATTTCTTCGATAGTTTAACATGCATCTCAATATTTATACAAGTTATCCTATTTTAGGAGTATTTTTCTAATTGATCAGCATGACAAAAAATATTAATTGATTCTCCTTCCATATATTTTAGGAGTCACATATATTTTAGGAATCTAGTTAATATAATAAAAATAATTAAAGAAAATAGTGAAAAATCAGTTTTGACAAAAAGTTTAAATCACTTTTCTAAGGGTGTTCAAACTTTTAATATGTTATAGATATAGATTATAGATATAGATTTGTTGCTTAAATATTCATTATATCTTTTACTCAATATTTAAAAAAAATCTTTACTGCCACAAATATATATTAAAAAAATTTCCTAAATATTTTTGTTTTTTTAAAGTTCATCATATAGTTTAATAAGTATATTTAAAAAAGATATAACGAATTGATAATGGATATTTAAGGAATAAATATAATTAAATATATGAAAGTAGATAATGGATATTATTTACACTTTTAAGTTTTCTTTCTGCTAAATTTTAGTCTATAATCACTAACGCGGATAACAAATTAAAGTCCTCCTACCTACTAGGACTGACATACTCACTCCTACTATCCTTCTACCCTAATCCACTTTCTCAACACCTTTTTATCTAGGATCATGTCATTGGTAAACTGGAGATGCTCTATGACATATCTAATCACCTCTTCTTGCCTCGTCTGAATCCATCTCTAGCCAACATCTCACACCTCTATGTTGGGGCATTCGTGCCCTTCCTCATCACATATCCAAACCATCTCAACCTCTTTTTCCTCATCTTGGCTTTCATAGAAGTCACTCCCACGTTATTCCGAATAACCTTATTTCCAATCTTATCTTTTCTAATACGCCCACACATCCACCTAAATACTCTCATCTACCTTTATCTTTTATCTTTTGGATGTAAGACTTCTTGACAAGTCAACACTCCGCATTATACAATAAAATCGATCTAACCACTATTTTGTAGAACATGCCTTTAAGTTTAAGTTGTAATTTTTCATCACATAAGAATTCGGAAGCGAGCCTCCATTTCATTCACCCTATCCCAATCCATGAGTGACATCCTCATCAATCTCTTCATTCCCCTGAGTCATAGACTCCTGATACTTAAAACTATCACTATTTTGAATGGAATGAATATCAAGTTTTACAATTACATCGGACTAATGTGGCACCTCATTGAACTTACACTCTAAATATTTTGTCTTGAACCTATTCAACCTGAACCCCTTAGACTCTAAGGTTTACCTCTAAACCTCTAACTTAGCATTAACTCCACCACGGGTCTCATCAATCAAAACTACATCATCCACAAAAGCAAACAGTAAGGTACCTCACCTTGAATTCAGCATGTCAAAACATCCATCACCAAGGTAAATAGAAACGGGCTAAGAGTCAATTCTAGATGTAGCCCCATCAAGACGAAAAAGTGCCCTGAGTGCCCTCCCACAATCTTAACCTGAGTCTTGGATCCGTCGGACATATCTTTAATCTCCCTAACATACATCATAGGTACACCTCTAGCCTCCAAGCACCTCCATAGGATTTCTCTAGGAAATCTATCATAGGCCTTCTTTAAACCGACAAACACCACGTGCAGGTCTTTTTTTCTCTCTCTCTACATTGCTTCACTAGTCTCCTGACGGCATGAATAACTTCAGTAGTCGAGCGTCCTGACATAAATCCGAACCGATTCTCAAAAATAGTAACAATCCCTCGTAACCTCAACTCTACCACCTTCTCCCAAGTCTTCATAATATGACTCAACAACTTGATGCCCCGATAATTATTGCAACCCTGAATGTCACCCTTATTTTTATAAAACGAAATCATCGTACTCCACCTTCAAACTTCAGGCATTTTCACTATCGAGTCAGCTACTTCAATATAACGGTGCCTGCCTGCATTAAAGTAACACACCGGTGGCGGTGGAATGATCTGGGATTTGAGCAATCTCCATCTTATCAGTCAAAATGGGTATATATATATAATATCACATCATCCATTCGAAAGCACCAACTTTTGGACGACCCATGACCTCTTTAATTTCACCAAATTATGTAATATTGACATTAATAAATCATTAACAAAGGACCACTTGTTTGTCTCTTCTGCTGTGTTTGATAGGAAAATAATTTTTTCTCTCAATGTTTGATTATTTAAAATTTTATGATTCTATTTATTGTAGAAATTTTTAGTAAATGATGAAATGTTTAAATTACTTTTCAAAAATCTTTCACACTTTATTATATAGTTATTTCAAGTGATTGATGGATTGTCATTTTAGCGTTTGCCATGTAGTATCTTTTTCTCTTGCCGTCAGGGGCGAAAGATATGCATCAATTTGAATACAATTTTTTTTTTCTGTGTTTAAAATTTTTCCTTGATTTTAAAGTCAAATTTTTATAATATCATTGATTACATTTTTATTACGTACTGAAAACTTTTTAAAAATTGGTACTTCTTACATTTTTCTTATTTTAACGTTTTTATATTTATTTTTAGATTTTTCAAATTTTCTTAAAATCAAATTTAGTTGATTTAGAATTCTTAAACTAATGAAAAAGTATTAGTTGTCATTAATTCTGATGACTTCTAATATGAAAATATTTTACCGTAAATATATTAAATTAATTTTCAACTCTTAAATATTAGAAATAATAGTGAAAAATGATTTTATTAAAGCAAAGACTTTTAATAAAGGATAAAAAGTTCAAATAATATTTTAATGTCCAATGGATTATTTTTAATAGATTATAAATATAGATTAAAATACAGATTATAGATTATAAATATAAATAGATATAGATTATAGATATATGTATAGATATAGATAAGTTGTTTCTATTTTTATTTTTTTTCCATGTTTGGTAAAAAAGTTGAAAATAATATTCCAAAGTGGATGAATGATAGGAGTGTTGACAAAGTGGGGAGGAGATAAATTATATAGCTTACTTTTACTATTTTTATTAGAAAAGTTATTACTTTAAATTACATTTTTAATGTATTTATCTTTTTTAGAAATTTTAACCAATCAAAAATTGAAAAATCCCCCACACCAAGCACACCCTTCATCTAATAAAGTATTGACAGATTTGGCGATTTACCCTGCGAAGATGTTTACGGCCAGCAGAAATGACAATTTATTATAACCTATAAGAAAGGAGCATTTTTAGGTTTCACGAAAATGTTCTCTTGACACGCAAGTATAGAAAGAAAGAAAAAATCAAAATCCCACTTGCTTTTCTTTTATTAGTAAAAAACAAATTCAATTTTTATTTCTGCCGAACAAAAAGTGAAGATGAGAAATCAGTGCATGATGCCATAAATAGTCTCTTGACATATTTGTTTCTCCCCCGTCTCATTTTATTGAGAAAAAATCAGCACAAAGTTTTTCAATAATATTGTCAAATATGGAACGGAATCGGAGTTTAAAAGGCAAGTTTTTTTAGTTAAAATTTCAAAAGGGCATCCCAATACTGAAAAATTCTAAAACAGATAAGGTAAACAAGTGTTTACCTTGTCTATTAAAAAGTTAACACCGTAAATATAAATGTTAGAATGTAAGGTAAAATAGTGAGTCTATGTCCCTTACCTTATTAATTTTCTTTTATATACTACCCATTCATTTTATTTTTTCACTTCATTCTATCATCTATATTAGTTGTGTTTCTTTTTGCTCAAAGTTTACTTTATCAAAAAAAATTCCACTTTAAGGTATACTACTTTAATCACCTTTTTATTTAACATTTTTCAATACTTAACAAACAAGTATGCAATATAATATTATTATTCATTTTTGTAGTTTAGTAATTTGTCAAATATTGTTGTTATCATATTCACTTATTACGTCTAAACCTACGTTAAGTTAGAATTGTCATGCATGTGTAAAAAATTTGCCCTTTAACTATATGCTTCAAACTAATTTTAATCTTCTTTCTGTATAGATATGAAATACTATCAACACTTTATGCATTCAGAACCATCACAGTATGACGTCCATGCCACGCAAAATAAGCATCGATTTGAGTATTTGGAAGGGCACATTAAAAAAGAGAAAAAGCATGTTTGATAGTATGAAGCGATGATAATGATTTTTGACAACATGTTAAAAATCATCCGTTTCATCCTCGTTTCTTAATTATTTTAATATTTGTGATTTTAGAGGCATTATAGATGTTGGATTCGTTCCCTGCGATATTTCCCGTATTACTGCACTTGTTGAAAGGTGGCGACCAGAAATGCATACCTTTTATCTGAGAACGGGTGAAGCGACTATAACCTTACAAGATATGAAACTCATGTTTTGATTGTTCGTAGATGGAACTCTCATTCTTCATCCAGGTGCTGCTCAGATATTTTCTATTAACAGGCAACAAATGTTTGCCGAATTAACAGGATGGATATCTGATCTAGAATTTTTTCAAGGAAATAAATTTTTTTTAATGAGATTAGAGGAATATATGAAAAATCTAAATGAAATAATAAATGAAACTGAGGAGGAAGAGGTGCAAGAAAAAGTTAGATTGTACCTTTTTTGGTTGTGCGGCGGAACAATATTTTTCGATAAATCTGAAAATAAATTTAGTACTGATTTTTTGATTGATATGCTTGACTTACCCGCAATGTCAACACAGACTTGGGGAACCGCTACGCTATCGTACCTCTATTTTGTTTGTGTCGTGCGTCGATGAAGAAGTCACATTGTATTAGTGGTTTGTTTCGTTATTACAGGTATGTAAATTATATAAATATTTTTTCTATTTTGAATTACTTAATTTATTGTGATGATAACTATTGTTGATTATATATTTTTTTTAGGTATGGGCATGGAAGCATATTGTCCCATTGCAACCACTTCCGCTGCTTTCGAGCGAGGAAAATTCGAAGGTCCTGACCGCACACACACGTAAATGATCTCGTGGTAGAACTCATCAAAATGAGGCTTGTAGTATGCTTGTCATAATAAGAGATGTATTAGACAACCTTACTGCGAAGCAATTACTTTTTATATTATCATGTCATTGTTTTATCAGTGGAAGTAAAAATAAAAACTGCGTAATAGATAAAGTAAACTCACTATTTAACCTTATAAGGTAAATTCACCATTGTACCTTACATTCTAACGTTTCTTTTTAATAGACAAGGGAAACATCCCTTTTAAAATTATTTAGTATTGGGTGGCCTTTTAAAATTTTAACTAAAAAAATTTATCTTTTAAGCTCCGAACTCTAATTTTTTGCAGATATGCTAGGTACATCATCTTTGTGCAAGATATTTGGTGTGTTACTAAAAATTTATGCGCGATGAAGTGTTCGTTGCTATTATCTTACAACTCAAACCATGTACCTTTTTCCGGTAACCTAATTACTCTATTTCACAAACCTAACGTGTGTCTAGTCAGTTTCAACTTTTAAAAATCCAACTCCTCTACTCCGTCCAAATTTAAGGTATATATATATATTTATATTGGAGAAAAATTAGTCATGATTTGTTTGATATAATCATTGATAAATAAAAAACTTCAATACAAGTAATAATAGAGCAGCGACCAAATAACTCGTGACATATGGTGAGAAGTGAGATGCTGCCAACCATATTGTACTCACATTTCCTAGTTGCAATATTTTTGGCTTTTTGTTGATTATAATAATAGTAATAATGTACGGTGGCGGATTTAGGATTTTTATTCAAGGGATTCGATATATAAAAAGTAAGCGTATAAAAAATTATATTATAAAAATAAAATAAATATCTGTTAAACTTTAACCTTTCTTATCATGCCCTTTTAACATTTCTTCTCAGCTTTACTTTGTGAGCCCTTCTTACAAAATATTATACTTTTTTCTTAGTTTTATTTTGCAGTTTTATTTTATTTTTAATTTTTCTTTTTCAAATTAAACCTCTACAAATAAAAAAAATAAGGTTCTTAGAAATGTGTAAGCATTGAATTATTATATTATAATATATGGATCCACCTCACGTCTAACCTAACGGAATAATAATAACAATTAAAAGAAAAAAATGAATGGAATAGTGCTTCAATTGGGCACCAGATTCCAATAAATGTGTACTAGCTACTACTAGTTGTTGATTTAAAAGGATAAAAAGGGCAGCCAGAATTCTATCCATACATGTCACCACCTCGTGGCTACACCTCAATAATTCCACTCCCTTCTACATCATTTGCAAATTGCAATACATCATAGTAATGACATTCAAATTTTTTCACGTAAGGTGACTAGAAATTTAGAAAGACCTCAACCTACTAGTAATATTCAACATTGTCAATATCATTACTCAACACAATTACCTACTTAAAAACTTTTCCGAGCCCAATTATTGTGCCGCGGCTGATGCATACATACCCACAAACTGAATACTATGTCTGGAAATAATTAAAAATTATTACTAGTAATTAAAATGTAAATATAAGAAGTTAGTTGTAGAAGATATTGCTTTAAATTTAGGGATTTCAGTAATTAAGTCAGCTTTTGCCCTCCTTTTCTAATATTGGTACATTTGTTTGGTAGTATAATAAATAACTAATATGTAGCCTAGTGTGTTTTAATTATATGTTTTTTGTTCTTAATGTATGTATTGAAGAGGAAAGAAAATAATTTAAAAAAAAAAAAAAAAAAGGAAGGTAAAGTAAAAGGAGATGGAGTACGCGTCTGATTAACGTGGGGAGGATTAGGAATATCCAAAGGCATAACGCCATTGCGGATTGCGAATATTCTTTACTGGCTATGGAGATCCCCCCCGCCCCCTTCCAACAACAACCTCCTTAAATACCTACCATTCTTACTTGCCCCTTCATTCAACACATCTATCGATTTTCTTCTTTCTTTGTCCAAATTCTCCTCCCGTTTTCTCTCCTGTTTATTACTACATTATTTGTATTATAACAATGGCTCTTAAGGCCGTTCATGTTACCGATGTTCCCTATCTAGATCAAGTCCCTGACAAAGCTTCTCTAGCTTTATATTCCGCTCGCTTCTCCTCTCAAGGTTCGTTTCTGTCTATTTTCTTGTATGTTTAATTCGTAATAGGATTTTGATTCAACTTTTCTTTTTTTTTTTTTTTTTTTTGGATTTGGCAGGGGTTGAAATCGGAAGAACATCGTTCAAGCCGTCGAATTTTTTAGTGGTTGGCCACAGAGGGAACGGGATGAATTCGTTGCAGTCGACTGACCGCAGAATGAAGGCTCTTAAAGAAAATTCCATTCTTTCTTTCAATGCAGCTGCGAATTACCCCATCGATTTCATTGAATTTGACGTTCAGGTACCCTACTTTCCCGACATGGTGGGTTTCCCGGTGAAAAGACGTGACCCGAATAAAAGTTTTGTTTCCTACGGACTTCCGCATACCATATTTGTCTTTTCTTCCTATCCACGCTGTAACCAATCGAAAATTAACAAACTTATTATGGACCTAATAACAAATTTTTATAAAGTTTATTTATTTTAGCCCCTTGGGAAATTACTGATGTAGCTGGGACAATTTCTTATATTCCATAGTAAATCCTAAAGCCTGGATCTTGCCCAAATAAATTCTGTGGATTAAAAAAATATTATGATAGTTTGTTGAGCCAGCTGATTGTTTCCGTGTTCAACCCCCAAAAAAAATAAAAAATTATTGCGGTAAACTGATACTGATTGATCTCTCTTCTTCTTCTTCTTCTTCTTTTTCCTGTGCTGTCTTTTGGGATTGCAAATTAATAGATGTGTAAAGAGTCTTTACTCTTGCATGAAAAAAGTTGCTGGAGAGTAAAGAGCTATTCGGCTTTGACGGGAAAGTAAAAGAAGTATATGTCATTTTTTGTAGGTGACCAAGGATGATTGCCCAGTCATTTTTCACGACGACTTCATCCTCACTCAAGATAATGTAAGCTCTCTGATGATTTTGTTTTTCCTTTTATGTACATTGTTCTTGATTCTCATGGACTGGAATGTTGTAATTTCTTCGCAGGGTACAATTTACGAGAGGAGGATTACTGAACTGTCGCTTGCTGAATTTCTTAGCTACGGACCCCAAAGAGAAGAGGGTCTCGCTGGTAAACCTTTAATGAGGAAAACAAAAGATGGAAAGATTGTTAGCTGGACTGTGGAAATCGATGATTCAGCGTGTACCTTAAAAGAAGCTTTTGAGAAAGTGAATCCATCTATTGGTTTCAACATCGAGCTCAAATTTGATGACCACATTGTTTATCAACAAGACTGCCTCCTCCGCGTTCTTCAAGCCGTTTTACATGTTGTCTTAGAATATGCCAAAGGCAGACCAATTATTTTCTCAAGTTTCCAGCCTGATGCCGCTCTCCTTGTCAAGAAACTCCAGAGTGCTTACCCCGTACGTTTCCATTTTTGGACACTATCAATCTTTTAATTACCTCAACAAGTGATTTTGACTTTTGGCATTGCAATGTTGCAGGTATTTTTCCTCACAAATGGAGGTACAGAGATTTACTATGATGTTAGAAGGAACTCGTTGGAAGAGGCCAGTAAACTGTGCTTAGAGGGTGGTCTGGAAGGGATTGTTTCAGAGGTGAGAGGCATCTTTAGGAATCCAGGAGCAGTTAACAAGATCAAAGAGTCTAAGCTCTCCCTCCTGACCTATGGCAAATTGAAGTAAGTGCGCGCGGGGGGTCAAATGTTGTTTCTGAATTAATTTGTCTATACTAATACTACTATCTATCTGTGTCTCAGTAATGTGCCTGAAGCTGTGTATATGCAACATTTGATGGGAATTGATGGAGTGATAGTGGATTTTGTTGAAGAAGTAACAGAGGCTGTTTGTAAGCTAGTGAAGAAGCCAGAAGAGGTTGAAGATGAGATGCTGTTGCAAGGGGAGGAAAAAGTTCAAAATAGACCTCAATTCTCACAGAGGGAATTGTCTTTTCTGCTCAAGCTTATCCCTGAATTGATACAATAACAGCAATGCCTCTTTTCTTGACTGTAGATAGTTTTTTTTCATGCCCGAATGAGTGTACGCTTCTTATTTTTAACCCCTTTTCACTGGGATTGTCATATACTTGTATTAGTGTAGAAACATAGATAGAGGACCGACCAGAGATATATAAAAAGGCAAAGGTTATCTTCTTCTGTCGTTTTTTCTGGTCATATTGGCTACTCAGTAATCGTGAGCCAACTTATCTTTGAACCAGAGATAAATAAGGCAAAGGTTCCATATATATACTAAATATTTTCATGTGCTACTCTGCCATCTCCATTACTATTACAAGAAGGATAGTCTTCTTTGATCAGAGCATGTGAACCAACGAACACTCGGGTGTTCAATTTAGATGGATTAATGCAAATTGAGTAAATGAATAAAAGTGTACTCCATAAAACAAAAGCGGGAAAGAAATAAATCTAGAGCGGCAACCTGAAAAAACAAATTCGACAAGTAGACGTGGCTCTTCGCTAATGCTTCCAATTGCTTTTTATCTCTTCTTCTTCTTTTGTTGGAATTTTAAATGTGTTATAAGAAATATATACTAATTAACTTGATAACGTGAAGAGAGCAAGAACGGCTTTTTTTTTTTTTTTTTTGTTGTTGTTGTTGTTAGAAGGAGAGCAAGGAAATTATTCTACTAATTGCAACTCAACCAATCACAAAACATTCTATGGTAATTCAAAGGCTATTTCCGTGTGTCCTTCTTGCATAAGCACTAGAAAACCCTTGGTTTGTTATTTTAGTGATTTGTTCAAATGGTTGAATTAAACTTTCTATCTATATATGTGAATTGTATCTTCTATCGACTTGAATTATAATTAAAAAAAAGAGAAAAAGATTATTAAATTTATTTTATGGCAAGGTAAGCTCCCTAGTTATCACACTTTTAAAGGGAGCGAGGGGGGCTAAAAATTGTATCTCATATTCATTATGTTTGATTTTAGTTGTTATTATTTTTCTAATTAAATTTTTTATTTTTATTTGTCATTTTTAAAAAATTAAGAAAAGATAAAAACAAAATTATATTTTATTAATTACTTATTCTCAAATAAAATTTCCAATACCTGTTGGTTATTAATAAAGATTAATTAATAGATACAATATGATAAAGTGATTCTTATTTTTTTTAATGGGGGTTAGATGTCAAAAAGTCAAAGAGAGGGAGTATACAATAAGCTGTATTAGTGGTGAGTTTCAAATTTGTATTAATGAGTTGAAAGATTTTCAAGTCGAATTCACAATGGGTGTAATTATTGGTTAAATATGATATGAGTGTTTTAAAGGCAAAGCAACTGCGACGTCGTGCCAAAAGCGGAGTAGAAAGTCAAATATGAATGTAAAGAGAATAATAATAATATTGTTCTAGACTCGAGGTGGAGTCTCATTGGTACATCAGCGGTGTAATTGCCTTGTTGCTTCTTGTAACGCCCATTTACTTTACTACAAATAATAAAAGGCGCAATTCTGTACTACTAGATGGCTGGCACAGAATATTATCATTACTATGATAATAGAGCATCTAATATGTAAAAACTCGTTATTTCTTGTTATACTTCCATATTATAATATGCATACTCTGGATGTTAAGCTATTAATAATGTTAAAGACTGAGTTTATTGTTGTTGTGATTTTGATTTTCGATAATATCACATTATGAACTAATTTTTGAAGCTGAGTTAAGTTTAAGATTAATGTCTGTTGTTCAACCCAATTCAAGATGATTATTGTAGATTTAAAAAAAAGATAAATATCGAATCACCCGTAAACTTGTAGTCAAAACTTACTTTAAACCCTAAACTTGTATGATAATTATTTACACCCCTTAACAACTTTCAAGTAAATTAATTTCAACCTCAAAATCAAAATCTCACTCTCACAACAGAGAGTACACTACACACGCGCCATGTCATCACCAAATTAGTGTCACGTCAGTGCCATGTCATTGCCACGTGAGAAATTATAATTTTTTAAAATAAAAATAATCCCCCCACACACTTTTTATATATTTTTGTAAAAAAGAAATATATATATAAATAAAATAGACACTCCCTCGTTCTTCCTCTTCACAGCCCCCCACCTCCTATCATCCCTGCTTTTCCAGCCCTTTCCCCCCTCCCCCGCTCCTCCAGCCCCTTCAACCATTGATGATAATGATCCTCCTGAGCCAATCAAGGAAAAATTCATTTCAACCATTGATGATGATCCTCTGGAACCAATCAAGAAAAAATTAAAACAAGTTTACTTTCTAGTTCCAAGAATTAAACTACACTCATCAAATTCACTATCTCTTCCAGAGAAAAACTTGCACTAAAATTTCAATTGAAAAAGCTCAATTTAACTTCCACCAATTACTCAAATTCAACCAAAATCACTTTTCCTACAATTAAAAAATCCTCCCCAGATCTATCCCAAATCAGCTCTTCTTTGCCAAAGAATAAAACACACCACTACATAAAGAAACGGGATGGAGGTTCAAAGTAGATGAAAAAACGGGGTGTTGCGGGGTGGGGGTAGGGGAAGGGGGTATTAGAAAGAAGATGAAGTTGGATTTTTGTTTTATTTTTTAATTTTATATATATATATATATATATATATATATATATAAAGAGGGCACTTTTTTTTTAAAAAAAAAAAACTTACGCATTTTTCTTTTTTTTTCCACGTCAGTCGTAAGGGCTGAAATTAATTCACTTAAAAGTTGTTAAGGAGGATAAATAATTGTCATATGAATTTAGGATTTAAAGTAAGTTTTGACTATAAGTTTAGGGTGATTCGATGTATTATCTCATTTAAAAAATTAAGACGTGTGATGCAATATTGCAATTTGAGTTGGGTGACCTCTTTCCCAGTTCACTTTATGTAATTGTGAAAATTAAGTAGAAAACTATAGCAATTCACAAGAAGCCCAGGCCCAAATAACGTGCTTGGATCCGATTTCACATTGAGCCTGCTAATTCACTAACTATAGCAATTCCCATTTCCCATTTTCCTTTGCATGTTTGGGTCTTTAAGATATTGTACTTGTCCACCTACACTGTATTCTTTCTCAATCATACTCAATATATTATTATTATTGTATATTGTGTTTCACAACATAACTTTCTTCCTTTCTCGATAAATTAATTGCCACATTTATTTACTATGACACTCCAATCATGCAATAGGAGTATTTTGATATAACCTCTTTCATGCTAAATTGTTCTTATTTAGAATGATTTCTTCCATCGAAAAAAAAGAAGAGAGAAATAATTATTTATTGTACCACATTTTATTACAAGTAAAGCCGTTTGAATGTGAAAATTTTGGGAAGCAAGTATCTACATATTGAAAAGATCACAAAATAAAACTACCTCATTAGAAGAGTTGAGGTCGAGAGATAGCTATCTCGATCAAGCTTCATTGTTTGTCGTTACTGAACTTTTTTATTTTAATCTTTGACATTTGAATTATTAAGTTTGTTTATTTTTTAGGTCACACATTTTATCATCAAGTTTTTTTCCTTTAACAGTCATTTAAGGAGTTTTGATATTTTCGAACGATTGAGATCTTATGATAAAACTTTAATATCATTAAGATTTAGATGTATATTGAAATATTTCAACAAAAATGACATGTAATTCATCACTACTCCATTCATTTTCACCGTTAACCACCACTGTTGTCACCTACCATTATCAACCATCACCACCTCCTAGCTACAATCACCATCCTCGTACTCATAACCACACAAGACGATTGCCACCGCCATTAGCCATCCTTTATAGCCATCGACACAAACCACCAATCACGACACCACCATTAACTATCACTATCGTTCGCAATAAGTATTAGCTTCTATCTCGAACAACAGTCACTGTCAATCACTCCTATCAACCGCCTTCGCAAATAACTATTTACTATCAAGAACTTCGATCACTACTCAACACAATCCTCAATCAACACCCTCAATTACTTTCGTTGGGCATTAATTGTCACATATAATATATTCGAATTATTTCAATGGAAAAACAAATCATCTTCATTATTAGGTATTCAAATCTTGATAGTATAATGTTTTAATATTAAAATGTATAGTAGATATCTAAAGTCTAATATACATATTACTAATATTTATATGCATCTTAAAAGAAAACAAATGATGGGAGAGAGTTGTTGTTGAATTTTACAGTCCAATGACTCAAGGTGGAGGGTACAAACGTCATAATAATATTTTCACTTGTTAATAAAAGAGGAGAGTTATAGTTAATTAAGTAGAAGGGGGGAAAAGGAAAAGGGTAATGTAATTAAGGGAGAGAGAGAAAATGGGTCAAAGGTAGAGACGTGTTAAGGAAGAGAGAGAGGTGGGGAGGGAGTTGCCTTTCTGACTTGGGCGCATGACATTAGAATTTTCTTCTTCCAACAATTACTACTGCCGCACTACTACTTTCTTCTTTTTTAATTATATACTTTTATTTCAATAATAAAATCTAGTAAAAGAATTTCTTCGGCCTCCGGCAGGCAATATACTGCAGCAGCCTAGAGAGAGAGAGAGAGAGAGAGAGAGAGAGTGTGTGTGTTTGTGTGCGAGAGAGAGAAGGAGAAGGAGAAGGAGAAGGAGAAGGAGAAGGAGAAGGAGAGAGAGATCAGTCAGTAGTAAATCTGCAGGAAGAGATGAAGTCGTCTTTGGGGAAGCTGAAGAAATTTGCACTGCACAAGGACAAGAAGGATCAACAGATTCTCTTGCATTTGGATGGCCTCTCTCACGCTTCTCAGGTTTCCTCCCTATTATTACAATTAGGGTTTCCGATTCCTCTTTCCAACCCCCCGCCCTAATATTCAAATCTGATTTATCATCAACTACCTAACCTATTCATTCATTTTCTAACTCTCTTCTATTTCGTTTCGTTTCGTTTCCCCCTTTTTACAGGATATGAAAGACATGAGAGAATGCTATGACAGCTTACTATCTGCAGCAGCAGCTGCCGCTAATAGTGCTTATGGTATTCATTTATTTACTATAATACAAATGTTAGATTAGATGATCCTGAAACGAAAAATCGTCATAAGTAACATTACTATTGAAATTGGTTGTGTCAAAGCATCCAAAGTTCACTTCCCTATTTGTGAAAAAGACATTTATCAATTGTTTGATAACAACAAGCGTCCCATATTTAGTGATGATCAATTTGCTGGTTTCCTTTTGCAGAATTTTCAGAATCCTTGATGGAAATGGGAACCTGCTTATTGGAGAAAATTGCATTGAATGGTGATGGAGAAAGTGGTAAGTGAACCAATGTTTACATCTCCTTCGTATAGTTATATAGTGATTTTCATTAGTGGGTTCTGCCTGGACAGCTAATCTGGGATCATTTCTACTGCTTAAATAAAGTTATCAGCATAACCAGTAGTTCTGTGCATAGCGTATTTGAGCATTGACATCTTTACATTATGTGTACTTAGATGTTTCCAGTTCTTATAAATTGCTTGAGAAGTTGGAAAAGAAAAATTTAAGGCACCAGTTTTAGTTAATTCTTTGGAACTTTTCAGTTAAAAAAGAA
>NC_061112.1:153212381-153236816 GCF_002878395.1 Capsicum annuum | reverse complement strand
CTTTCCTATGTCCACGGGATTCAACATACCATATATAACCAAAAAAAGTGTTTTCCCCCATTAATTCAAATGATATTATGAACTGTGAAAAGTGTTAAATTCCCACTGAATGTTGTGTTCTCTCTGAAGCCCACCCACACTGTAACTAATGTAGAAATGAAGAAGAATAGTGTAGTACCAAATGGAAATGGAAGCACACATTCTTGTCTTATTATTTTCCTGTCTGATGTAGTTAATTTATGCTATATGTTCTTGTTGTTCTCTCCTTGAAAATTTGATTGCACACATATATCTGTTTTCTGATGAGGACACACGTATAACATCTGTTCTATGTACATTCTCAAAAGCAAATAACATCCGTTCTCTATCCAGTTTTCTTCCCTTTTCTGTTAGCTTAATTTTCATTTTCTTTTTTCCTTTTGCTGCCAAAAAATATGTAGTCTACTGATAAAAAATAAACTTGCCTATCATTCCCTATTCTGTTTTGTGATTATTTTCTTTGTCAAATGCTATATATATGCAGGCAAAGCCTTGTCAATGCTTGGAGGAGTACAATTAGAACTTCAGAAACTCGTAGACGTCTATGTCAGTGCCTGATCTTTCTCCCATTAATAATCATTTTACCAAATTAAATTGGATGTGGTTATGACTTTTGCTTTCTGTATTGCAGCGTTCCCATATCATCCTAACTATCACAAACCCATCTGAATCTCTTCTTAGTGAACTTCGGAAAGTGGAGGTTTGTTCTTTTGTGATTCTGTTATTCACTTCTAGATCTTTTTGATAGTGTTTAAATTTCCTCATCCTTTCCCCGCTTTTTTTATTAGTTCTTAACTGTATTAGTCTTGCTAGTTCTGCACTATATTTTCTTATCCACATGCACCTTTTTCCAATAGTAAAGGATTGCGATGATTTCCATTATTTTTTCTCGTCCTCAATAATCCCACTTTAATGGCGTCCATCCAGAGGTTCCCTTTATTTGTACCGTTCATATACTGCAAACAATTAGCAAACCAACTCGAGTGGTTGAGTCCGAGCAATTTTACCGTAGTGATTCAGCCTAACATATTCTTAAATGAATAAGATGTCATCAAGTTAATGGGTAGCCAAATTGTTCATTAGCTATGTTTTCGATGTACCAAGAAGATGGAGAGATCCAGAATGATTTTTTTGTGCATGCTATGTGAAATTTCTTTTGATCTTGTTTCTGTTTCTTTCCAGCAATTGCTTCTATGGAACTGATGCAGGTTTATCTTTGTTGGTCTTCATTTGACTCCTATAATTTGTAAACTGTTTGATTATATGTCATGCAAATTCTTTGGTCCTGATTAAAATAGTTGTTGCTCTTTAACTGGTTGAGAGTTGAAACTTTTGAAAGTAACATTGGTTGATGAAGTTTCTTTCCTTTTCATTGTTGTTATTGTCATAACTTGTGAGAAATTTGATGAGCTTTTAATGCCATTGACCTAAGCTTTGCCTTGTCACTTGATAATCTTCAGTGTCTCCCTTTTGCCACCTTAGTTGAAGATTTCCTGCATTAAGGGTTGTAATAAAGTTTAAGTGGGTGGGCATGGGTTTGCTAGTAGATGCATCACTACTGTGGCCTCTTTGCTATCTGAAGAATTTGAAATTATCGACAATATTTTTACACCAAGAATCCCTATACATAAGAGGGCTTTGTTTTCTGGTTTGGATTATTTCAATTAACTTGTTGATTTCTTTTTCTCATTAGTTTTGTTGCTTTAATCAGAGTACTGTTTGTCAATCCTATGAAACATCAACTTTATCTCCAAGCATTTACTTCTATGACTGACTAATTGAATTAACCTAAATAACCACTCAATCAGATATGCAGAAACAATTTTGTTCATAAAACCAAACATATCTATTAATTTGAATCGACCGCCAGACTGATGCATCTTTAGAGGTTGATTATAGAACACGTATATGTAAGAATTTTTGCATTGTTTCCTCATTACTCAGTCCATTGTTTCCTCTTCCTTGATGCAGGAGATGAAACTGCAGTGTGATGAAAAAAGGTATCCCTCTTCATGTGTCTTTTGACATGGTACAAAAATCCCTTTTTTTAAAAAAAATAAAAATTTCAGTCATTCTTGCTAACATCAGGCATGATCTGCAGGGAGGTGTACGAGTATATGGCAAAAAGGGGAAAGGGTGGGAAGGGGGAGAACTTTACTTCTCAGCAGTTACAGGCAGCTCGGGAGGACTATGAGGAAACGGCAAGACTTTGCATTTTCCGTGTACAATCTCTGAAGCAAGGGCAATGTCGCAGCCTTTTGACCCAGGCAGCTCGTCACCACGGAGCTCAGGTGTCCTGCACTTTCATAGCTCCATTGATTTCAATATCGGTTATCGATTTTTTCTGGAATGGGTAATTACTTGTCTGCCTAATTTCTCTTTTTCTGGAACAGTTGAATTTCTTCCGCAAAGGGCTTAAATCTCTTGAATCTGTTGAACCACAAATAAGGATGGTTGCTGAAAACCAACACATTGACTACCAACCTGTTGAATTGGATGATAGTGAGGATGGAGGCAAGAGCTATGAGCCTAATGATGATGGTGAATTGAGTTTTGATTATAGAAAAAATAAGCAAGAACCAAATGACTCTTTCCCACTGAGGGATTCAATGGAGGTAGGTTACCATATTGCGGTCATGCGTCTTTTTTCCTTTGTGGAAGATTGTGTACTGCCTACTGCTTTCTTTGGGGTTTATTCTGGAGATCTTGATTTTTGCAGCTTTTGGTGGCATGTCGATTCTTAATTGCTCTTTTCCTGCCCTTTGCTTGTAATAACAAACTGTCTGCTGACTAATATGTTTCTAGTTCACGCACTACATCCAATGTTTTTGGCGTATTGGATAAAGTGGTGCTGTTTTCAAGCAGCAAAAACAATGTCGTGGGGTTCTCCTAATCTCTGTCAACGCATTTCTGAACAACTGATTCCAATCTCACTGCTACTAAAACCATTTATAAGCCTTTTTAGTGACATGACATCCCTTGATCAATTTCTTGTACTCATCTGCACATCTGAATTTGTCCGCTGGTGTTGGTTTATATAGAAAGAGAGACACTTGGGAAGAGAATGACAGTTTAGATCTATAATGATAGCATAGGCAGTGTCAAACTTTGATCTTAGATGATGACTTGTTTAATTTGCCAAATGTTGGATTTTGGTCTAATATGCCTGACTTTGGCAGTTTGATCCCGCGGATGCTCCAAGTACCCTAACCTCTGGGCTGGAGGAAGTGGAGGTAAAGTTCTGCCCCTATGGCTGTATCTAGTATTTAGTAAACAATATGTTAGCTATATAATTTTCTGATATGGCTTGTGTAAGATCTTCCAGAAGGGGTTTAGCAAGGTTTTGAGTTACACCTCACGCTGCCTTTTGGATGCTCAGATTCTTGTGTCCTTTTTACACTTCTTATTGTCAGCTTCTGTGATGTTGCTTTTTTAATTTGAAAGACCTTTTCTTGCAGTTGGATATTAGCAAAAGCCAAGAGCAGGTTTTTACTAGACAACCGCGTGTAGTCAGTCATTCTGCTCCGATATTTGCAGAGAAATCGGACATTTCTGATAGAATCAAACAAGAACAGACATCTGCCCGGAAATTTCACACATACGTCTTACCAACTCCAGCTGCTGCTAAAAATTTGAGTTCAAGGACAAGTGTTTCCCTTGTCCACCCAAGTACCACAAATACTAGTGGAGGCAGCAGCAACCCGTGGCATTCTTCCCCGCTTAATATGGATAAATACTCCAAACTTGCAGATGACAACTTTTCAACAAACACTATTGCAAAAGGCCAATCCACTGCTCAAGAGATTAAAGATCATACTCTCTCCACCCCACTTCCCCCACCTCTTGCTGAGGGAACTTCTCTTCCACAAAATGACATACAAAATGGAATTGATGCCAGAAAAGTAAGAAGACTTGCTTTCTCAGGTCCATTAGCAAGTAAGCCTTCATCCTGCAAGCCGCTGTTATCTGCCAGTGGACCTATTGGCTTGGCTGAACGACCTATTCTAGAACCTGGATTGGCTCCAGGAATACCAATAACTCAGCCACCATCGGCAGTAGATGTATCCTACAGCACTTCGCCTCCCCTTGTTTCTTCACCAAAAATAAGTGAGCTTCATGAGCTCCCACGCCCTCCTGGTTTATTGGCCTCCAAACCATCAAGTTCAACTGCATTTGGGCACTCTGCGCCCTTAGTCAACAGAAATCAAGAGACGTCACCAACAAATCAGAGCCCAGTTCTGGCATCAAATACGGGTTCTCCACTACCGCTTCCTCCACTAACCATTCCTCGTAGTTTTTCTATACCTTCCAACAATCAGAGAGCAATGGCACTGCATGTATCCCAGCTACTAGAATCTCCTCAAAGAAAGGGCAAGGGCGATGTGATGTGCTCTCCTCCATTAACACCGATCTCTCTTTCAAACGCTTCAAATTCTGGGCAAATCAGAGGTAAGATACCTTGATTACTGTTTTCAGATAAGCAGCTTATTTCTTTTTCAGAACTGGTGATAAATTATACAGTGAATCTCATATCTGTGATCCTGATTATGAAGTCTGCCTGAGAAGGGAAAGAAAGAAATGTCATGTCTGAATCTTGTCTAATCTCCACCCTCCACCTGGTCAAATCTTCACTGAAAAAATATGCTAGCTTGGTTTGTTTGTTTGGGTCGGGTGGGGGGGAGATAAATGGATGTTTAGTAATTGAAGTATTACTATAGCTAATAAAAGAGGCTTTAGAGAATGCATTGATTTTCATTTGTGATTGCTAAAACTCATTGATTTTGGTGGATGCAGGTAGGAGCTGATTTATGTAAGCCTTGTAGACAGTGGGGTGTATTTTTTTTTTTCTTTTGGGTTGGGGTTGTAGAGTTTGTTTACCACAAGCATTATTGCGGGAGTGGGATTTGTACATATGTTATTAATGTAAGGTTTTATTTTGTTCATTTGAATGCTCTCCATTATCTTACACGATTGTAATGGGAGCTCCCTACCACAATTTTGATCACCCCCCCCCCCCCCCCCACCATGCTGCGCCCTTGAGAAGAATAGTCAAATTAAGAATTTATCTTCTTTTAAAAGGGCTAATGTGTTCCATTCTGCTACTTGTTTCTGGTGAAATGTAGCACGCATTGGGTGGATTAGTCAAGGGTATGCAAGTTGGTGTTGACATCAATCATTTGAAAGAAAAAATAGCAATGTTTAAGTCGTAATTGGACACACGTTAACTACGGATCGCTTTTTTTTTTTTTTCTTTTTTGCCTAAGATAAAAATAGCTAAATTTTGTTATCGCTTTTTTTCTTCTAAGATAGAAATAAATAAATTTTGTTTAACGAACGCTAAAATCATCTTGGCTGGAATATATGTAATTTTTTCGATGAACTCACTGTTCACATTTTTTTAATTTTTAAATCTAATAAATAAAATTGAAAAAACATCCTACCTGACCCAAGCCAACCAAAAACACCTTTGAAAATTGCTGATGCCCTCATAATCTTTCTTTTTGCTGCTTTTAGATATGTTTGGTTTGAAATAATGCACGATAATTGTTGGGTAAATCAACTAATGTATAGGAAATAGGAATGGGGGTAGTCTTCGCAGTATAAGAGTGTATATTTAAGACGTCGACTGTAATTCAATAAATGTAGTCTAGACTGAGCCAAGACAAGTGCCAAAAAGCTATTTTGCGAATCAAAAACTGTTGGGTTGTTTGTATTGCGGAAAGAATCACCATCGTCATGTTTATTTTAATGTTCAAAAACGTAAGTTGTATGGTGTGAATTTGAACTTGGATTAATACAATTGACTGCAATATAGAAAAAATCAGTACTAGTCATTTTGTAGAAAATTTTATCTGATGGCAATTTGTTTAGTTTCACTTGTATATCTTCTTCTACTAGTCATCAGACCCAAAAAAGGAGTTGCAAATAGTGAAAGGGTTTTGATAAGGGAAGGGAGGCGGGGGATTAAGATAAGGGGGAAAGAGAAAGAGAGAGAGAGAGAGGAAAATGTGGCTACTCCGATTGCCTGAGCCATTGGTGGGGCGGGGGCATTCTCCTCCTCCTACAACTAGTAGTATTATTTGTCGTCATCATCGTCTTCTTCCGTCTTTCAAGCTCAGAGCAGCACTTTCCAACCAAGGTCAGTAGTAACCAACCATCATCTTTCTCTCTTCTCTCTGTTACTCCCGAGGCTCCCCCACTCAATTAATTCAATACTACACTAGTTACTACAATGCTTTTCTTCCAATGCCAAGTTAGTAACCTCTGTCTGTCTATCTGTCTTCTCAGATTCCACCACTCAATTTGATCTTTCCTTATCCCTCAAGGTAATACGAACTAACTAACTACACTACTACAAACATTAATCCCCCCTCTTCCTTCTCTTTACGTCAAAACTCTTTTATACCTCTACTAATTCTGTACATCTTCCTTTTTTTTTTTTTTTTTTTTTAACTTTTTGATTTCAGAGGAAAGCAGCTGATATATCCACGGACTTGAAAGGAACTTGTTTATTCCTTGTTGGTGCTTACTTCTTTTCCCTTCATTCTCTATCCTTTCATCTCTCCCACTTTTATCTACTACTACTGCTTTCTGTTTCAATCAATCTACGATTCCTTGTGCTCGTGGTTTACGCTGTCTTTAGATTTTGTTTCTCCCTCCTCCAAACTCACTTATATGTTGCTTTCAATTGAAAGGAATTAACAGCCCCATCAAATCCAACTCCGCTCAACTCCTTGCTGATGCACTCCGATATTATTATTTTGACAGGTAATGTGTTTTTTTGCACTAGTCTAAGAGAGAGGATAACCACGTCCAGTATCTCATGTTTGTTGCCTTAATCTATTGCAGTGATAGTGTCGTTGAACAAGCTTTGGGAGGAGAGGATGCCGTCAGGTCATTTATGAACACAGACTTGAAGGGCTTTCGAGATTCAGAGGTGGTTTCCTAATGACAATATACTCTCTTTTTACTGTTTTTCTGTGTTGGGATTGATGAACAAAACCAATTTTTTCTACCGCAGACGGAGGTACTGAAGCAGTTGTCATCTATGGGTCGCCTTGTTGTTTCTGCTGGGAATGGTGCAGTTCAGTGTGCAGCTAATCTGTATGACTCCTGCCAATTATACTACTAATATTTTTTTTCTCCCCCGTCAGACCGGAAGACAAAAAAATCGCTTGTTACCAATCACAACTTAATGTTTGTAGGGCACTTATGAGACACGGCATATCAATATGGATAGATGTCCCCTTGGATATGGTAGCCAAGCAGATTGTGGAGGAGAATTTTCAACTTCCTGCTGCTGAAACAATAAGTGGATCATATTCCGAGGTCTGTTTCTTATGTCTTACACCCAAAAAGGCCATACAAAAACAGAGATATTTTGCTCATACTATTGTTAATCATCCTTCTCTAACTAACTTCTTGTTTGTCAATTTCTTCAACCGTTGGACTATGCTGATTTTTAGCCTACCACGTTGACAGGTGTTGGCTCAATTAACTGCTATTTATGAAGATTGCCGTAATGGATATGCTACAGCTGATGCAACTATTGCACTACACAGTAATTTCCTATTTGCTTCATACTTAGTAGCACTAACATCTCTTATGCTGTATTTTAACAGCTTATTCTTCCTTTGCAGAGGTTGCTTCTCGGTTAGGCTATGATACATTGGATGCAGTGACCACAGAAGATATAGCTTTGGGGGTAAAAGAAAATTATCCATGAAGTGGGAGGATATATATATATATATATATATTATTTTATTTGCTAATTGACCATATAAGCGTTCTAAGTTATCGTGATTTTAGACTCTGAAGGAGGTAGAGAGATTGATGAGAGCAAAGAAGTTGATGGAAGAAGCTGCCAGGCCATTTTAGTTTCATTCACCACCAATACCACTTATTTTGGTTAGTTCTTATCGACATTGTTCACAGGGCATCCTTCCAGTTAACTTGACTTGTAGTTTATATGTCATTATCTATCTATTTAGAAAAGCTAACATTATTCTGGAGGGCTCATACCTCTTGCTAGGCTTACACTTTTAGAAGTTGGCAACTCATGGCAATCAAACTATCAAGTCACATGATCCTTTCATTCATCACATATTTTCAATTTCTACCAGTGTTGGTGATGATACATTAGCTGCATCTAACATTGTCGTATCTGAATCTATATGTGGGACAAAGATTAGATCAAATAAATAGTGAAGAACAGAATGTGTGATATGCTGAATCATGAAGGAAATTACATCTATGGATGTGAGTAAGGTACTCGGAGGAGTTGGAGAGGGAAGACTAAGAAGAAGACAAACGGAGGGTGCAAAAAGAAACAAAAGGACTGCAAAGACGTATTTTTTTATGAAAGCGCCCAAAAGGGATGCCTTTTTTAAGGGAAAACAGAGAAAAATCAGTGTTACTTCCTGTTGATTGCTATTACTCGTTTAAAAGCCGGGTTAACCAAATGGGGGTGCCTTAAGAATGAGCTAGAAAAAGTATGTTGTTGACCAAAATAATCAATTGAACAAGTCTTTAGATGTTGAATTGACTTATAAAAATAGTCTTAGATATAGAGCTGAATGGTGGTGGTTCCTTATCAGTTATTCAAATTATTATTTGCAGAATCAACATCCTGAGCTGAAGTTGGAGGATGATGGCAATACTTGATGCTCTTGGAGTTGTATGATTTCTGAGTAGTTCGTAATTGGCATGTATATTGTGAGTATTGTAAATGTTGTAGTACTTGTTTGCACATTTATATATATTTTACTGTGGTAAGATGAAACTCTCTTCTATTTATCAAAATCTGCAACAAGCCAAGTTTCAACCACCTAATCTCTCTTCACTAACAAATACTACCGTCCTTCAGATGGTGTTGTTATAAGCAGAAATGTGGCTAAATTCGTTCGCAAATTTCAATAATTCGTTGTGCACGATGCTAAAGACCTTTTTTTTTGTTTTTTGTTTTTCCTTTGCCCTCCAGTAGCAATATCACCTTTACCGTATACTGGGAACATAAAGCCAGATGACTTCCAGGATGTAGAAGATCATAACATGAGTGATTCGGCAGATTTGAATTCATATATATTCCACCCTTGTGGTACTTCATTCTACGATATATATATAAGATCCATATGTATAGATATCATCATCTACATCCAGAAAGCCGTATGCTTTGGAAGGGGTTTTGATTGATCAAAAGAAGAATCTGCTTCAACCGATATGCCCTTAGGTACTGCCATACATAACATAGAAATCACACTTGGAAAGGGTGGACAATATAATTAGCTAGAGCAACGGGTGCTGTGGCGAAACTGGTTGTACAATTCAGTACCATACTGTCAAACCAATCATTAAATCTGTTATTAAACAACAGTGAACGATGCAGTTCGTCCAAACATTGTATTGTAATATATTATACAGTATGATATCATACCACGCAGTACCGTATATTATGAAACTATGACAAAACGCCATTCAAACAAAGTGTAAATCCTTGCGACCTCTTCACCAGTAAGTTATCGTCTTCTTTATGATTGCAGAGCCAACGAACAAGACACCAGTCAGGAACTTCTTTTTTGATAGAGCTATACGTCCGTGCCTATTAAATATATACAATTAATTTTTTTCTATATGTGCTTAATTTTTTTTCATATATTTTAAGAGTTCTTAATTTAATTAAATAATAAATTTTTAAAAATGATAAAAAGACGATTTTATCTAAAACAAAATATTTTAATGAAAGACAAAATTTAAATAATATTTGTAATATCCTTCACACTTTTAATATATTAGAGACATGGATTAGAGATTAAAGATTAGAAAGTAGAGATATTCTAAATACTTAAACCGAATTCTATTGGATTGTCATGATTTCTAGTTTCTCTCATGGCACCTTATTTAAACTTATTTCATTTACCCAATCAAATTATTGGTTAAGAATTTTGGACTTAAGTCATCATAAAGTGATTCCATTTACACATTTGAACTTATTCCAAAAATATCAACAAGTTTGTTATCGAGCTTTTATACCATTAAATCTTCAATAAGTTTGTGCAGAGAAATTACCTGAAGACAAAAATAAATTTTATATTGGACCAGCATGAAAAATACGGTAGATATGAACTTATATTGAAAGGACAAGTATACCTTTCTCTTGCATATAAGCAAATCGAGCCTATTTTTAACAACAAAATTTTTAAAAAATAAGGGCATTATTTGAAGACCAATAATTGTATGTTGAACTCAGGATTGAACTAGAAGCTGACATATGAGTTCGATCAAACTCAATAAATTTAGTCCAAATCTTACATTTGTATTAGACAGGACATTAAATACGTACAGAAATTAAATTCAGAAATCAATTACTACACACCTAACATTAATATTCTAATATTTTAAACTCTTAAAATTCAAATCCGAGCTTTAACTCTAATTGAGCCATTTTATACAATTTGTTAAAGTGTAAATTAGCTTGTACGTGTATGAATTTGACTCTAAAATGTTCCAATATTCTTAGAACGCAAAGAGAATTCCCGTGAAATCTTTAGTATACGAACTTTCTCTATTACAATTCACATAAAAGACATAAAAATAAAAAGGTAAAAACAAAAAAAGGGGAGGGGAAAATTCAGATAAATATGTTATTATTGCCAATGGCAACTATTAGCAATTGTATCAGAGTGGCGCAGCGGAAGCGTGGTGGGCCCATAACCCACAGGTCCCAGGATCGAAACCTGGCTCTGATATATTTACTTTAGTTTACTCCTTTTTGGTATTCGTAGTGTTACGCACTATATATATTTTCTTTTTCTTTTTCTTTTAAAGGAAATTTTGAAGTTGGCTTTGAAAGCAAGCACAATTAAGAATTCTTTAGTACTATCTATATATATTCCCATTCTGGATTTCTTCACTTGTTTCTACCAACATCATACATATTATTCCCAGTAAATAAACAGTGCAAAGTTTTTGTTGTGAAGAGAAGAGAAGTTAGGAGGATATTCAATATGGCTGTTGATTCTACTGCTTACCGTCCTCTCTTTGGTGGCGCTATTTCCACTATTTTCCCTATTCGTTTCCAGGTTTTCTTCAACTCTTTTCCAATTTTTTTATTCAACTTTTGTCCCCTATTTTTTTTTTTTAATTTATTTCTTGATTAATTTTGTGAAAGTATTAACTATTAATGCGTACTTGAATTTCATGCGTTTTGCAGGATGTCAGTAATGTGCGTCAAGTTCCTGATCATCAGGTTTGTTGTTGTTGTTTTTGTTGTTTTCTTATTTTTTTTGGAACTTCTTTTGGTTGAATTAGAGGCAATCCCATTTGCAATTTCCTTTGTAAATTTTCAATCTTGAATGAAATTTCTGGGATTATTTTATTTTTGATTGTGTTTAGTAGTCATAGTATAGCTCCGGTAGTTTCTTGTCATTCTCTGTTGTTCCTTGTACCTCGATTATGTATTGTTCTGCTGTAGTTTTTATTTTGTTACGATGAATTGTTTTCTGTTATTATCCATTGATTCTTGTACTTTAGTTACTTCTTTTCCTGGATTATTTTTCCTTGAGTCGAAGAGGGTCTACCGGTAACATTCTTTCTACCTCTAAGGGCAGGGATAATGTCTGCGTACTCTCTATCCTCTCAAGGATCCGACTTTGTGGGACTACACTTGGTATGTTGTTGTTGATTGTGTTTCATCCATTGTTCTTCTAAATGTTTTTTTTTTCAGATTTGTTTTGTTTTGTTTGTTTAAGTTATATATACGAGGTTTGTTGCCTTTGTTCTTGTTTACTTTTTGATTGAATTAAGAAAATCACACTTGCATTGTTGTTTATAAAAGTTTAATCTTGGAAGATATATTGGATATCTTTTTGTTATTTTAGATTGTGTCTCAATCTTTTCTTTATTCCTTTCTAATTTTCTGTTCAAATTTGATTGTTCGATTGCAGGAGGTGTTTGTGGACCCTGCGCGTGATGAGAGTTTGATAATTGAGCTTCTGGATCTGAAGATGGATGTAGCAGACAGTGGTAGTGCAACCTGGTTTCTTCAAGACCTTGCCAATGAACAAGAAGCTGAGGGAACTACAGTAAGCTCTTCTCCTTTCTTCAGAGAAGATCAATTGTTTCGCTATAACGTAATTTTTGTTCTCTTCATTTCCGTTTGATTAAAATTTATATGCTTTTATGAACACATCCCAATGGCTACTATTCTTTATCTTGAGCCGAGGGTTTATCGGAAACAGCCTCTATACTTCTTCGGAGGTAGCGGTATGGACGGCGTACATCTTACGCCCAGACCCCACTTTGTGGGAATACACTGGGTCTGTTGTTGTTGTTGATTGTTGTTACTTATTTGTTACCTTTTCCCCCATTTCTTTTTTGGATCTCTCAAATAATTTAAAATTGAGCATAACGGATACAAAGAATTTATATATCCAACCAACTTACTTTTGGACTGAGGCGCGGCTGATTAACTGACTGAACAAATATTTTTCCCAAGGGTTTTACCCAAAAATAAATATACTTTTAAATGAAACAAGGAGGCAGTGCAGAACTGAACGAGCCAGGTGGAACATAATTTGTATGTGTTGTTTGGTAATAAAAACTATTGTGACACTTGTTCTTGTTTCAAAATCCAGCTACTCTGTGTTTCTTGAGTTTTATGTGTGAATTCTCATGCACTACTCAGGAAGTTTGGTAATCCGTTTAAACACTGATCCACAAAGGGCAAAGTTTATATTTTTTTTCTTTTGAAACAGTAAGCAGGGAAGAGTAAAATGGAATTTATCTTCTTTATTCCCATTAATTGGTCCTAGCAAAAGCAGGAATAAAGCTACTTACGAAAAAGGCCATATCTTCCTTGGGAAAGAAAAGAACAAATTGCAACCAGACATTTTTTGTTGGGCATTGCTTCCTCCTAAATTGCTCTATGTGGTTCTCTGGTCTGTAGATCTCTAACATCATCTTTCTCATTTTCATACATCCCAAGTGAATAATGCATCTTTCCCGGTGCTTAATGTCATTATCTAGGTATTATCTTTTTGGTCTGGGTTAACATAATTCAATACTCCGACAACTTTCCGAGGAGTTTTTCTTCAATGTATTTAAATAATTGGTCTTGTATTTAAATCATAATTTTGTCACATGAAATGTGAGATATTGAACTTGTGCATTTCTCTGAAGCTTGCACTTTGATAACTAGTTAAGTCCAAATATTTTATAAGTTGTCATGTTACATAACATCTCACATTTTATCTTGTTTATTTTTTCTGTTTATATCTACAGATCACTGAGCAGTCAGCTGTGTTTGAGGTCCCTGGATTGTGCTATAGAAACATGCCTGCTGTCATCACCACCGCTGTTGGACAAATGGTATGTTACTCTTATTTTAGAAGTTCTCAGCATTTATGTATGATCTCAACTTCAATTGGCATCGCTGGGTTAAATCCTAAGAACTTTCATTCTCTTACACCACGTTATCAAAAAAACCAAAAAAAAAGAACCTCCATTCTCTTTACAGTAAATTCCGTACTTTGTGCTCCTGTATGAAACGAGTTTTAGGATTTGTAACTTTCTTGACAAAGTTGGTAGATCCATTGTGTAGTATTCTGAAAATTAGGACTCATGTATGACTTGAATTTGCTTTTAATATAACTGATAGATGAGCTTGGTCTCCTTTCAACTCCACATTTTGGCTATCTTCTCTTTAATTTTTACATATAATACATTCATTGAGTGACCTGGCCAAAATGCAGATGAAGTTTTTGTCGGATAAGGAACCTAGTAATGATGTTCCTCTATCATGTTATATGACAATGTTCTGAACTGCACGTTATTAGAAGAGGATTTAGTTCTCTCCCCTTAATAGGTAGATATTTTAGTAAAGCTAAAGTATCTTCCTTCTTCATTTACATTTGCCTGAAATTATTTTCTGTAAAAACGGAAGTAGATGTGAAGATTATTGTATCTCCCAACACCCAAACTTTCAACTAGTTATGAAATTTCATAAGTTTCTTTTATTAGTTGGTAAAATTTATCATTTCATGTTATCAAGCTTAATCCTGATCAACCTTATTCAATTCATAGGCTGTTTCTAAGGGAAGACAAGGTAGGGAAGCACAGAACTTGGTTAAGGTAAGTTTGTAAATTCCCTTCCACCCGCTGCCCCTTCCCCCGATGCAGTTTTAAGTGTAAGATGAGATCTGATCATGTCCCATTCAGGTTTACCTGGCAAACATTCGCCTCAAGGGAGTTGGGACAGATGTTCTGATAACTGCGTATGAGCCTCTAGTAATTAAGTACGTTTGGACGATAACTCGGTTTCCTCCTGCTGTTCCTAAAGCTGTAAAGTCAAATTAACTGGCTGTTTAACATTTTCTTGTTTACCTTTGCGATTGTAGCCCCAGGAGTGAGAGTGCTACCGCAGTCGGGGCAGGCATGGCTGTACCTGCTGCACAGTCTGGAGTTATGCCAATGGCTGAAGTTTTTAAACATGCAGTCTCTAGTTTCAAAGTGCACGACTGGAATCTCTTTGTCTCTTCTGCTGCTTGAGTTGTATAGTGATTAGAGAATTGGCAACCAGTCGCACACGTCGCGCATCCCTTGGTTGATTATTGGTCCATTTTCGAAGAGCTCTATTTGTTATTTTTTTAATTTTTATTTTTCGTGTTCCATTAGTTGCTTAGATGGTTCTTGTTTTAGTGGACTGAGGGATGTAGAGAGTGGTTTGGTGCAGCATTTCTGCTTTTCAACTTCTGTTCTGGATTTCTGCAGTTTCTTTCCTTTTCTTGGCTAAGTTAATGAGTTAAATATGTATCCCACTACAAAATGTTGATCAAGATCTACACATTCATAAGATTGTTGAGTCTCATTTCATCTCCGATAAAGTTGTAAAAAGTAGCATACCAATCCTTGACATGCTCCTATGTCACACAGTGAAACAATTTTTAACTAGTGCACTCATGCACCCTTTAAAGTAAATTGCAAACTTCAAGTGACTCTTCCCTAATGTAGGACCTCTCAAACTGAAATATTGTTAATTGTAGGACTTGCATTTGGCCATAAAGTAGGCTTTAGAAACAAATAGGATTATCTGGCTAACAGTGACTCCTACCTGAGCCTGTTAGCATAGCAACATTTATTTTTCTTTGAAATCAATAATAACACCATTTTGTATCTCATTTTGCAGTTGTCATCTATGGGTCGCCTTGTTGTTTGTGCTGGGAATGGTGCAGTTCAGCGTGCAGCTAATCTGTATGACTGCTGACAATTATACTAGTATTTTTTTTTAGGGGAAAACAGAGAGAAATGAGCTAGAAAAAGTATATGGTTGACGAAAATAATCATATCGAACGAGTCTTAGATGTCGAATTGACTTATAAAAGTAGTCTTAGATATAGAGCTGAATGGTGGTGGTGGTTCCTTATCAGTTATTCAAATTATTGTTTGCAGAGTCAACATCTAATGTTTGGAGCCATAAGTGCTGAGCTGAAGTTGAAGGAAGATGGAAATACTTGATGCTCTTGCAGTTGTATGATTTCTGAGTAGTTCTTAATTGGCATGTATATTGTGAGTACTGTAAATGTTGCAGTACTTGTTTGCACATTTATATATCTTTTAATGTGGTAACATGAAACTCTCTTCTATTTGTCAATCTGCAACAAGAATCTCTCTTCACTAACAAATACTACCGTCCTTCAGATGGTGTTGTTATAAGCAGAAATGTGGCTAAATTCGTTTGCAAAAATTTCAATAATCCGTTGTGCATGATTCTACTTGACCTTTTTTGTTGTTGTTTCTATTCACCGCAAGCGTGCAACTCACGTTTACTAATAGCTTTGATGAATAAGTTCTCTGAGGATATGTAGAAAAAGGAATCCATCAAAATCCGTTGGGATCATGAGCAGAAAAATAGTTTTCCAGAGGCTGGAAGATTCAGATTTACAATTGAAGCTGTGAACAATAATCACAAAGTCTGACCTCTATTGTTGGGTTCACCCGGTTGGATCTATTGGTGGGTTTCGAGGTGAACTGGTAAAAGCTTACACAATTTTCAAAGCTACTAACACGTTAACTTATTTTTCACATTCCTAATCTATTTTTCACATTGGACTCTCTGATTACTGATGGGTATGGTCCTCCTTAGTTTTTTTGGTAAAAGCAGTAGAAGTGATGGATGGTTGTGGAAAGGATATTGAAGGGCTATCGTAGTACTGTAGGACTAGGGATGAGATTATCGTTGGGAAGAATGAAGCGTTGCTTGTGCTGATTAAATTAATTTTATTTGTATGTACATTGGGGGGGGGGGGGGGTGAGCATTCGTAAGTTATGTCACATCCACACGTCTTGTTAAAGTGGGCTGCTTGTGTGGTGTATCGATCTATCTATATATTATGATGAAGTATAGGTGGTTTGGTTAGGCACATGTGAGAGGGAGAGAATATATAGATAAGCAGTTTTGGGGGTGATGATGATGATGATTTATATTCTCTTCACTCACTTGTATTCAGCACTAGCTTATTAGCTACCTACTTACTGATTCAATTACCCTCTTCTCTCTCTCTCTCTCTCTCTCTCTATTAACTTATTTGTGAGACAAACTAATTGCACTATTCTGCTGCCAACTAAGTGTCACAGTCCTCCTCTCTCCTCTCCACTTTCCTCTGTCCTTTTCTATACACTGAATAAAATAATGATAGTAAAACCGTACCCCCAACTAAAACATAAAGTGTATTACATTTATTTACTATAATTCTAGATTTTCTTTTTCATCATCTTTCAATTAATATCAAAGAAGAAACGTAACCAGCAAAAAAAAAAAAAAAAGAAAAGAAAGAAAGAATGAGTAGTACAAGCCTGAGGTTGTCATTGAAGAGTAGGTGATACAAGTTAGGTGGGTAGAAGAGTATCACCACCGTACCTTTGTCACTGGGAATAAGAGTAGGAGTCCATTTTAGCCATATTGGATAGGGTCTCATTTTGATGATTTTTTTTCTAATTACAATATATCAGTACTTTCTTCGTTTCATAATCAATGAATTGTTAAATTTTGACACACAGATTAAGGAAAAAACATTAAAGACATAAATTTAATACAATTTTCTATTTTTACCCCTAAAAAAAAAAAATTGACCTTGTAATACCTTTTCAAAAGTTAATTGGTTGTCAAATCAATCATAACGGTAAATTTGAAAAAAAAAAATTTAATAATTCATTTATTTTGAAACACCAATAAATGTCCCAACAATTCATTTATTCCGAAACAGAGAGGGAGTATGGTGGTAGTGCAAGGAATTCGTGAGTACAAATCACACTAGGCAATAGTACCCACATTTCCTCACAACGTAACATCATCTTGTCAATCAGTTTTTTCCTTAAAGAAAGATATTAATTAATGTTGTTAAACCACTCACCCCCCCCCCCCCCCACCACCTCGTACATCATTTAAACAGATCCATGGCTATATCTAATCTCTTAAAGACTATTAATTACCCAGTCCTCTCTATATGGCGATGAGTTTTATAACTTCAACAGAATCCGCGACGCTACGCTTGTAACTCTGTCATTCGTCAATTAGTGAATGTCTAAATTAATTAGTAATTATATACTAACTAAACAATATTAATTGGTACTGTGTACTCATACTATGTTTAGGCTTATTATAAGAAAATTTATAATACGCAGTATTGAATTCATTGGCATTTTCCACATGTTGAATGTCGATAAGTAATATTTATATTTCCAGAGAAAAATTCAAGACGCAAGAAGTAACTAGATAGTGTTTTATCTTGTTAATCAATGTATTCAGATAATGCCGGAAAGGAAAAGAAGTACATTGTTTATATGTGTACTTAATTACTTTTAAGAGTATATACTAACACATCAATATATAGGATGGATTGCAGGGGATGTTGGAAATAAAATGGAAGAGAAAAGTGAAAATGGTAAAGCCTAAGGTGCAGAGGTGTACACTTGAACAACTGTACGTACTAATAAAGAGACAAAATTGGTAAACAGGCAGTGGAGCTGATACATACATACAAACAAAATTGGAGTGGCACTCTCCCTCTGCCAAGTTTGTCACCATATGAGTAGTACTACTAATACTCACTCTACTCCTCCTCCTCCTGTGTGTATATATATATATATACACACACATATTCCTTTTCTTCTTCCTTGAGCAAAATCGATCAAGCTAAGGCCTCATTAATGGCGGATCCCAGCCAACAGCAACTTGTTTACGATTTCTGGAACCAACTGCAGTCTTCTAATTCCTCCACCACAGATATGGTGGATCCATCATCATCCATCATCCCTATCCCTAAACCAAAACCTAAAGTGCCATCTGCATCTTCTAGAATGTTCTCTTGTCTCTACTGTTCTCGCAAGTTTTGCACTTCTCAAGCACTTGGAGGACACCAGAATGCTCACAAGCGTGAAAGAGCCGCTTCTCGCCGCAATATGTTCTCCACCCCCACCACTGCTGCTGCTGCGACCGACCACACCAACAACAATATGGTCCGACTCCATTTTCTTCAGAACAACGACAATATGGACCCCTCTTCTCTCATCATGCCTCAACAAAACATCATCATCCACGACGACGCTGCTGCAGCGAACACTTATGGGAACCCCAACTACAACATGATGATGACTGGCAATGCTAATTACTGCTGCTTCCAACAGACACCTCCAAACGTTAACAACTTTAACCCCTTCTCGTCTTCTTCATCTTCTCATGATGGTTTTTACACTCCACCAGATCTTGGGCATCATGTGTATTTTGCTACTGCTGATGGTGATGCTGCTCCGTCAACTCCTCAGGATTTGTCCACCATTGATGAACGCCAACTGAATCTCGACCTTACCCTTCGTCTGTAGATGAACTCTTTCTTGTTATTTCTCCCAAATTTTCAGCGTCTTGGATAGATCATAGCCACTTACACTACGTTTTCAGTCGTCAGATCTAATGTATGTTTTAATTGCTAGCTACTAAACTAGAGTTTTCTGGTTTAATACTGCTTTGGATTTTACTTAATTCATAGAGTCTGCTCAGCTTTGATCTTTTCATTTCTTGTTTTATTAGTTTTACGTATATTTATACATCGTTAAACAAAGCAGATCTTGTTTAGCTAGATAATGTCTCCTCTTTTCTCTTAATTTTTTCTTTCTTTTTTGAATTTTCTAATGAACTGCTTGCTTATCCATGTTTTGGGTTGGGGGAAGAAGTCATATTGGTGTTCCCACTTATTCAAAGTTTTAACTGAAATTTAATTAGTTGTTTAGTGATTTTATTTTGTTAGAAAAAAGTATCCATATGAAGAAATCTGATGAAGAGTTGTAGAGGGTATCAATATTTTTGGAGTAGGATTAATAATTTGGGTAGTTATTTATAGTTGCATGCATGCATATTGGGTGAGAAGGATATATGTTTGTTAGCAGCAGCAGCTTGAACAGATCAGTAATTAATGTGAATGGGAATAGTAACTATGTGCTACTTATGTTTACAATTATGGAGCAGTGATGTGAGTAAAAGAAGAAAGGTGGTCGGTTGTCTTTATTAACTGATTAAGTACCCACTTAATTAGTTTTCTGCAGTGGATAACATATACTCCTCCTATAATACACTCAACTAACTGAGATATTTATCCACCATTATATTTATTCTGCAATCTGCACTGTCGTACGTGTAGCCCCAAGAAAGTAAGCATTCTGTTTATTATTACAAACTAAAAAAAAACCATTCCTAACTTGTTCATTCTTCTGTTTTCCATTATTACTCAATGCATACACTACTAGTAGTAGTCCTGAAATTCCTTGGTCTGCAACACAACAACTACTTCCAGAATAGGAAAATCAAATATCAAATAAGTACTTCATTGTTAACTATATCCCATATATATATATATATATACTAGTTTCATTCTTAATGGCACATGCATGTAACAACATTAACATTTAGACTTGGCTCTGACCGACTTCATAATTACGTTGCTATAGTTTGGATGACTGATGGAGGGACCACTTCCACCTAAACATCTTTTGCCTAATCAATTTTGGTCCCTTTTTCCTTTTATTTCTAAGCAAACAGCTCTCTGATTCTATTTACGACTACCCCTCTTCTTCAGGTGTGAATAGGAGATGCTATTATCTCCACCCCCTACACAAACCCAACACCCTCCCTGTTTTAGTTTAACACTTAATTGATCATGTTATGCATGTTTGGCCATCTATCACTTCTCAAAACTTGCAATAATAATAACAAACAATAGCTCCACTCAACCAACATTAATGTAAAAAGGTAATGGATGAGGAAATAAGTGCCCTAAGTCTTCACATGCCATACTATGTAAAGATTGATCAACTCGCTGCAAAATGCTATCTGCTTTACTGTAGATACCCGAGAAAGAACGAACGTGTAAATCAAATAAAGCATAGCTTCTTAACAATTTTTTCGTTTTCTGTTTTGTTTTATTCTTTTGAAGAAGGAAGGTGCAAATTTAAATATCTCCGGATGAGAAGAGAATTAAATATGTGAAAGGAAAAAAGAAAAAAAAAACTATAGATCAAAGGTGGGAACTTGAGAATCAAAGCCATGGGTAGCCTGGTAAGGGAGGCGGGCCATTATGTTCCTATACGGATCCTTCTCTCTTTTCTCCTTCAGGTAATCAAGGCATCTCTCAACCTCAGACTTCACTTCCAAGTATAATTCATGTGCTTTCTCCCTGCTTTTTAGTTCCTCCTTCTTCCCTGCAACATGTAGTAAAAGGTCATCAAAGATTGATTACTGCCAGGCTTACGTCAATACACTGAACTACATACTCCAAGAATATAATTACCTTCTGTTTCAATTGGCTTGCCGAAGTAGAAGTAAAAACGCCCTGGAACTTTTGGAAGAATGATTGGAAGATGTACGTCTTGGTTTGAAACCTCTCCTTCAGTGTCATTTCTGTGTTCACATACAAGACAGCATCCAATTCCATGAATTTAACTGTTACTCAACTAAATGGTTTGCAAATTGGACAAAATAAATAGGAAAAAAAAAAACTGTAAATAAGGGACCAGTAGCATCAGCTTCTATCTTGGCGAGACTGTTAATGTAAAAGTTTTGGCCAACTCGTAAGTAATCTTCCTTGTGCTCGAGATTTTGCTTAAATGATCTTAGCCTCCCTTTCTTCAAATTATTATTTTAGGCTAATTAAGATGCAACATTTTCTTTCATACATTAAACAGTCAAATAGGTGATTGTCCATTATGAGCACCACTTTGATATGCTACGTAGACGTTATCGCATGGCGCACGTTATGTTTTAACGGGTCTGGAAAGGTTGAACAGTAATGAACATTTCTATTCTAGCAAAACCTTGGATTTCCACCTTGCGTGCAGCAAATAAACTTCCAAGTATGAAACAAAGGTCCATTGGCTAATGCAATATAGAGACCAAAAGGCATGGTTGGTAAGAAAAGTCATTTTCCATGTAAATGTTTTCTGTGAAGAAGTAAGTTTTGGTGGTTGGTTGATAGAACTAAGAGGGTATGATTTCCTTCAACTATCTAGACTTTGAACTTCATATTAATTACTTGTTTCAGCTAACACATAAAGATTATTAGTAATCTGTAGTTCTGAAAAATTTGATCAAACCACTCTCCAATTTGCTAATATTATTATTAATCATTGATATCCATTATTTTTTTGAAAAAGATTTCCCACTTGCGAACCAAACACCAGAAAACAATTTTTAGGTAAACACTCACAATGAAATTGACTTCATCATACCAACAACACTCTTTAAGTCAGATAAACTAAGCAAAGATCAACTGATACCTTAGCTTCTCCACTTGACCAGTTAAGTCTGCTATGCGAGCCTTGAAAAAGGGAATCTTCATCAGGTCATCGTAATCAAGGAGCATCTGATTGAAAGATTGGTGAGTGAACAAGACGACAAATTTGTGATACAAAAATTGATGTTTCCTCCAATAAGCAAAACTATCTCAGTGTTAATAACAGCAAGTTTAGAATAACAACCGGCGGTAGAAAAGCAGTTTCTGTTTAATTGTTTCTTAAGGAAAGAGCTTCGGGAAAGTCAGATCTCCCCATGCGCTTGAATAAAATTTCTTTGCATCTTTCAACATAAAAGCAAAAGAACATTTTCTCCCATCCATGCTGAAAAAACTGTGTTTTGAAGGGACGTATTAGTAGATGAAAGTCTTTTTATAATGAGCAAAATATCAACACCAGCCAAATAATGGCTAAAGTTTCTGCTTACAGGATTTCTTTCTTAGAATTTTCTTACGGTACTTACTAGACAACAACAACAACAAACCCAGTGTATTCCCACCTGGTGGGGTCTGGGGGGGTAGGATGTACGCAGTCCATACCTCTACCTCTGAAGAAGTAGAAAGGCTGTTTCCGATAGACCCCCGGCTCAAGACACGCGGTACCACACAAACACATAGTAAAGCACAGCACAAGGTTACAAGATTACATAACATAAATACGGCACCCATAAGTAATATAAAACAGAGGAAAACACACAGATTCATAATAAAACATGGGACACGGACTCCTAACAGGAATAAACCCCCACCAAGTAGTTCCCTACACTAGCGAATCAGACTGACCCTAGTCCTCTGCCCTGATTCGCGTCCTCCAGACCTTCCTATCTAGGGTCATGTCCTCGGTGAGCTGTAACTGCTCCATGTCTCGCCTAATCACCTCACCCCAGTACTTCTTCGGCCTACCCCTACCCCGCTTAAAACCATCCAACGCTAGCCTCTCACACCTACGGACCGGGGCATCCATGCCCCTCCTCTTCACGTGTCCGAACCATCTCAATCGGGCTTCCCGCATCTTGCACTCCACTGGTGTCACACCAACCTTCTCCCGGATGTTCTCATTCCGAACTCTATCCCCTCTAGTCAGCCCACACATCCAGCGCAACATCCGCATTTCTGTCACCCTCATTTTTTAGATGTGGGAGTTCTTAACTGGCCAACACTCCGCTCCATACAACATGGCCGGACGGACTACCGCCTGTAGAATTTGCCTTTAAGCTTAGGCGGCACCTTCTTATCACACAGCACCCCCGACGCGAGCTTCCACTTCATCCATCCCGCCCCAATACGGTGCGAGACATCCTCGTCAATCTCACCGTTACTCTGGATCACGGACCCGAGATACTTGAAACTCTCCCTCTTACCTACCTCCTGTGATTCCAGCTTCACTACTACCTCATTCTCCCGCCTCACGTCGTTAAACTTGCATTCCACATACTCTGTCTTGCTACTGCTCACCCTGAACCCTTTAGACTCAAGGGTTTGCCTCCACACCTCTAATTTGTCACTCACACCCCCTCGAGTCTCATCTATCAGAACTACATCGTCTGCAAAAAGCATACACCACGGCACCTCCCCTTGAATACGCTGCGTCAACACATCCATCACCACTGTAAACAAAAAGGGACTAAGAGTAGATCCCTGATGCAACCCTGTCCGGACCGTGAAATGTTCTGAGTCTCCTCCCGCCGTCCTCACCTTAGTTTTCGCTCCATCATACATATCCTTGATTGCTCTGATATATGCCAGCGGTACTCCCCTCACCTCCAAGCATCTCCAAAGCACCTCCCTGGGGACTTTGTCGTAGGCCTTCTCCAGGTCGATAAACACCATGTGCAGGTCCTTCTTCCTCTCCCTATACTGTTCCACCAACCTCCGTACCAGGTGAATTGCCTCCGTCGTCGAGCGGCCAGGCATAAATCCAAACTGGTTTTCTGAAATAGACACTATCCGTCTCAGTCTCACCTCGACCACTCTCTCCCAGATCTTCATAGAGTGACCCAATAACTTAATCCCCCTATAGTTGTTGCAACTCTGGATGTCCCCCTTATTCTTATAGAGAGGTATCATGGTGTTCCACCTCCAAGCCTCGAGCATCTTTGCCGTCTTGAAGATTTCATTAAACAATCCCGTCAACCACCTAAGACCAGCCTCTCCAACGAACTTCCAAAACTCGACCGGTATCTCATCCGGCCCCGTCGCCCTACCCCTTCGCATTCTGCGAACAGCCTGTCTAACCTCTTCTACCTTAAAACGTCTACAATAGCTAAAATCCCGACACTCCTCTGAGTGCTCCAGTTCCCCTAACACAATAGCTCTATCCCCTTCGTCATTCAAGAGCCTATGAAAGTACGACTGCCATCTATTCTTAATGTGGCCGTCCTCCACCAACACTCTACCGTCCTCCCCCTTAATGCACCTCACCTGATTGAGGTCACGACCCTTCCTCTCCCTAGCCTTAGCGAGTCTAAACAACTTTTTCTCCCCTCACTTCCCCTGTAACCCTGCATACAGGCTCTCAAAGGCGGCCGTCTTAGCTGCCATGACTGCTGACTTAGCCTCCTTCCTC
>NC_061112.1:153206898-153212281 GCF_002878395.1 Capsicum annuum | reverse complement strand
CTTTGAGTTTCAAACAAGAATCCATTTCGGGCAAGAGCATACTCATACCTTACGAATTCATGGGTTCCTAGCCAATCTACAACTCTTGTGGAACTTGAGTGTGAGTGAACCAAGAGAGTGTGAGTGAGGAGAGGGATTTTAAACTAACTTGTTTGTTGCTTGTGTAGGTGATACCTTGATAATGGAGGGAACCACGTCTCAAACCGTGGATTCTAATGAAATGGAGAATATGAGTGTCACTCTTGAGGCTATGACCCGAGCTCTTGAAAGGTTGAGTACGAAAGTGGGACCCATAAGGGGAGAAGTGACAACTATTAGTGGGAAGTTAGAACAAGTGGAGAGTCAAAGGAACTCTCATCCTTCTACTCCTCGACATGTTTCGTCAAGTGGACATGATAGAAATTCCTCCGCCATCGTTACTCCCGAAACATAGCCACAATTGTCAAATCCTTCACTAGCTCCACTAAATGCCGCAAGCCAAACCACTTATAACCCTCTAAACCGAGACTCCAATAGACCAACCCATTCCCAAATGTGTTAAGTTCTGTAAGAGGTACTCGGACGTCAAATGCCTCCACAAAATCCGAACCCCCCCTTCCAAGCTCCACTAAACCAAAGACCACCACCTCCACAAAGTCCAATTCCTCCGAATCAAGTTTCAAATGTCCAAAATCGTCCCGTCCACCTTGAGGAATATGGTAGAGAGGATTATGAAGGGTATGGAGCCTTTGATGATGCCTACATGAGGGAGAAAGAGATGAGAAGAGGTTGTGTGGATCCAAGGAGATACCGAGGGTATGGAGAAAGGGGAAACTGACACCTAGAGAGAGACGTAGGCATCAATACCATCAAATTGAGCCTACCTATCTTTAAGGGTGAAAGTGACCCCGAGGTGTATCTTGCTTGGGAGTCGGCGTGTGATAAAGTGTTTCAAGTGAATGATATCTCGGAGGAGAAGAAGATTTGTTATGCCATAGCTCATTTTGAAGGCTATGCTAACACTTGGTGGGAATACGTCAAGCGGTGCGGCAACGAGTTTGTAGAGGGACAACCACCACCATGGTTTTGGTTGAGGTACCTAATGAGGCAACGGTATCTTCCCGAAAGTTATCGTCATGAGTTGCTTGCTAGGTTGTACAATTTGCGACAAGGGAATAGAAGTGTTATGGCATACTATGATGAGTTTCAACAACTCATGTTGAAGCTTGATCTTCGGGGAGAATAAATTGGCCATGACATCATTCGGTTCAAGTGTGGGTTGAACAAAGAGATCTCCACTCATTTGATGCTTCACAAGTTTGATACCGTTGAAGGGATTTTCCAAGCGGATCTTGAGATTGAAAGGAAGCTTAAAGAGAGGTCGTAATTCAAGGCAAAAGGACCATCAACCTCGGGTTGGCCGAGGAGCAAAGATATGGTTCAACCATCTTCGGGTTGGCCCAAAAACAAGGACCAACCTGCCACTACAAGGTTGTCCGAGCCTAAAATAGTCCATAAATTTTCTCCCTGGCAAGAAGCTCACAAGTATCCTAATCCTAAAGGGTTCCAATGTTTCAAGTGCCAAGGTTGGGGACATAAAGCCAATGAATGTCCAAACCGGCGCAATGTGATCCTAAGGGAAGGGATATTGTATTACCTTGGTGAGGAAATGGGTCTTAAAAAAGAAGAGAATGAGGTCGATCCTCAAGATGGAGAAAAACTCAAAAATGAGCCACATGATGATGATGATTGTGAGGATGCTTATCCGCAAGAAGGGGAGTGTGTGGTTCCAAACTTTGTAGTGATGTGTGCCATGATTAGTAAGGCTATAGATGACCCTAGCCAACGGGAGAATTTATTCCATACTAAATGTCTTGTGAAGGAAAGTGTGTGTACTATGGTGATAAATAGTGGAAGTTGTGCGAATGTGGTTAGTGTTGGAATGGTGAACTTCTTGAAATTACCGACTACACCTCACACTAGTCCTTACAAGTTGCAATGATTGAATGAATGCAGCGAGTTGAAGGTCACAAGGCAATGTGTGATACATTTTAAGGTAGCCAACTACCATGATGAGGTACTTTGTGATGTGATACCAATGCAAGCTTGTCACTTGTTGTTAGGAAGGCCTTGGCAATACGATAGGTCGACCAAATATGATGGAAGGTCCAATCAGTATACACTTGAGAAGGATGGCCGAAAGGTCGCTCTTCATCCATTATTGCCTTCCCAAGTGAATGAATTATACCAAAAGATACGGGAATTGAGGAAAAAGGAAAAAAAGGCCGAGAGTGAGGGAAAAAGAGGGAAACCCGAGAGTGAGGGAGTAGGGGAAATCGAGGGGCACCTAATTTGTAAGGGGAAAGGATGTATGGTGATGATGGCTAGGAGGAAAGAATTATTTGTGGATCATGACGAGGACACTCGGATGCTCCTCTTGGCTCATTGTTTTAACACTAACGCCACTAACATTTTCATTTCTCCTTCTATTCTCATGTTTTGCAGGATTACGAGGATGTCTTCCCAAAGGAATTACCACAAGGATTGCCCCCACTTCGGGGAATTGAGCACCAAATAGATTTTGTGCCGGGTTCACAATTGCCCAACAAACCGGCTTATAGGAGCAACCCGATGGATACCAAGGTATTGCAACGCCAAGTTGAGGAACTCCTCAAAAAAGGATATATCAAGGAGAGTATGAGCCCTTGTGCGGTTCTGGTGTTACTAGTTCCCAAGAAAGATGGGACTTAGCGTATGTGCGTTGATTGTCGAGCCATCAACAAGATAACAGTAAAATATCATCACCCTATTCCTAGGTTAGATGATATGCTTGATGAATTGAGTGGTTTGTATTTGTTTTCTAAAATTGATTTGAGGAGTGGATATCACCAAATTCATATGCAACCGGTTTATGAATGGAAAACCGCCTTCAAGACCAAATTCGGTCTCTATGAATGGATGGTTATGCCATTTGGCCTAACAAACACTCCAAGTACTTTCATGAGGCTAATGAATCATGTGATGAAGCCATTTATCGAAAAGTTTTTTGTTGTTTATTTTGATGATGTATTGGTGTATAGTAAGTCCTTAGATGAGCATGTAAAACATTTACAATGTGTGTTTGATGTCCTCCGAAAGGAGAAGTTATATGCTAATCTAGGAAAGTGTTCTTTTGGTGTCCATGAGGTTGTATTTCTTGGGTTTGTGGTGAGCTCAAGAGGGGTCGAAGTGGATGAATCTAAGATTAACGCCATTAAAAATTGGCCAACTCCCAAAACCGTAGGTGAAGTGAGAAGCTTCCATGGGTTGGCTAGTTTTTATAGACGTTTTGTCAAAGGATTTAGCACCATTGCCGCCCCCTTGAACGAAGTGATTAAAAAGGATCGGCCTTTCAAGTGGGGAGATGAACAAGCTAAGGCCTTCGAGGACTTGAAAGCTATGCTCATATCAGCCCCTTTGCTATAATTGCCGAATTTTGACAAGATTTTTTAGGTCGAATGTGATGCAAGCAACGTCGGCATAGGCGTGGTTTTAATGCAAGAATTGAAGCCTATTGCCTACTTTAGAGAAAAGCTCAAAGGAGAAACTCTAAACTACTCTACGTACGATTTAGAGTTGTATGCCTTGATTAGAGCCTTGGACACTTGGCAACATTATTTGTGACCTAAAGAATTCGTGATCTGAACGGATCATGAATCCTTGAAGCATCTAAGGGCACAAGACAAGCTTAACCGGCGGCATGCCAAATGGATTGAATTTCTTGAAACTTTCCTTTATGTTATTCAATACAAGAAGGGTAAAAACAATGTGGTTACCGATGCTTTGTCCCGAAAACATGTGCTTGTGTCTACTTTGTCGTCTAAGTTGATGGGGTTTGAAAGCCTCAAGTATTTATATCCCGAGGACCCTCACTTCGCTCTTATCTATAGGGAAAGTGAAGAGTTGGAAAGGTATAGGTGGGTTACGGATAGGGGTTCCTATCCCTATACCAAATTTGATGGATACTTGTTTAAAGGTAGACGATTATGTGTTCCCTCAAGTTTGTGGAGAGAATTATTTGTGAGGAAAGCACACAATGGCGGTCTAATGGGCCATTTTGGAGTCGAGAAGACCCTCGGAATTTTGGAAGAACAATTTTATTGGCCTAGAATGCACAAGGATGTGGCCCGGATTTGCGTCCAATGTGATGAGTGCAAAGGAGCCAAGTCACGGCTCAAATCCCACGGGTTGTACATCTCATTGTCCACCCCTTTTCGTCCTTGTCTTGACATATTAATGGACTTTGTGTTGGGATTGCCGAGGACTAGAAGGGGGCGGGATAGTATTTTTGTCGTGGTGGATCGGTTTTCCAAGATGGTTCACTTTATTCCTTGTTCTAAATGTGATGATGCGCCTAGCGTAGCCTCTTTGTTTGTTGATAATGTTGTAAAACTTCATGGAGTTCCGAGGACCATAGTGAGTGATAGGGATTCTAAATTCCTAAGCCACTTTTGGAAGTCCATGTAGGGTAGACTTGGTTCTAAGTTGTTGTTTTCGACTTCATGCCACCCACAACCCAATGGCCAAACGAAAGTAGTAAATAGGACCTTAGGGTCTATGCTACGGTCCATGGTTAAAGGAAAAATGACTTCTTGGGAGGAGAACTTACCGTTGATTGAGTTTGCTTATAATCGTGTTATACACTCGAGCACGGGGATGACACCCTTTGAGTGTGTATATGGCATCAACCCCCTCACCCCTTTGGATTTAACCCCTTTTCCAAGTGATCTTGTGATAAGCTTAGATGGAATCAAACGGGCCGAGGCCATGAAAAAGCTACATGAGAAGGTGAGGTTGTGGTTGGAGAAGAAAAACTAAGAAGTTGCAAGGCGAGCCAACAAAGGAAGAAGAAAGCTCATTCTTGAACCGGAAGATTGGGTGTGGGTGCACCTAAGGAAGGATAGATTCCCATCTCAAAGGAATACTAAGTTGATGACACGGGGTGATGACCCTTTCCAAGTATTAGAAAGGATCAACGACAATGCTTACAAGATTGATCTACCCCCGGAATATCAAGTGCACAACACTTTCAACGTGAACGGTGGAGGATGGCAATGATCCAAATTTGAGGACAAATTTCCTTCAAGATGGAGAGGATCATACGGGAATTCCTAGCTCGAGACCTTTCACACAAAGCCAAGTGTGAGGCCTTTGTGGGCCCATCTAAGGGACTATATTTAATAAAATGTAAAGAGACCCACCAAGACATCCCAAACCCACCCACTTAAATGCCAAGGGTAATTTGATCTTTGTCCCTCATTTCTAAGTGACTATATAAGCCATGTAATAGGGCTAGTCTTGCTTTAGTTCATTCCTATTATTCAAGAAACAAAGACTTGTAAATATTTGACTTCTCTTTCTCATC
>NC_061112.1:153196564-153203898 GCF_002878395.1 Capsicum annuum | reverse complement strand
GCCCCGAGGTAATTTGTATTTACTCACCGGGGAATGCCCCGAAGAATTTTGTACGCTAAGAATGCTCGTGATCAAGGCCCGAGGCATCAGGTAAAGCATGGTTTAGGACTAGTGTAGGTTATTTCAGTATTCTTATTTTGGGTTGTAATAATTGGACAAGACTTTACATTTTTGTTTTGTTTTGTTACTGTTTGATTATTTTACGTATTTTTGTGTGATTTGTACATTTCGTAATGCCAAAATAGTTGTTACACTCTACCCAAGCGACCGTGGTTGAACCATGGGATCGAGGGGTGCCTAACACCTTTCCCTCGGTCATCAGAATTCCTTAGCCGGAATCTCTGTTCGCAAACCAGTTTAAGAGTCAAATGGTTTCGAAAAGGATTTTCCAAAGGTGACTTGGCACACCGAATTATGCCAAGTGGCGACTCTGAATAAATAATCCTTTTCCGAAATAAATTTTCATTTTTTGTCACTTAAATAATAAAACCCTTTCGGACTTAAAATATACATTTTTTGGAGTATGTAAAAAAGGGGTGTGACAATATTTTAAAATCCATATATTTTAGGACTCTTCATTTCTTTCCATATATTTATTTTATTAGGATTCTTCCCATATATTTTAGGATTTGCTTAATTTAATAAAATAATAACTGAAGAAAAAAAGTTTAAAAGATGGTTTTGTCTATTGCAAAGACTTTTAATGAAGGTAAAAAAGTTCAAACAACATTTTTAAGTCCCTTCACACTTTTAATACGTGCAACACACGTGTGACTAAAACAAAACAATATGATAATCAAGATATCAAAATAGTATAATTAAATCTAAACTTTAGAAAGAAAATTCATAAGGTCAAAAATAAAATCTAATACTAATATAGTATAAAATTAATATGCTTACCTTCTAGAAACTAAAGTCTCGAGAGTATAGCGAGATGAAACAATCTTAAAGCTTTAAAGTTAAAAAAGATGTCTTAAATAAAACTAATTTTACTTAGATAGTTTTCTAAAATGATTCAAACTTTTGTGTTGATAAAGATATAATCTCACTTCCATTATAATATAGGGAAAAGGAAAGGGTACATATTGTTAAAATTATCTGTGTCTCTTCAACTGTTGTTTCCCTCAAGACCAATTTCAATTTTGTACCCAGTCAATGAATCTTTGAACTCTCATACAATGTGTTGACATAAATAGTAAGACCAATTTCAATTTCATCATACCTTTTCAATTACAACACTTCCATTAACACCAGCATTATTGGCTATTAACTTCATAGGATAGCGCAAAGCCCTCTTGACAATATCGGCTCCTATTTGTAATATTCATGAAAACTTATTTAAATGCCATCCTCCTACAGAAAACCAACATTAACATAAACAAATACTTATGGTACAACAGTACAAGGAGTCTTCCTCAATGAACTAAAAATTAATATAACCTTTTGTTCATCATTATCAAGAGTTCCTTTAATGTCTTTAAATTTGGCAGCAAGCCGCAATAAGGTGCATCCACCACCAACTACAATCCCTTCGTCAATAGTTGTCTTTGGTTACCAAAGAGCAATTTCATTACCGCAGTAGAATTATGGTGGTTGACAATCTCAAATTAATAGAATGGCTAGAATTATATAGTCACATGAACAAACCTTCGTCGCATTGAGTGCATCCTGCACTCTGTTTCAGTTTGTGCAACAACCAGATATTTCACAATCCCAGATTACAACAAGGATTATGTACTTCACATTAAAACAATGAAAAAGACAGCATCCTAAAATAAGTGTTGGGTTCAAGGTGTATGAAAAAGGTGTGAATGAAAAATGGAGAGAAAATTGTGGTAGGAGGAGACACCAATGTAGAAGGTGTACTCCCAAATTGGAAAGTTCACTAGTTCTCTCACATTGGTGGGAGAAGGGAGCTTTGGAGTGTTTATATTGATGAACACTTACTCCACATGACAAGTGAGGCAAGAAATAATAGATGCCTTGCGCCGCCATCGTTGCTCGGCTTCAGCTTTGGATTTAAATTTTTCAAATGATCAATGAGATCTATTTTTTTGGACAAAATTTGTTTGACGAAAATTTGGAAATTCAGTCCGAAAATAGAAATGGGAAGAACGCCATTTTTTCTGTATTCTGATACTCCATTTATAAGCAGATACCGAAACAGTACATTATTTACTGAACAGGTGCATTGTTATTTTCTGAACTGGTGCACTGTTTTGCCGAAATGACAGACTGTTTTACGTGAATTGGTATGGCTGTTCTGAATGCCACATTCTTTGAATGAACAGACATATTTGTCCAGACAATTTACACCTTTTAAAATGAATCATTGTCTCTTTTCTGAAGAGGCATCTTATGACTATAAAAATCTGCTTTCATCCACAGGTTTTGTATAAGAAATTTTCAGAATAAAAAACTCTTCTCCTCTTGAAAAAATATTTTGTGTGATCATTAAATCGTTCAGTGTGTTCGTAGAATCCGCCTATTTGAGGTACCGCAATAGTCGGATTGAAGACCATTTTATCCTGAGAGGAAGATTCCATAACCTCGGTACAGTGAGGGGAATTATTCCTTAAGGAAACTCCGTGAATTCAGACGACTTGGCCTTATTCATTTCTGTTTCATCTTTTTTTTGAAAAATAAAATACACCTTTTGGAAAGGTCATTTTGATCTTGTGTTGATGGTATTTGATATACTTCATTGTGTTCTTATTTATAAACTTGAACTAGTTGAAGTTGTTATTCTGCTATACAGATTCTGTGTACCCAAGTACATTACGAGAGATAACAATAAGTGGATCATCAATATAGGACAAAGTTTTACCTCTGGAAAGTCTTTTAAGTTGGCCAATTATTTTGCTTACTGCATCTTTTGTACTACCATCACCAACAATTGTTGTTGACTCTTTTGCTAAAACTACTTTGGCAGCATTCCCTAAGACCTCGCTTCCAGCCTTCTCCAAGGATAAACCAACTTCCTTTCGGATGACAGTACCTGAGTGCATATTGCAAAAATAAACATAGCTTTGCTTTACAACTTTTCTTTTTATGTTAAATTGACTTAAAATTGTAATAATAATAATAATAATAATAATAATAATAATATTTGTTTGTCGATAGGACTCATTTAATTTGCCAAAAATAACGATAGTTTATTATTTTCTGAAAAATATATATTATTAGATGTATAATTATATTCTTAATTTTTTTCCATATATTTTAGAACCTCTTCTATTTTAGAACTTTTAATATTTCATGTATTTACTTAATCAGGGTTCTTCCTATATATTTTAGGAACTCTTTATTAATAAGATAATAATTAGAGGAAAAAAGGTGGAAAAACAATTTTGTCTATTGCAGAATCTTTAATAAAGGGAAAAAAGTTTGATTCACTTTTCAAAGGGTCTTCACACTTTTAATATATTATAGATATAAATTAAAAAAAAATCAAAGAAAAATAATTTTCTTTAGCCTACTAAAAATATCAGAGTTTTACACCTAAACAAATTCTATATTTAATGACTTCTAAGTGTAAAATTAGGATTCTGTAATTAAAACCACTTTATATGAGCAATATGTTATAAAATAATAAAGAACAAAGAAGAAGATTAGAGACAAAAAAGAGAGTAATTCTTATTTTTCCTGAGAAGTTTCTCTTGATGAGTTAATTACAATGAAAGAAGCCCCCTTTATTTTTAGGGAAAACTAACCTTAGGGTTTTCAACTTCTCCACATTATATATGATAATATATTTATAACACTCCCCCTTGAATATCTACTTAATAGATAATGTGCCTCGTTAAAATCTTACTAGAAAAAATTTAGTGAAGAAAAAAAAGTACACATCTCTGACAATATGCATATAGGTTGCCTCATTAAAAACCTTACAAGGAAAAACCCAGTGGGACAAAATCTCGTAAGAAAAAAAGAGTACAACGCATATTAACTCGGAAAACCCATTGGGACAAAATCTCGTAAGAGAAAAAGAGTATAACGCATATTAACTCCCCCTAATGAGAACATTTTTGAACCTTTGCATCCCGATCTTGTGCACCATCTTCTTGAAAATTACAGTTGGAAGAGACTTGGTGAATAAATCAGCTACATTGTCCCTTGAACGAATCTGTTGTATCACTATTCTTTTAGAGCTCATGTGTATAGAAGATCTTTGGCGAAATGAGCTTCGTTCTATCTCCTTTTATGAATCTTCCCTTAAGTTGTGCTATGCAAGCTGCATTATCTTCATATAAAATTGTTGGGTACATTGTCACATTTCAAACAACATTTACCTCGAATGAGATGTATCATGGACCTCAACCATACACATTCTCGGATTGCTTCATGAATAGTTATTATCTCTGCATAGTTCGATGAAGTGGCTACAATAGACTGTCATGTATACCTTCAAGATATGACAGTATCTGTATATGTGAACACATTGCATTCTTGAGATGGAGATTTATGCAGGTCAGATAAGTATCCAACATTAGCATGACCAATAAGATCGGGACTGCAATCTTGCTAACGAATTAACTAAAAAGGCTATATCAAGCCTTGCAGTATTTGTAAAATACATGAGTGCACCAAGTGCACTAAGATGTGATACTTCATAACCAATCTAAATTGGGATATTTTTCATTTCAACAAATAATCTATTGTTTTTTAAATCTCTAAGAGTTTCAATAATATTCAAACCATCAATTTATCCCTTATAAGGATAATAAACAAGTTTTTCATAAACTTTGTATGCTTCAGGCATTTTAAATTCTTTAGGAATTTTTATATAGATTTTTATCAAGTGACAATATCAATATGTGTGACATCTTCAAGTGTGTGGACTGCAAATCAAATAAGTGTTATGCTTACCAAGATGCATCCTTTCATGCCACTTGATAAATGTTTCTATGTCAGCATGCTTAAATTAACGTAGAATTCAGATCCAAGTAATTTTTTACAATATTGCGCCAATATTGTGTCAAAGATATCATTAACGGCTTCTCATTTTGTATTGGTTTGCAATGTGACATAACATTTTCGGATCTCATCACTTCATTATTTTCAGGTACCTGAACCTCTCATAAGGTTTCATGAAGTGTTTATCTCGTAGTTCTTCGAGATCACATTACCTTCTTTTTCTGATCATTTGCTCCTTATCATTTTCAAGGATTATCGATTGTTCTATCATATTTCACGCATGCATAGACTTTATCCTTTAGTGACATAAAAATAGGAGCACTAGCAGCTTAAACATCAGATGTTTTCAACATTTGACTTGAATTATCTTTTGAATGATGATTTGATGATAATTCCTAACATATTTCATAACTGCTTATAATCTTCCCCTTATGTTAGAAAAACTAACATACATCCTCCATCTTTTTTAAGGAATTCATCTTTGTTCATCATAGTATATTCATTAATCGTATATCGCACATTAAAACTATTAGATGGAATAGTTGGTTCCTGACATTGAACCAATTAAGAGGGAAGAAATAATCACAATTTATTGGTCTAATGCATACAAGTGATATTGTATGCAAAATATCATATTTCAAATCAACACATGAAGCTTTGTTCTAATTAGCAATGGTTTAGCTATTTATCGAAGACACTCAATGCCAAACCATCATCACCAAGATGAATTGTCTTGATTACACAATCTGAAAGTTATGCTCTTCACTCAATTTTATTGAGCAAGCAACTTTATGAATGTCAAACAGCAGGTTGAAAATAAACGTATAAATGATCATCTTATATCGATGCATCTTAATAGATCGCATGACTTGTGAACGGGCCCTGTCACGCCCTATTTTTACCTCAGTTCAAAATGAGCACAACATTATGGACTCTAAAAGAATTTAATTTGTACAGAGTTGCCACCTAATTTTTAAGGAAAATAAGGAAAACTATTTATTTATTAACATTTATGACTTGTGTTTTAATCTACGAACCAGTTTAGATTCTAGGTAAGGGTTCAAATTATTCCGAAGGAAAGGGGTTAGGCACCATTCAGAATCCATAAATGTGGTTCCCGGCCAGACTTAGGTTTATTAGAAGAAAAAATCAATGTTTATAAATACAAATATACTATGGATATTAAATAATACAATGTGTATGCTGTTGTAAAATATACAAACAAAAATATATTAAGTATATGTATGTAAAGAAAGATAAAATTAAATAAAGAAAACTTATTCTAAAGAAAAGACTACGTAATATTTTTAGTGTAAAAAATGAATTATTTGATTAAATATCTAAATCAATTTATTTATTTATTTTTATTTTTTGTATATAAATATTAACGGCCTAAGTTTGCCTAAATGCATGACCAAGTTTTTATAAATAAAGAACATCCCCGCCCAATGCTCCAAAAATAAAGTTTTACTATAATGATATATTATACAAGTATAAAAATACAAAAAAAAAACATAATACAAAACTTAGTCTTTTTTGGAGACTATTCCCGACGAGTATTTCTAATAACCAGCATGTATACGCGTGATATCCTACATTATATCAATCCAATTTTGAATTTTAATGAGGCTTGACTCAACGGCGTTCAAATGCAGAGATATGGGGAGTCCAAGTGATCTCATCTGGAAGAATTAATGCAAAGAAAAAAGAGATAAGGATTAGTACGCGTTTAATAATACGACGAACAAACTAGCATTTCAAATGCCGATTTAGACAAACCATAATAATCAAACACATAAGGTAAAAAAAATATATAATAATAATAATAAATAAATAAATAAATAAAAAATGAGAATAAAAAAATAAAAAAGCGCAATAAATAAAACAAATGAAAATAAAATAATAAAAGAAATAAATAACTAATAAAGAATAAATAAATAAACAAAAAAATAAAAATAAAAAATAACTAAAAATAATAATCTATAATAAAATAGAAGGGAGAAGCACATTTTCCTTTTTTGAGGCAACAAAATGAAATAACGAGCTTTCGACAGAGTTCCTACCACCACCGAAAAAGCTTCACAATGGCTCCGACCGTTCACAGTGACTTTGAAAATGTCAAAATAGTCGACTGCTTTCGGGAATAAATTTTCTACTAAAAAAAATATATACTCGTTGCTCAAAAGTAGATTTTTTCCACCTTCAAAACTTCTTGCTTGAGAGTTTTTTTCAACCCACAAGACTTCTTTTAGAATTGCTCCTAAGTGAGCTATTTATAGAGAGAGTGGAAAGTCACTCTTTGTTGATCTAACGATGTGGGACAAAATGAACTTTGGACATGTTGAAGTACCTCACAAGAGGAAAAATATTGTACAACTATTTGAACTTCAAATTGATTTTCGAATTGGAATTTTTAT
>NC_061112.1:153187588-153193564 GCF_002878395.1 Capsicum annuum | reverse complement strand
TTAGATTTTGGCAAACTTTTTCAATTAACAAAATTTATCCAAAATCTGTAAATTCTCTCAAATACATATTGACATTTAGCACTTACGCTTCTTGCAGAATAATCATTAATTCAACAATAGTTTCTAGAACCAAAAAGAGAAGAGGAAGAGAAAGAAAAGAAAAAGAAAAATAGAATAAAATAAAAAATCAAACTTGAGAAACAAAAAAAGAAGTTTTAATGATTATGCAAGACCTCATGTAGAATAAATGTGTAAAAGAGATCACGAACTGAGCAAGGAGAAGCTCGATTAATTAAAATATTTTGTAGGATTTAGGTAATTGTTATCTGTTTACTAGGTGCCCGTACTATGAACACACGTGTCCGTACTATGCACGAGCGTGTGCTTGATATAGCTGCGATCATTATGTGTATGATTACCGTCGCAATAGATAGACCTATAGCAACGGTCCATTGTAACTCCATATTTTATGGAACAAACTAGTAATCTAAATCCAAAAGCAAACTTTATAAAGTCAAATGATCATTAGTTTTCAATATAATATCAAGTTCGAGTGGCGACAAGTCTCACTAAATTCAATATCAAAAAGATCGATAGTAAGGCATCTATCAACAATTCAAAAATCTTCTCAGGTAATAAGGTCAACTGCTTCATCACTTCTTTCTTCATCTACTTATTTATTTTGAACACCTATAAAAGGAGAATAAATAAAGCTCAATTACCACTTAAATGATATCATGGGGGACAACTATCAAATCACCCAAGAGTAAAGAAACAGAGGAAGAAGGAGATAGGAGGGTAAATTCAAGGTTCATTACCTAATCCAAATACATCCCTCCTCCTAAGATATAAGGTCTAACTTCAAAATTGTTGAGCTAGAATTTAAAGAGATATAATGGTCTTATCACTAAACAAACTCAATGACAAGTAAAATCTACAAGAATTAAAAATGATGAAATGTTTGCATCCCAGTTTACATACACTAGACTAATAAGCTGTAAATTTGAGTAAGAAAAACTACAGCATGAGAGGTTAGGAGTTGATATGGAGGTAATTACCTGTGCATTCATGTTAACTCCATCCATGTACACACCTGACCACCATTGTCATGGATTATCTTACATATCTCATCAATCCCTTCCTCATACACTCCATGTGTTGATGGATATGTAACCTTAAATTTAAATAAGATTTAAGTATATACAACCAATACAGAAGATGCCAGTTAATAATAGCATGTGATTTACCATGAGAGCAGCAAGTTTATCCTTATTTGCTTCAGTTTCCTTTTGCATCCATCCCAACAACAACAATTTTTATCCCACACATTGCAACACTTGTAGGAGTTGTTCCATGTGCTGATACAGGAATGATGCATACATTGCGGTGATGGTCACCCCTTGACTGCAGCAAAACTCAGATTTAATTACACTAGCCGAAAGCTTTATAGAGTTAAGGATGAACAAAGGAGAAGAATCTGATAATTATAAGGAAAAATTATAATCCTATGGCCATTAGCATCCCATTATAGTAATCAAGCGTTCTTGGAAGATCAAACTTTATAGCCTTCTACAACTCCATGAAGGATAACACAGAAGTAGTAGCTAGATTAAAGTAAACATCTTCACAGAGAATGGGGTCTCATCAGGTGACTTTCCTAATTCTCCCTCCATTCCTTTTTACTACTACTCTATTGACTTGACCCTTCCCTTAAGGAATCATTTATTAAAGGATTTGTTTTGCTAAATTATCCATATTAACTATGCTTTGGAAACCTAAATTTGACTACCAAACTTTACGTAGTTACTTAATGCTGGCAACAAGGCATGCCAGCATGTGGTCCTTGAGGATTGTCCTGATCAGCTTATGCACGCATCAACTAATTTTACGAAGTACCTAGCTACCTGCTACCTCCCACCAGCACACGTACCGGATAATTCTATCTACCAAGGCTTGAAAAGTGGGCAGAGATCACCTAGTGTTTTGGCAACTTTTTCTGGAACAACATTTGAAAAGAAGCCATTTCAAGTAAACTAGTTCTTAGACACTAGGCCATAGCCAAGGGGACCTTGTTCAGGGGGATAATGTTGGCAAAATCAATATTTTTTAATTAACTTTTCTCCGTAGTACCAACTCTTACAACACATGCATATTCGCAGACCATGTCATAAACATCAAAGGACAGAGACAGATTCATTAGTCCTAATCTAGCAGAAAGTTTTAAATTGTGACTTTCAAATACTAATGAAAGGAGCCGGGGACAAACACTGCGAGTAAAGTTTTAGAAGCCTTAAACGGCTTCTTGGCCATGCTGCAGTAATGAATAACATAAGCAGAGAGGCTATATTCATCTAAGGGGTCACCAACTATGAAGAATAGATGATTGTTTTTATTATTGAGAAATGAGAAGTCGGTAATAGCAAAAAAGCTAAACAACAGCAGAAACTTGCAATACGTTAATCATCTGCCATAGGTTAATACCTGGAAAAGAGCTTTGACAAATTTGGAATTGCTAGCAGCAGTTGGCTTACATATTGCTTATCACCAAAATTACAATAATCAAGTCAAGCAGTTATCCCCGAGGTTCACATACTTGTGGGATTACACTGGCTATGTTGTTGTGGACATATATAGTGTTAAAGGATCTACTCCAGACTGACCGAGTGAGCTGCCACTCTGAGCAGCTCCAGGAGCTCTAGCCATAACGGCTGCAGCAGTCATCGCTGGCATGCCTAATGGCTGCTGAAGTGCAGAATCCACAGGGACAGCAGGTCCCCCAATGTGTTTTTGAGGATCTGACAGACATTACCATAGAAAAGTTAGGTTCTAATATGCTAAAGAGGGAAAAAAAACAATTGCTACTGTTGATATGAACCTCACGCGCCCCCCCTTTAGTTTGCCTATTAAAAAGGAAAGGGTGACAAGCAGAAGCAAAATTGAAACACATACCAAAATTTGCAACCATACCAGGTCCTCCTCGACCCTAACAAAAAAGACAAACATTGTCAATTGAATAAATTTTACAAATTACAGACATAAGTCAAATAGGTGATAGACCGTAGAGGCAAAAGAAGATGACAAATTGTAGGTAGCTAAAATGGTTAAAGCACCAGACACCAACTTTAGTGGTCACTAACAAGGATCGAAGTCGGTGACGTTACTGCTGGATATCTTAAGAAAGAATAAGTTCATGTTCCACAGAACCTAATGAGATGCCAACACTGCCTTATATGAAATTTAATCGAAATTTAATCATTTCCATAACTCCACCAACATAGTCATGGCTTTGAAATAGCCTATCGTTGAGCAGCATAAAAACCAATAACTTTTGATGTATATGAACATTTTGGTTGAGACATACAGCTCAAATAAGAAGGAAAATGGACTGTCCAGTCCAGGGAGGGAGAAGAAGTTAAGAAACAGGCCGCGAAAGAAACACACCAGTAATTTTTGCTAAGAACTACTCATAAAAATAAATTGTCCGAGAATATCTAACTATCTTACTTGTTCACGATTTTTGTCGGAATTTTTATCATTTTCAGCAAAATCAACTCTTTGCTGCCGACCATTTATCTCAAACCCCTGAAGGTTGCGACGAGCACTTAACACAATCTCTTCATCCTTGTATTAGCAGAATCCAAAACCTTTTGGTTTCCCACAAACATGAAAACCTCACAAGTTGTGAAAACTATGAAAAGCTCTCCAATTCTTATACAAACTTACCAAATGGTAGTTCTTAAATAAGATACAGAAATATCCTAAAGCACCGCATTGATATCACATATCTCCATGTTCCTTTTATAAATAAATGTTTGTGATTATAAACTTTCAAATACAAATAATCTTATAAAGATCCACTAGTCAACAATAGTACTAACTAGTCATTTTTTAATATAATCCTTTCATATGGTATGGACAATCTCTTACACCGAGCATGAGTCTTTTTTCACAATCTTAATTAAGTTCATTACTTAGTCTCTAAGTATAAGCTAGGTATTAAGAGAGCTTAAATCAAATCTGCAAGCAAACTATTCATTTAGATTAGGACGAGTACCATATGATATGCACGAATAACCATCGATCCAGTATATTCCCCAGCAGGCTGCAGGAGAAGGAATCAAAACCTGTACTTGTATATAATAGGTCACCTAAATCGCCGAACATTTCCTGCAAGAAAGCATGTAACATTCCTTAGTAGTTTTTTTGTTTCTGTAGTTTGCAAGCAGCTATTCCTCTAAGCAGTAACAACCTGATAGCCAGTTGCTTGTTCAGTGGGTGCAAAAGAGTGAATATTTGTGAAGTTAGGCCATGTCACTGGGTGCATATGGGTGAATATGGGTGCATTTCTACCTCAAAATATTGTATATCTACAGAAAACTAGCACCGATTGTCGTAATAGAGTTCAGACAAGTACTAAATAATTTAGAGAAAACAAGTTCGGGTGATGAAGTTATCTACAGTCTCATGGTGTGGTAGAGCCTCTCATCGCGTGGTCTGGCGGGATTTAGTACGCTCAAAAAAACCATGATCATGATCAAGATTAGAAATTTTCAAAAAGAAAGCAAGCTCAATCTATGAAAGTATGAAACCATATATCTAGTGGTCTTCGAAGAATTTAAACAAATACCAATTCATTTCGATCATCGACTTTAAAGGTAAAAAGGAGCTATTGATCTCAATCAAACATGCTGAACCACATACCATTCTTTGTATTTGGGAAGTGAAATTCCCAGAATTAGATACAGGATTACTCCAAATATTATATTAAGCTTTATGCAAAGAGATTTTCGGATAGTGATACCCTTCAATAATGAATTTGATGGATTATAGAGCCTCTTACTAGAGGACGGTTAATGCCATATAACCACATCCTATTCCCTAACGACACCAGTGCCATGAATCATAGTTAAATTACTGGAGGCCGAAGGAAGTGAACCAAATACCAAAACTCTAAACTCATCCAAAGGAATTTTGCACCAAGTAGCACTATCAAAGAGCAAAAAGACGGACGAAAATGAACTTCACATACCACAACCATCATGTAATAAGACAATACAGGACAGACTGGTTAAATTTCGTTCAAGAAAAAAGAGTTAAACAAACCTAAAAAACAAAATAAAATGCAATATGACAAATAATACCAAACAGCTTACGAAAAAAATACCTATGATAAAGAAAAGCAGAATAACTGATTTGCCATTATACAGGAGTGCTAATAGAACCATTTCAGGCAGCAGGTTCAAATTGCATCTATTATATCAGGACTTTATACACCAATAAATGATCCAAACGATCTATTGTCACAATTTGTTTCCATATCAGCAAAGGGTTCAGCCACCAAGCAATGCAGGTGAGTGAAGACTGGTCAGTACTGTCCTCTTCCTTGTACGACAACTCCTGTTGGTATCAAGATAGATAAATAAAGTTATCTAAAGCCAGTAGTTTGTAATCATAGTATCCATATATTCTCCTAATATACACAAAACGTTCATCAGATAAATGAAAAAAGGTCTAATCACATGGCATGCGTGAGCTTTGCTTTTATTGCATACTTCGACTCTAGATATAAAAGGGAAGTAGTCGCAGGTTGATAGCCAATGTAAAGCTAACCAATGGATGATGTACCCTTAAAACGGTTTTGTAACTCCCTAACGTTTTAAAACTCAAAGAACCCTTTCATTTTCCCTCCAAACCTTTCATTTTCTTCTCCTTCTCTATTTAAACTCTCCCTTCCTCTCTCATTTTCCCATCTCTTCCTCTCTCATTCTCACTAAAGATAAAGATCTAGAGTTAAAATTGTGTTCGAAGTTCATTGGCTAGCCCACCAAACACTACAGCCAGAAGATATGTATTTCCTCTATTCTTCTATAATTTCCAGCATATATTGAGTGAATCCAAGAAGTAGAAATCAAAAGAAAATCATGTTATTATGTTCATCTTTTCTACTCTCAATATTGATTGCTTGTTATCTCATGT
>NC_061112.1:153156613-153187488 GCF_002878395.1 Capsicum annuum | reverse complement strand
CCTCGACAGTCGAACTGCAGCAGCACGCAACATTACTGGAAGACAGCAACGGTGCATGCGACGGCATCGTCGACTTATACCGTCGTATTTGACGCCGCAAAAGTTGTGTTGAATTTTGGAGCCTTGACTCTTGGAGATGCTATAAATACTAGATGCTAGGGTTTAGTGAGGCATCCATACACTTCTACTTTTCCTCTTAGCCTTCATCTTAGACTTCTTCTCCATTGCTACCTACGATTTTTGACTTTTATTTTTGGAGAGTTAGATCTGGGATCTACATTGTGCAGATCCAGCTCTCACCATTGAGATTGAGAAGGAAGTTGTTCTAGATTTTGAGCATTGTAATTTTAGCACACATTTGGGAACCCAGCATTATTTAGTGGATCCACTCACTCTCCTTGTATTGAAGACTCAAGGAACTATTCTTCTTGTTGTTGTAAGTTGAGCTTGATTTATTTATGACTAATACAATGGTATCTTGTGTCTCTTTTGTGGAAATGAGTGGCTAAGCTTCCATAACTGGAGTTATGAGAGCCTTGATGTGATTAACTAGTTTTGAGTTGTGAATTTACTTTGCGTTCCATGAATACTTGATGTTGTATAAATCTTTCTTCGTTTTTAACGACTTTTCGTGGTTGCAAACTAGATGAAGTCAGCATTATAACACCACGTGTGGAGTTCCTTCAGTGAAACAATTACTTGTCGAGAGGAATGTCACCACGTGTTGTTGAGTTACTTCAATGAAGCAGTCACTTGTCCGAGAGGAAGGTGATTGTCGAGCAATGTAACAGCTTCCCTTGTTTGTAACTAGAAGAATCAGCACTATAACAGCACATGTCCGAGGGGAAAGTGTTGTTGGGTTACTTCGATGAAGCAATCACTTGTCCGAGAGGAAGGTGATTGTCGAGCAATGTAATGATTTTTCTTGTTCGCGACTTGAAAGGTAAACCTTTGTGTGCACACTAGACGGGTCAGCACTAGAACATCACTTGTCCGAAAGGAAGGTATCGTTAGGTAACTTCGATGAACCAATCACTTGTGAGAGAGGAAGGTGATTGTGGAGAATTGTAACGACCTATCTTGAGTGTGACAGGGTAAGCCCACAAACAACACTTGTCCGGGAGGAAAGTACATGTTGAGAACAGAAAAGTTCCCGTGGACTCTTAAAGACGTTACTCCTTTAAGTTTAAGGGCGAATACCTCCAGCGGATTTGCTTACATGAGAACATTACTTTCCCAGGGAGAAAGTGGATGGCGAGAAAGAAAGAGTAGAGAGAACTGAACAAATGAATAAATCCATGTGACATCATATTAGAAAACATAATTCTACTACATTATTGAAACTCTCCTTGACAGTTTTCACTCCTCCAAATGTATCTATAATAGCTTGAAGGATGGGAAAAAAGATCTCAATAGGAGACACCAGCTAATTAAGTTTTAACACTTCACTACCATAGAACCTACATTTGCTAGGAATTTTGATCTCGTCAAATACTTATTTACAAAAAGTAGGGAATAAGTTGGCATGTAGACATTTCAGGCAAGGAAAAGTTGGCATGTAGACAACTTGTCGAGGGTGACCAATCACCATCTGATGTCCATACTGAAACCAAAGGGAGAAATTTTAAGCATTATGCAATCCATATATAACAGGCAGAATGAATAGTGCATCGACCAAATCTCTCCAACATTACAGGCAAAACAACAAGCACGTACAAAGAGAAATAACCAAGATAATGACGAACTTGAGGTCCATTTGGATGAAAATAAGGATGTGGTGCAGGGGTACCTTGTGGATTAAATACAAGGTATGTCCAGCAAACGACGGACCAAACTGCAAAATGTATATGAGCAACAATTAACAACAGAACTCCACCACCCCCAAGGAAAAGTGGCTACTATTCTCCTCACTTTATGCTACTTTACTTCTTCTCTTTTGTCTTGATGGTTGGAGTTTAATAGCGTAGAGGAAGATTCAAGATTTGAAAAGAGATTCGATTTTAAAACTTATAATACCTTTGAAATTATAAGTTCAGCATGTAATTAGAAGATAGGCGATTTATCTTCATCTCAACATCCAAGGATGATGCTTTACAGCTAAATATTTCCATGACTTCATAAAAGACTTCAATTTTGCAATAGAAACTCAAGAAAATTAGGACAAATCGTAGAAGAATACACTAACCTTAAAATCTCCAAATTGAAGCAATTGAAGTACAAATTTGAGAGAAATTGAAGTGCAAATTCAATCTTACTTTTCAACACAAATTGAGAGCTGAAATTCGATCCGTCTTTCCAACACTAAGAGAAATTGTAGTGCAAAATGTCCTAATCGCAAATCAAACTGCAAATTCGGTCTGAAATTGAAGTGAAAATCGTACCAAAACGCAATCTACAATCTGACGGATACCGACAAGTATTATTCCGACAACTATCGAGCTGCCACAGTTTTAAATCACATTGAGCAGCCACCTGTAATCGATTTTTGGGTTGTACCAGAAGAAGAGAGCTTCTAGGGTTTCAAATCACAAGAAGTAGAGAGGCTGTTTCTGATAACCCCCGGCTCCACATAAAGAATAGTACACAAGGTCGTAGTGAAACATGAAGTAAGATGGATGACATAACATAAATAAGGAATAAGAAGTAACAAAATAGATAACAGAGAAATACGAAATAAGAGAAATACAAGTAATTCAAAATAGAAAATAAAAGATAGAACACTCACCTTGTAGTAACATACAGTCACAGATCAAAGACACCACCACACACAAACCCTCCTGATTAGAGGCTCCTACTAATGGACACAGTCCTATGCTTACTAACCCGGCTACACAAGAGCACTCCTAACATCTTGCTACAACCCACACACTCACATTAGCCTTCAACCCTTATCCGCGACCTCCACACCTTCCTATCTAGGGTCATGTCCTCAGTAAGCTGAAGATGCTCCATGTCATGTCCAATCACCTCCCTCCAGTATTTCTTCGGCCTACCTCTACTCCTTCTAAAGCCATCCAAAGCTAGCCTCTTACACCTACGAACTGGGGCATCCGTGCCCCTCCTCATCACATGCCCAAACCATCTCAGCCCCTCTTCTCGCAACTCCCATCCCATCTTCTCCCTGATAGTCTCATTCCTAATTCTATCCCCTCTAGTAAGTCCACACATCCAACGCAACATTCTCACTTCCGCCACCTTCAATCGTTGAATGTGGGAGTTCTTGACTAGCCAACACTCCGCTCCATACAGCATGACCAGACGGACTATCACTCTGTAGAATTTACCTTTAAGCTTAAGGGGCACCTTTTTATCACACAACACTCCCGAGGCGAGCCTCCACTTCATCCAACCTGCTCTAATACCTTTAGAAACATCCTCATCAATCTCGTCATTTCCCTAAATCATAGACCCAAGATACTTAAAACTATCCCTCTTACAAACATCCTGGGAATCCAACCTCACTACTTCGTCCACTACTTCGTCCTACTTAGCCAACCTATACAACCTTTTTTCTCCTTCTTTGTCCTCTAACCCCGCATACAAGCTCTCAAACATTGCTATCTTAGCAGCCGTAACTGCTAATTTAGCCTCCTTCCTTGCTACTTTGTAAACCTCCCTATTCACCCGCTTCTACTCTTCATCTTTACTCTCAATCAATTTAACATACGCCCCTTTCTTAATCCCCACTTTCTTCTTAACTTCTTCATTCCACCACCAATCCCCCTTATGCCGACCTACCTGACCCCTCAAAACACCCAACACATCTTTAGCCGTCTCTGTGATACAGCTGGCAGCCTTATCCCATATACCATCCACGTCCCCCTACACTCCCACACCCCCATTCCGCCACCTTCTCCCCTATCTCCCCCACACTAACTGGCATCAAGCCACCCCACCTAATCCTAGGTCGACCCTATTCGGCCCTACGCATCTTGGTCCTCTTGATAGAAGTCCATCACCAAAAGCCTGTGCTGGGTTGAAAGGTGCTCACTCAGAATGACTTTACAATCTTTACACAAAACCTTATCCCCTTTCCTAAGGGGCAAAAGTCAATTTGAGTCTTGGCTAACGCGCTTCGGATGGTAATCAGGTGATCCTCCTTCTTTGGAAAGCTCGAATTCACTACCACCAGCAGAAAGACCCTCGCAAAATCCAACAGAGCAACCCCATCACCATTTCTATCACCGAAACCAAAACCTCCATGCACATCGTCATAACCTCCCAGTAGAACCCCAATATGCCTATTGAAGTCCCCCGCTATGACAATCTTCTCCGAGCTAGGCACGCTTCTCACACCTGAGGCGCAACCTTGTATATAGAAATTGCTATGTTATTGCTTTTCTTTTTTATCTCCTTCAAAGATTTTATTCTTGAACAATATTTTCTCCTCAAGTTTTTCATATAATATCTCATAACTTATGTTTTATAACTCTGTTTTTAGATATTTAAATTTTTTTTTGGCCGAGTCCATACCTAGATCCATATTCCCGAATCTTCAAATTGAGACCGTGAAGGATCCGACCTCTAGATCCGTACCCGTATCGAACACCCACACCTGAGTCCGTGACAATTGTTGCCAAAAATTTCATTGCTATAGGGGCAATTTCTAGTAGTATAATTTCCTTTAGTTACAATCACACGGATAAGATAGTAATAAAGAAGACACAACTCTTTTCCTGAGGTGAGATGGGCGAGAGGTGAATGACTGATATATTTGAGACTAATTAGACAAATCATGGGCTGACATGTTTTAAGTTCTGCAGTAAATCAGGCTCATCTGATATCACCAGCAATACATCATGGAGAAAAGCTTAGGACAAAAACTTAATACTAAAATATGAGTAGAGACACAACTGCATATTGCATTTTGAAATCTTAAGCACATCAAAGTAGCACGGGGTAGCAGTTCTCTTACAATAGAATCATTAAGAAAGTTCAAATTTGAAAAAGTTTTATCACCAAGAAATTTCGTGTGAATTAGCTAAAACCCCAATTGTGCTAATCAATTCAAAACTCGGGAAGTATGGATCATTTCCTCATTATATATCAGACTATAGTTAGTGGCAAATTTGCACGTGTAACGTGTGTCTAACCCACAATCAATTCATCCCTTTATCCTTGTCACTGAACCAAAGCCATAGGGCATATCCTAATTAAATTTTACAATTCTAATACTAAGAGATGGAACAAATTCAACAACTATTTATCCATGACAAGTTTCCCAATAAAATATCCAAGTCATTTTTTTTCAAGTTTCCACTACAACTTAGCAACACAACAATGATATCTCACAACACTTTAGTCCTTAAAAGTGTGGAAAGTAGGAGAAATAATATTGAAGGACTACTGTCTCATTATATGATATTCACCTATAACTAAAAAGCCAATGCCCGAAAATATCAAAACTGTTAGATAATTGACATATTAATAAACAACACAAACTTTGGCCCTTAATAGAAAACTAAAAATAGCTATGTTACCTGAAGAAGCCTCCATGAATGAGAAGGCGCAATGGGGTCATGTACATATTTCAGATCCAGTAATACGTCAAGTTCACCTCAAAATAAAGTGAACCTGCTTTTCTTAAGCATTCAAAAATCTGCATACCACACAATATAATTAACAAAAAAAATATAATAAATGTATCAAGTACAACATAAATCTTTAAACCTAAAACTCATTGTATTACTCTAGAGCTGCACGTGAGAATCAATATCATATAAAAAGGCTCAACACTATCACTCAGAACTCCTTAACTTAGCTATCAAGAACATCATATACTATACGACTTGTCTCCTTCCACTTAGCAACTCAAGAATACCGCTAACCACACACATGCAATAATCCTCAAAAATAATGCAGCCCTATTGCACTTTGGGATACTTCTACATCATCCATACAACCTCATACTTGATTATGAATCAAATAAACTTAAACTCCTGCATACGTTGTTCAAGTCTGCTAGATTGCTTCCATACAACTAGCTGCACTAACCAAGAAATCTTTATATCTATCTTGATGACCATCCACTGTTTAAACTTAATGTCTAGTGCTAATCATGATTTACGACCCACCTTCCTTACAATTCTCACTTGGAAGCTATAAAATAAGACATCAAGAAACACTAGCCCACTAGAATCTCATAACAACAATAATCGATCATAATCATATGGCCTATCTTCTTTACGACCCATTAACACATCCTCCTTTTACACATCATTACTATTCACCTATCTATAATCCTAAACTTCTTTCATAGCTCTATAAGTTCCAACTAAACTCCTTCTTGCAATCTCAAGGAAGCCTAAATTAACAACACTCATCCACCAAGTACTTTCATCAATAACCTATACCTTTCTAGCACAACAAACACCATCAACAACTCTTTTTACACTTCACGTAAACAACAATTTACCTTAACCAATAACTCCTTCTCTACCTTCTACTATCCAACACACAAGGACATATCACTTCATTACTAACTCAATCATGTGCAAAAATTTAACTATATATACGTACACTAAAATGACCTTACCACCCTTCTTGTCACTACACTTCTAAACCCACACTTCCAACTATAAGAAGGTTCAATCTACTTATGAATCATAACACTTTAGGTTACAATATCTCATGAGTACAAACTCTGTTCAGCAATTTTCATTCACACACTGTCTGCTCTAATTAGTACTATTCGTATTGAAAGTCTAATGAGGAATCTGAATACATATCTTACTCTGTCTTAATTGGATGACTCATAAGAATGGGGACGTAACTTTAAAATTGAGGGACTTATAACACGCTAGAAGGCTCCTCTCAAGCCGCTTTGTGTAACTTCTAAAGCTTCTTGCTAGTAAATCTGAGACCATTATCTGGGAAAGAAGTGGAACTTATTGATTATGATATCTCAAGAATAATACATAGATAAGGACTTATATATTAACATTACGGATTCGGAAAAGGGATCTGAAAGCACAACTGACTTGGACTTAGAGCACTATTTAGATGAACATGGATGAAGTTCTTCAAAGTTCATAACTTAAAAGCATTAAGGAGGTATCTTTTGAGCCTACGCACAATCCCATAAATATCTGTGGGGACTATCTGAGACAGATTTATTTTCTAAGATTTAAGCTTGGTTGTTTCTGTTATCTCAAAAATAATGCAGATATGGTCTAGATAGAGCAAGATGAGAATCTGTATAGCTTCTTAGAGGACCTTTCTATAGCACAATCTGAGACTCGAAAGAAGGAAAATATTTTCTAAATGCTCTGTATCCTCTCGAAGAAAAGTACAGAAGTCTCTCTACCATTCCGCAAGACTCTACTAGACACGACATCACAGACACCCTAGGACACTTGAACCTTATGCGCTCTGATACCAAGTTTGTAACGCCTTGAAAGTAGGTCCCGAGACGTCACATGGTGCTTAGGGTCACAAGTGATCCCAAGCTAATCCTTCTACTGTCATAACTCACAAGCAACTGAATAAAATACATAAATCTGAACAAGATCAACAGAAACATTAAACTCTTCTGAACTTGATCAATACAAATCTGAATTTACAAGATTACAAAACTGCTTTTACAAGAAAACTGACATTAAATACATTAACACTACTGATTGTCTATGAAGCTTCTACTAGTACTGACTATAGGTAGTCGGGTCATGAATCCCAACTATCCCAACTCAATAGGACTGAATAAAGAAAATAAAATATTTCTCAAACTGTATAACTGACTCAAGCCCTTGAATCAAAAGGACTAATTACCTGCCGACTGAAAGCTGCAAACTGACTGAATATGGTCTGTGTGCTATTTACCTACATTATGAAACAATGTAGCACATAAACATATATGTGGATCAGTTGTAAAACTCCGCAAAGTTTCTTCGCCATTAAACCCTTCAAAGCGAGTCAAAAGAAGCTTTATACTTAGAATTTTAGCTAAGTGTTCAATACTTAGTTTATTTTTGAACCTTCGAACTTCGATGAATTATTTCGCGACCTTCCCGACCTCCGTTTCTTAATTTTTTTATTGATACGCGATGGGGAAAGTCAAGGGTACATATCGGGTAAGTTTTGAAATTTTTAGACGGGCTTAACGGCATGTTTGGCATGCCAAACCAGTAACTAAAGGCGCTAATCCCGCGCCGCCCAGCTTAGACCCTCGGTCTAAGAAGGGTGCCGCCCTGGTTAGACCCATGGTCTAAGCAAGGCCCTGCCCCGGCTAGACCCAGGGTCTAAGCTGGGCGCCTGTAAGACCCCGCAAAGTTCCCTCGTCATTAAAGCCTTTAAAGCGAGTCGATGAAGCCTTACACTTAGAATGTTAGCTAAGTGTTCAACACTTGTTTATTTTTGAGCCTCCAAACTTCGGAGAATTATTTCGTGACCTTCCTGATCTCCGATTTTTTATTTTCAAGTTGCGTTGTGATGGGTCAAATCAAGAGTACGCCTCGAGTGAGTTTCAGAATTTTTAGACGAGCTTAAGGTCGTGTTTAGGTTGGAAAAAAAGTAGCAAAAGGTGTTAAGAGTGCACCTCCCAGGTCCCTCCCCTGCTCTAAGAGGGGTGCCTCCCCGATTCTCCTCGGCTCTATCCAAGGCGCCGCCCTGAGTTCTTCAAGGGTCTGAGAAGGGTGCCGCCCTGATACTCCCCTTGGTTCATTTTTTTTAGCTCCTAGCACATTTCATTAAGATTAAAGTGGGAAATTCCCAACCCCCCTTCACCTTTAACACGACATTACACCCCCAAAATACCATATTATTCATACTTTCATCAAAAACCACCAAGAATATAGCTTAGGGTTTCTACCCAAACTTCAAGAGAACTCCAAATTCGCTCGTAGCTTTTTGAAACTTTTCAAGTTTTGGAATCCCCTTTCCGAGGGCTACAAGAAGCACCCATTAATTGCACGGATAGAGTTCCAAGAACAAGATTTCATTCAAAGCTTCAAATTCAAGGTATGTGGGGTTTGAGCAAGAACACTCCTTTCGTTCTTGTACCCAAAGTTTTGATTTTTATTAATGAATTTCATGTATTTGCAAGTGGGTTTATACCCAAATTACGTTATTATGAATTTATGAGATTATAAGTTGTTCAAAGCTTGATATGCATGATTATTCACTATCTTATGTCTTGAATTGAAAATTTATACTATGAGTTGCATATTACTACCATGAATTGATGTTTCCAAATATTTTTGGGATAAGTGTCAAGATTTAAGCTTTACTACAAAAGTTTGATCATTTGAGTATATTGATATTTGAGCTTGAGAGTCAAGAATAAATTTGATGTTTTCTTGAAGTTATTGACATTCACATGATTTAATGAGCAAGTACATTTGATATTGAGAAATATTTCTTTGATCCCAAGTTGAGTTAGGAATCCACATTTACTTATGATTTAAAGCTAAGAGAAATATGATTTGGTCTTCATTATAGACCCTTGAGTTATTTTGAGGTGGATTTCCGAAAGAGTTTTGAGCTTAAGTATGGGAGTAGTAATTAACACCGAGTTTTGCTTGATTCCAAGGTCTCATGCTCCAGAACTACGAGCCACCGTAGGATTTGGTTTAGTCCAAGTGGATTAAGCTGGTGATCACTAAAAGTTAAAGATTCTACTCCGATGGCAAGGATAGAACAGCTTTCCCCAACATGGGCAAGACGTTGGACTCTATTTAATCTCATATGGTTTATGTTGGTTAGAAGAAACTCCCGAGTCCCCAAAGTCTCCTAAGTTCATACGAGTCAAAAGGTTTTCCCCAAGTCTTGAAGTTTCTAAAACTCTAAGTCCTTAAGTTTTCAAAGAAGTTTTATTCTCCTTAAGGTAAAAGTATGAGTTTGAAAGTGTTGTCAGAGATCCCTTTAGTTTACAAGTTTTAAAAGTAAGAGGATAATACAAACTTCATAAGTTAGGTATAATGACTCAAGAGATTTACATTATATGCTTCATAGTTCATGATTTATGAGACTTATATTTCAGACTTATTCAAGCCAAGTGAGTCATTCATATTTACATGCATGATTTTATAAAGAATGTTGATATTGTTTTATGTAATGCATACATCCCCATATACTCAGTACATCCTCAAAGAACTAATCCACATATATGTCTATGAGCTACATTATCTCATAATGTAGGTACAAGTTGTAGCACACATACCATATTCAGATAGTTCGCAGTTTTCAATCAGCAGGTGATGAGTCCTCTTAATTCAAGGGCTTGAGCAGATACCCAGTTTGAGCAATTCTTTATTTTCTTATTTCAATCGTGTTGATTTGGGGTAATTGGGAGTCATGATCCGGCTACCTATAGTCAATACTAGTAGAGGATTCATAGACAGTCAGTAGAAGTTGATGTATTTAGTTTCGGTTTTGTTGAAAATGCAGAGTTGTAATCTTGTAAATTCAGTTTTTTATTGAGTAGATTCATAAAAGAGTTATCTTCCGCATTATTCTTTTAGATTTATGAATTTTATTCAGTTGCTTATGAGTTATGCCAGTAGAAAGGTTAGCTTGGGGTCACTTGTGATCCTAAGCACTGTGTGACGTCTCTGGACCCGTTTTGAGGTGCTACAGTGCCGCCTTGGGTATCCCCTCTAGGAAAAAATCTCAGCCTTTTCTCTGACTCATTAAAGGTAAATTTGGTATTTTCCAATCCTTTTTCATCTCTAACACAGGATTTAATCCCTAAAACACCAAAATACAAGTTATTTCATCCAAATTCACCAAGAACTCATCCTAGGGTTTCAACCTAAAACCCAAGAGAACTCTAAATTCAACCGTGGGTTTTCAATAATTCTTCGACATTTAGAATCCCCATTGCGAGGGCTACAAAAAGCACCCACTAATTTTACTAATAGCATCCCGAAAAGCAAGCGTCCTTAATTTAGGTATGTGGGGTTTGAACAAGAACAACCCTTTCGTTATTGTGCCCAAAATTAGATTTTTGTTTCAAAAACTACGAGATTTTAAGTCTTCTTATGAAATTGAGGTTGAATTTATACCTTATGTTTTTGTTCATGATATTCTAATATTTTCAATGCTTTAGAAGTTGAAATAAATGATAATATTGATATTATTGTGCTATAAACTGAAATTTTCAGACTTCCAAATGAATTATGCATGTTTATGACATAAAGTATAAATTTTTTTGATGCTTGATCATGATTATGACATACGGGTCACTAAGCCCCATCTTAGAATGTGATTTTGAGAATTGTTGTGCTACGTGCACCTTATGATTAGATGTTTTTGAAGTAATTTAGAAGGATTTGACCTTTTGGTCACAATAGAGTTGAAATCCACTATAAAGGGGATTTTCTTGAGACTTTGAGCATAAGATTGTGAGTAGTATTTAGCACCGAGATGGGCATGTTACTACGATTTCATACCCTAGAACTACGTGCCACTGTAGGTTGAGATATTTACCTCCACTATACGTGGATAACTGAGATAGTGATCACGGAGATAGATTGTTCTATTCCGATTGCAAGGGTAGAACAACCCTAACCTTACGGGAATAGTTGTGGGACATCATGGATGCTCACATGATGTACATGTCAGTTAGAAGAACCTTCCAAGTAGAAGTTCCCTAATCTTAAAATATTTTTTCGAGATAAAATATTTACTAAGAAAATTAAAGTTCCAAACTTCTTCAAGATTACATGATTTGAGAACAAAGACTGAATACAGACTTTAGAACTAAGTGTAATGGCTTATGGAATTCAAATTATATGTTTTACTATTCAATACTTTGTATTTTCAGATTTCAGAGGATTCAAGCTATGTGAGCCATTTACATTTAGCATTGCATGATTTTATAACATATGATGATATTGTTTTACATATTGCATGCACCCCCATATACTTAGTACATCCTCAAAGTACTAATCCACATGTACATCTGTGTTTCGTATTTCTTCGTATTTCATTATGATCATGATATGACAGTACTATTATATTGCTTTATTCGTCTCTAAGTAAGCTTTATATGTAGTAGCAGGCTCAAAGGGATTAGCTTGGGGCTACTTGTAGCCTTAAGCACCATGTGACGCTCCGGGATGAGATTCTGGGGCGTTGCAAACTTGGTATCAAAGACTTAGGTTTAGAGAGTCCTAGGAGTCTGACAAGCTGCGTTACGTAGAGCCTTGATCATCAGTGAGTAGCGCGCCACATCTATGAGCAAGAGGCTACGGGATGTTTTAGGAAAAGTCATATCTTTGTTTCAGAGTCAATCGTACCTACAATTGTATCTATCTGCTATTAATTCGTGCTCTTTTATAAAGGGCAACCCGGTGCACTAAAGCTACCGCTATACGCGATGTCCGGAGAAGGGCCCCACCACAAGGGTGTATCGTACGCAGCCTTACCTTGCATTTCTGCAAGAGGCTATTTCCAAGGCTTGAACCCGTGACCTTTTGGTCACAAGGAAGCAACTTTACCCGCAGAAACAATAACAAGACACCTCAACCTATTGATCCCCTGAATGAGAATGTGTCTCATACTGAGTTTCGAGTAGTTTTTCAGGCGTTAGCCCAAGCAGTCACTGCAAATGTTCAGGCTAATAATCAGGCTGCAGTTCCATATCAGCAGGGAAGTAATTTAGCTGCAGCCAGGATTCATGATTTCATTAGGATGAATCCATCGGAGTTCTATGCGTCTAAGGCAGGTGAGGACCCATAGTTGTCTCTTGAGGAGGTGAGGAAAATCGCCCAATTGATGCATGTTACTAAAGATAAAAGTATAGAACTAGCCTCTTGCAGGCTGAAAGATATTGCTTATAACTGGGTTGTTGCGTGGAGAAAGAATAGAGGGGAGGATGTTGCTCCTATGACTTGGAAGGTGTTCCAAGATGCATTCTTGGATAAGTTCTTTCCGTTAGAGATAAGGGAAGCGAAGGTGGAGGAATTTATGAACCTAAGTCAAGGCTCCATGATTGTAAAGAAGTATTGCCTTAAGTTTAATCAGTTAGCTAAGTATGTTCCTGACTTGATAGCTGACACCAAGTCTAGTATGAGCAAGTTCGTGACTGATGTGTCTGGATTGGTGCTGAAAGAGTGTAGAACGACTATGATAAATAGGGATATGGATCTTTCCAAATTGATGACGCATGCTCAGTAGATTAAGGCAGATAAGATAAGGGAGAGAGATAGAGTGAGGGAAAATAAGAGGTCTAGATCAGAGCAACATGAGTGTCACACCCCAAAATCCCATCGGGCAGAACTAGCACTCGAAGCCGAGAAGGCCCGGGAGAACCCGTTCAGATACCTGTACTTTCACTTACATGTCACCAAAAATTTGGACAGCACTTCGTTGTATATAGAAGGGTCTAATTACCTGTATCAGCACAACACGCACAAATATATATATATATATATATAAATATAATACTTGGCCGTCGGGGCCACCACATATACAAATATAACATCACTATAAAAACTTCCATGACTTTACCCTTTCTTATGTCCACAAAGCCTCTAGGATATACATGACATAACTAGGGTCGGGACAAACCTCCGTCCACACATGACTCCTGTACAATAACAAAACATAAGGGACCGACTCGGAAAGATCCGAAGCAAACTGGAGCTCACCAACAATAGCTGTATGACCTGGCTCGTATCTATGTTGTGAATGAGCTGAAGCACCTGTGCCTGCAGCATGAAATGCAGGTCCCCGTGAGGGACGTCAGTACGAAATATGTACTGAGTATGTAAAGCTGTAAATAATCATATGTGATATGGGGGATCAAGAAAATCAGACGCAAGTGAATAAATCATAATAGAAGTGAACCACACTTCATAAACACTTTTAGGATCATGTACATTATCATTAATCTGAATTGGGTTCTTGAATTCAAACACATTTGTGGAACGGTATACATTCGTTCATTTCATTCTTTACAATTATCATTCGCCATTACCTCCTCCTCCCGAACCTCCAACCACCTAACAATAATCAATACGGTACCGTACTGGGACCATTAGGCTACCCCCAGTACATATCAACTGTAATCATATCAAATATCGGGATCGGCCCATGCTAGGCTTAAGCCCCTGAGCTACCACCCACACGTATATCAAGTAACACACATAAAAGATCTTTCCAATAACTTAGTTCAAAAGCTTTTGAGATTATTACATTAGTGTTCATGCCAATATAGTACCTTTGGAATAATGATACATCAATAGGAACCAAGTAATAGACTTTCTATACAATAACGATGTAATAAAGACTCATTGGTACATCAACAATGTATTTCGGAATCATCAATATCACAACAATGAAGTAGGAGCCTTTTGGTATATCAATGAAACATTTTGACACTTTATAAAATGGAAACAACTTCGTTAGTCATGTAGAACAATACATGTTTTTGGACAACCTCGGAATCTTACTTGATGGAACATTGGTGTTTTCATGCCAAAGAACATCATTAGAGTACGCTTTACATACCTCGTTGTAGATTCGGATACCAATTCAACACAACTTCCCGCCTTTACAAATCACTTATCTACAATGAAATGTTTGGCATCTAGTATTAGCAACCAACACCACAATTCTCTTCCATAATTCCATACAAACCAATATTTGCAAAGTATTCCAAAAACCAACTTGAACAATAGGTTTATGTGTATATATATATAATCATCATTTTAATACCACATCATCACACCAAATCCCTTCACAATTCAACATAATCCAACCATGCACAAGAATAATCCAACATCATTTTCAATCATCTTTCAACAACAATCAAATAACATACTTCTTATGCTCACATGCATATATATATACATATCCATATAAATAACACCAATATAATTTACATCCTTACCATAAAATGGCCCTTTTGATTTCGAAGTCCTGTTGGCACAAATAAGGGGTGCTTCTCGAAGCCCTCGAGACGGTGAACAAAACTACGGAATCAATTTAGATTTTCTACGGTTGAATCACAAGATAATTGGAGTTGAACTTAGGCTAGGGTTTCTTATTCTTCAATAATTTGGATGATAAATGATGGATATGAGGCTAAGTATATGTATATAATGACCAATTTTCGTCCATGAGGTGATGGAAAATGACCATATTGCCCTTAAAATTTAAGTAAATCCGAATCTGTCCATGGTGGACTGTTTTGATAGGCTAAAGTAAATCGACCATAACTCTTTGCTCCGATAATGGATTTGGGTGAAACCAATTGCATTAGAAAGAAGACTCTCGGGGCTTCTCATCGATATATAGCAGCTCACACAGTTCATTTTTTACAAGGAGTTATGATCGTTTAAAGTCGGCCCAAAAATCTGTTTGGCTGCAGTACTTTTGTGTGCGGAAAATTTCTGCACATTTACTGTTCATTGCATCCACCGTTTTCAAGTTTCGAACATGCTCTTTTATATCCGATACTCATCTGTTTTCAAAAATCTTTATATCGTTGGAAAGCTAACTCAATAAACTTCGCATAGAAACTTCGACGAGCAAATTCCGGTATAAATAAAGTCAATTCCTATACACATATAATCAAACTATACACTTGAAACCATCTCAAAATAATCAATACTCATACTTAAACTCATATATACCTAACTTATGATCAATACATATACTCCAACACATATAACCATGGCTAATGCACGTAATTAAGTACGGGGTGTTACAATGAGTATGGTTAGACTAGATCCCATGGAGGGAACCGCCCTCAGTTTCGGAGTCGTTCGTCTATGCCAGCGCCTTTGTCAGCTAATGCTAAGCCTTCTATGTCCAGATCTCAGGGCAGTGAGTGGAAAGCCTAATCGTCCCCCGTGCGCCAAGTGTGGTAAAGATCGTTCAAAGTTGTTCACATTGGCCAAGACTTATGCCATGCTAAACGTAACCTTTCAATCTGTCCCCTGTCACTTGTATTCAACCTGACATAGTTAAACCAAAAATCATTAAAGTCGACTTGTCTAAGCCTACAAGCTTTGAGATCTCACGATACCTAGACATTGATTCCTCGGTAGCTTATCAAGAATGTTGTTTTCGTTGGCTATTTAAAACAAAATTTCATATCGATGAATTTTTGGAACGATTTAAAGCTTGCTTGGTTGCTAAATGATATAATCAAATTGAGGATGTTGATTTTGAGGATACATTTAGAGAAGGTGTCAAGGTTGTCACTGTTCGGACCATTTCATTGTTTTTCTGCTCTTCACAAACTAACAAGATTGTCCATATTCACAATCCATCCTTAGTTCTTGGCATCTTTCTTGAGTTTTGAAAAAATGATAGAATGGTGAGCTAAAGTAGAGAGATTTTAGCACAAGAGAATAGTAACTGACTCAACTGCCCCTTTTTATCATGGATAAAGAGAAGTTTTAATCTTTCATTTAGATTGTCCAATGAATGTTCATGTGGAGTATAATTTGATTGAGGGGGATGGGATAATCTAATTAAATAAAACTTCCTGTTTAATTTTTTTTAGCCTCTCTCAATCTAAGCAAAATATTGAAATGTTACTGGCCAGTCTTTCAGATTATGGGTTATTTTCAATTTTCGTCACATTCTATTATTTTTTCAGATAATGGGTTATTTTCAATTTTCGTCACATCCTATTATTTTGTTGTACCTGTTATAGCTTTCACAATCACTTAGCAATATAACTAAGCATATGATATTAGAAGGAAAAAGTGCTTGAATTACCTCTTAGAGTCAAAAACTTATGAGTCATAGTTTTGCGATGATCATATTTCAAGTAAATGAATAGCAACTTATCCAATGTTGTGATTTGAAAAATTAAAAGATTCACAAGATACAATAGCAGAGAAGATAAAAACAAATAGACCAGCACAGTAATTAGAGGCCAAACCCATCGACAGCTCTCTAAGCTTGGCACCATCTTTCACTTTGACACCTCAAGTGGACGATGTTCACTTTTAACACCTCAAGTAGCCATAAAGAGTGTCATTTTGGCACCTTTTGCTGAATCAGCAAAAATCGTGTGCTACACGCATTGAAAACGCGTTTGAGGGGTTTTTTGTGGAGTATTTTCATAATTTTTCATCTTTAAATTTTTTTAGAATTATTGAAAATCTCTATTGCGGTATGGACTGCGTACATTTTACCTTCGCCAAACCTCACTTTGTGGGAGAACACTGGGTTTGTTGTTGTTGGTGTTGTCTATTGTCAAATCAGCAATAATTGGTCCAATGAACTAATGACACGTGTTTTATTGACCTAATAATTACAAAAAAAACCCTCACATTGTCTTCTCCACACAACCTTTCTTTAGCTTAACTTCCATTAATGGAGATTGAATGTTTCAACAATCAACGAAACACACTAACACACTAACAAAATTAACAAATACTACTACACAACAACAACTTCACGAATTCACCTCCTCCATATTTACACCTTCAATTCCCACTAACAGTTCCTTCTCCATGAACAACTAAGTGGTTGACAAATATGCAAATGGAGAATCATTCATCTATAAATATTACCAAAAGAAAATAATTTGTAGAAAAAAAGAACTGACTCTTGCCTCTTCCCTATTATATATATAGGAGACAATCTGTTTTTACTTCTTCTTTAACATTTGCACATTTACCACCATTTGCATTATCAAAAGAAAATAATTTGTAGAGAAAAAGAACTGAGTCTTGCCTCCCTCCCTATTATATATATAGGATAGGGAATCTTTTTTTACTTCTTTTTCAACCATTTGAACAATCACTTACCACCATTTGCACAATCACTTACCATGGCTGTTCCAATACTTCTTCTACAAGTAGTCTCTGTTTCCATAGTACAGCAAGTACCGCAAGTTGCAGCAGAAGTACAGCAAGTACCGCAAGTTGCAGCAGATATAGCGCCAAGAATTCTTTTCCGAATCAATGGTGTGCACCGAGAAAAGTTGTTGCATTTAGTTCGTCACGTAAGAACGTTGAGGATCATTAATGGTGGAGGAGCACCCCAAGCGGATGGAGATGCCGGTGGAGGGGATGGAAATGCACAACAAGGTGGAGACAATAGAGTTTTACTTCTTGACATTGAATCCGTCTCAGAATATCTTCAGCCTCTTCAGCCTCTTCAGCCACCAGAGAACAACTTCCTGTATCTGCTTGCGGAGAATCAAATTGTTTACAACCAATTGAGGGGTCTTGATGGAGCCGCGAAAACTATTCATCTTTTTGTTCGACAAGGCAATGAAGAAATTAGGGGGGCAACACTATGGAGTAAATCACAAGATATTATCTTTAAAATTGGCCTGCCTATTGCCTTAGGAATCGGACTGTTTCAAATGTCTACGGCTATAAAATCACAGGCACAGATCACAGGGCGTGCACCAGCAATTGGAGACGGAAACAATGCTGCCGCTGGAGACAGCGATGATTTTACACCGCTTATCGAGAAATTAAAAAAGCAGATCAAGAAAGATGATTTTCAGAAAAAGAATTTCGAAGATGCCCGTAAGCACGCTGTTCAAAAGGTAACAGCAGCAGTACTGAATGTCATGGGTGCTTGTCTCTGTGCTTTATACAACGGTCTCATAGGTAAGGTCTTCCCGGCGGCAGATCCTAACTAATCCTAATCAGCAGCTATAAGGATTTTTCTTTCAAACATTCTACATTGGGGATTATTTCAAGATTCAATGGCAAGATTGGGGTTTATATTCTTTCAAGATCAAGATTTAACAATGGCTAGAACGGGGTTTAGAAGATTTGGGGTTTCTAATTCTTTCAGGTGTCGTGTCAATATACGGGTGGCAATATTGCTGATTATAGTTGTCAATATGTTGCTCTAGCTTCCCCTTACTATCTTCCCTTCTTTCAGGTGTCGTGTCAATATACGGGTGGCAATATTGCTGATTATAGTTGTCAATATGTTGCTCTAGCTTCCCCTTACTATCTTCCCCTTACGAGGGAAGCCTTTTGTACAAAAATCTCGATTTTCTGTAATGAAAAAGTTGTTTGCACAATTTGATTCAATTTGTTAGATATTTTTACTTTGTAATTTATTTATTTAACATATTTTTTATTTATTTTTCGACTATACGGACAATCAAGGGCAAAACAGTAACTTCACAGTAATAAAAAATCCCTCATCGTCTTCAATTCTCCTTCACCGTCTTCAAAAATTGTCTTCAAAAATTAGTCCATTCCAATTCTCCTTCATCGTCTTCAAAAATTGTTAGGTAACGGTTCAGTTTCTCTGTTTTTAAGTCTGTTCATTTTTGCTTAAATTGTGTGTTCTTTTAAGCCTGTTCATTTTTGCTTGTTGTATGAAAATTGGGTGTATATCTATGATTTTTTTTCTTAAATTGAATATATGTGTGCATATACATATATCTGCATGAGTTTCCATTTTTTGGGCTTTATTATGGGTAGTCCTTCTTTATTCTGCTTTCCAAATCTGTTTCCTTTATTTACGTATCTCCTCTCGTGTGTGGGGTGGGGTGGGGGGGTGGGGGGGTTTCAAAAAAATTTCAAGTGATGGAAGTTTAATTAGTTGATTTTGCAAAATGGGAGTGTTTGATTACACTGTTGATTCCACTTCTCGATTCAAAGTTTTTGCAATTCTCTCTTCAAAATTTCCTTGCGATTGCATGTTATCTTCAAATTGATCAGTAACTGTTCAAGAATTTTGTGTTTTTTTAAGTCGGTTCGTGTTTGCCTCTTTTTTGCTCCATTTAGTAACTGTTAGGAAAACTGAATGTATATCTTTGTTTTTACTTAAGTTGTTAATACCATTTTGTGTGCCAATTATGATTAGTCCTTTTTCTGTTTTGCTTTCCATAATCTGTTTTCTTAATTTGTATATATCTGTATCTAGAATCTCTGAGACGAAGCTGCTGATTTGGGTTTCTTTTCGATTTCAATAATTTTCCAAGCGTTGGAAATTTCTGTTAAGTTTAATTAGTTGATTTACCAAAATGGGAGTGTTCAATTTCACTGTGATTCCGATTCTAGATGACGACCGACATCCTCCTTCCTCCAGCTCTTCAAAATATTGCTAATGTTTTCTTCTCCTTTCTGTTTTGTTATAGTTCTCTTGATGGGTCGAATTTGGTGTGATGGTTGTTTACTCCAAGTGTGATTGGAAACAACCTCTCTATCTTCATAGGTAGGGGTGTAAGGCTGCATACACACCACCCCCGTCTAACCATTTGTGGGATTACATTGGTTGTGGCGTTATTAGAAATAGCCTCTCCACCTCCTTCACAGGGTAGGGGTAAAGACTGCGTTTGGTTATGTTGTTAGTTTAGTCCAAGTGTTTTAGTCTGTTCACTTTCTTTTGCTTTCCAAAATCTGTTTTTTTGTGCATTGATTGTATTTCTTCCATGAAGATAAGAGTGTATGTACTATTTGAGTAGCATTTGTGTTTTAATTAGTTCATTTTGGCTTCTTCTCTGTGCTTTTTTAACTGTCTGGAAATTTGAGCGCATATTTCTTTCTAATTGCCATTTTCAGCCGTCTAAATTACAATTAGATCCCAGAAAGGTAGGTATAAGGTCAGTATACACCCGACTTTCTCAGACCCAACTTGTGGGAGTATACCTGGTATGTTGTTGAAGCTTACAATTAGTTCATTTTTTCTTTTCAAAAACTGGTTTTACTGTGTATTGATTGTAACTCTTCATTGAAGATAAGGGTGGATGTAGTATTTGAGTAGCATTTATCTGTGAATCATTTTTCTTTTAGAAAAGTATGTTTATATTGTTATTGTGTTCCCTGTCGCATAGTTCTACTCTTGTTCCATTTCATTTTATATGACATTATATGACTTGATACATAATTTAAAGAAAAAAAGGAAAAATTTAAGTGCATATTGGAAGTACATTAGACATGTCGTCTTAAATATGATATTTATATGCCTATAAGAACACGGCATTAAGCGGAAAATAAGAAGTTCAAACTAACATTATTTTAGGATCAAACTTAAAAGGGGATAGTAATGGAAAAGAGGATACAATAACTGGCACTGCTACTGATTTAAGATCTTGAAATGGGTATAACTCTGTTTTTACTGTTCGGAAAATTGGGTATACTTCTCTCTTCTTTTTTCTGCTTCGTAAGTTGTATATTTGAGTAGCATTTGTGGCTGGACCATTTAAGTTGGATTTCGAAATGTATATTTATCTTGTAATAGCAAAACACTGTCGCAAAAGACTACTCCTGTTCCATTCAATTGACGTGACGTTATTTGACTCAACCTGTAGTTTAAAAGCCAAAAATGAAAACTTACTAAAAGTACTCTAGACTTGCCTATATGCCTATGAGAGTTTTTGATAAAACGCAGTCAAATTTGTAGACGCTTAATATATATTCTGCGACATTGGCTTCATATTATTGATATAGTCATCTATGTAATTATTAGCTTGGATTAATACCTACTGATTTAGAGGTTTTCTATCTATTCGAAGGAAAGATGATTTTTCCCTCCCTTCCTTTCAAATGTAGGTTCAGCACGCTGATTGGACTGGTATTAGCCTGTTTGTAGAAAGATAATAAGTTTGTCTGCTGGGGAAAACATAGTGTCCTGTCCTAAATGGGCATGAAATACTTAACAGAACTCCAAAATCTGTAAGAAAATGGCTGAGCTTCTTTGCTTCAATATTTTTTTTGGTTGACTTCTGCACCGAAGGCATGATGGGATTTGAAAGTTCAAGTCAAGTTTCCTTTACGCTCTTCTTTTTGAATTCCATACAAGTCCACTCTGTGATGAAAATGTTCCCAGTGTTGCCTGAATGGCTTAAACATCGAGCTCCTACTCATTTCTCAAATTTTATTAATTTGACAGCATTTGGTGCGGTTGCGATGGGATGAATTGAACCCCGATGAGCGAAGAAACTTTGCAAGTGTAGCTGTTGATTTGATGTCTGAAATTACAAATTCCAGTGAAGAATAGGCTTTCAAAAGTCAGACGTCAGCTCTTGTTGCCGAGGTATTTCTGCTGTTTCTTTCTCTTTTTATTTTTGTTTAAGATTTGATCACTTCCTCCAGTTTACTACTGTATTTAATGCAAGTGCAATGAAATGATTTATCTATGATGTACTTATAATGGTTCACACATGACAATGAATCACTCTAAAAATGAAAAATTGAACAAAAATACAAGAGGGGACTTTCAAAGTAGTCAAATTCATGATGTTCGTGTCTTGGCAAGCACATCGTTTACTTTAGTAAGGAAAGAATGGTCTTCAGAAATACCACTGTGCAAGCCTACTAGATACTGCAGGTTACATTATGATAACTCTGCATTTAGCTCTTAGCTTTTTATCCTCAGTTAAGCTACCCAAATAGCTGAGATTCTTTTCGGCTTACCTTTCTTCACAGTGTTCAGCCAAAGGCATTGTTCACTAATGGCTTCATTCAGAATTTGACACAAATTTACAAAGTTACACTTTCAAATTTCTATTGTTCAAGGAAAGGGAGAAAGACTGGTAATTAGCTTTTGGCTTTAGTACAGAAGTGAATAAATAAGGTTTTTAGGGCTCCACTATGCCCTCTCCCCCACTTTGCACTCATGATATCCTTTTCCAGAAGATTTGAGCCAGCCTGTCTGTAGAAAGATAATAAGACTAGCTGCGGGGGAAAACATAGTGTCCTGTCCTATATGGGCATGAAATACTTAACAGAACCCAAAAATCTGTAAGAAAATGGCTGAGCTTCTTTGCTTTACATTGAATACTTAAAAAAGCTTGAGGAATTGCTAGCAAATCGATTCATTCTGAATCACAATCGGCATCTGATGACTCTCCTTCTTTCAAAGAACTGAGAGACTCTTGAGGTAACTGCCTGTGATAATGCTGCACCACCAACGCCAATGCTGTAGTTGAAAATTCTGGCGATGTCAATAAGTTCCCCAAGGATCCTAATTCAGGGCAGTCACTTTTTTAATCCTATCCTACAACTACTTGTCCCTCGGGCATTCTGCCAACCAGAAACAGATTGCAGAGATTGTACTTGCGAATTGCTTCTATTGTCCCTCGAGCATCTTTCACGATCCTCTCCTCATATTTGATATATCCATCTATAGATGATTTTTCTTCACATCGGCTAGGAATTCTTCATCATCACATTGAGCCTCGGGGATAGAGCTGTCATTCATTTACACCTTGACACTTGTCCCGTTAACCTCAGGATCCACTATGAACTGGACCACCACCAAACTAATGCCAGGGTGCTCAGCGATGCGCACACCATAAGCAAGTGCTTCGCGATCATCATGGCCCGCAAAGAACAAGGCAGTTACCGAAAAGTCAACATTACTTGAGGATACATGAGAAGCTCCACCGAGACCCCGGTCTACTAATATGCCAACTGAACATGGAGCATGGTGAACAACTCTCCTGTTCACACGCCTAAGATCAGTTCGTGTTGTTTCCAAATGTCCATCAAGTCTTGGGTGCTTATGGAATGGGAGAATTATCATTGCAACCCTTTTTCTCTCTGCACTAGCGACTATGTCCTCATACATGCTGCTCATAGGTTCGATTGCAGGTATTGTTGATTTGCTGAAATTCCACTGCCTTCCCCATTCTGCTTATCCTTTTGTCTTCCTTCGTCTTTTTCGTCGTCTGTCATTTCTGTTGAGGCTCTGGTAGATAGATAAAAGCAACTTAAAAAAAGGAATGACACCTTAACACCTTTGCTAACAGCATGCACTTGCAATAAGCAATTCAGTTCCAATTCATCTGAGCATTCATTCTTGCCCTGTACGTTTTGATGTCTAAGCTCTGCATCAATTTTGATGTTGGTGTTTTATTTTGATTCTTTTCTTATTTCTAGGATTGGTGGAACGGAGAACTTCTTCCACTGTTCCAAATGCAGTAAGTCTCAGTTGTCCCTTTGTTTATCATATACTCCCATCCTATGCATGCACTCCACTCCATTCGGTTCTGAAATTTCTTTTCTCTCGCTGACTGATGGTTGTGTGGTACAGGATATTGTTATTCAGTTCTCTTGAAGAATGGTCACCCTTGTGTTGAGGGGGCAATGCAATCATGACTGTCCTGTTTGTTTTGAGGTATGGATTGCGCAATAAAACTTGTCTTCAGTTTATTTTACCCTCATTTAAACCTTTTCTGTGATCAGCATTTTGTTCCAACCGAATGAATTGGGAATGGTTATATGCAGTATCTCTTTGAGTCGGTAAATGATATAACAGTCATGCCCTGTGGACACACTATTCATAAGAACTTCTTCAAGGAGATGCAGGAACACTACCAGTAAGTTAGTGCTATTTTTAATTGTTCTTTATTTTCCATATGTGAGGGTTGCCCATACGACTGAACCGAACTTTATATTTGCAACATATACGCTCGTCCTCTCTGCTCTAAGTCAGTATGTGATATGTCAAAGGTGTGGGAGAAATTTGGAATGCTCTTAGTGCTGCGTCAATGTGCCGTATGAGCGTTAAAAAGTAACTGAAATTTGTGATAATTGCAGGTTTTTGGATCCTTTCTAATGATTGTGGAATTACCTCAGAAGTGCAATTTCACTTTGTGGCCCAGAAGTGTCCATGTTGCAGAGCTTACAACACCCGCTAAACAAGCGGCGGATAGAGGGATCAAATATCAAAAGTCGATCTGGCTTTTATGTAGCTGGGAGAGCTTCGGGTTGGGGGGAAGTAGGTGGGGGTGCCTTTGGTTTGTTAGTATAGGGTAATACTGTGTGGGTGTCTCATTTCTATTGTGTCATCTTGTTTCATGCTTTATTATGAATTTGCTTATTATTCTTTGTCCTGAGCCGGGGGTCTATCGAAAACAGTCTTGCTACCTCTCCGGAGGTAGTGGTATGGACAGTGTAGACCCCACTGGGTTTGTTGTTGTTGTTGTTGATCTGGACTTGTGGAGTGGTAATTCTGAGTGGGAAAGAGAAAGGGTTCTGATACGATCTTGCTTGTAGGTCTTGTGAGGTTATTGTGTTTTCGCGTTCTTTGTTTTATTTTCATTGTTACCTGTAGTATGCGTGGCTAGCCTAAGATTGAATGCCCTGATTATTTGTTCGGTGTTGGCTCAGAGTGTTGTTGGCATGTCTGATGTCTGTAGCTTGCTTGTAAAAATGTTGCAAGTCAGGTGGCCATATGAAGACACATCAGATGCTGTAGCAGGTATAAATAGCCCTATGAGTTCTTTCTTTTATATTAGTTTATTGCATTCTTTAGGGCCTTTGATAGTGTTGATTTAACTGTCAGTGTATGCTATATTTAGGTTGTATTCTGCAAGTGGATAACCCCTCAGATTTTAGGTATTGTCACGCAAACCTCAGTGTATCATTGGCCAATTGATGGTAAGACATTTTCCCTTTTTCTGTGATAATGTTTACCAACTTTTCTTTCTCCCGTTTGAGTGTATAAAGGTCCTTTTTGGTGTATTCCTTTTTCTGGCCATTCCTTTTTTAAGTGATGGTTGGTTGTCTGTCCTTAAGATGAATTTATTGTCTTTATTCAGGCGATACTGAGCCTATAAAGATGTTTGATAGAACAACCAATCTAGCCAATAATCAAATAACCAATTATCGGTGTGATCCTTCAGGGAAATGGTTGGGTTTGATCGGTATTGCCCTTGGGTTTGATCGGTATTGTCCCTGGTTCTCCGGAGGTATGTAATGTTGTTAAACCTATGCCATAAATGTTAGTTTTGATGTTTTATTTTGGGAGCAGATTTTATTTCTATCATTAAACCCCTTCACTAAGTATAATCGGCGAGGGAAAGCTTGTGAGGTTTTGACGGTTGTTTTACATTTTATTATGTAATGTTTTACTGTTCCTCTATCTACCCTCATTTATTTTTGTTTTTAATATGCTAATTGTTGGTGGTTTTCAATCTATGTATTGTAAAAGGAATATTGCATGTACCCTGGGAACTTCCACTTGCCTGAAAGGAAAAAATAGTTAAGTTGTTATGTAATGACAAGCGAAAAGTTCAGATATGATGTTTAAGAAAAGAAACACGAATAGTTAAGTTATTATGTAGATGACAGGCGAAAAGTTCAGATATGATGTTTAAGAAAGGAAACACGACAAGTTAGGATCATGTTTACAGATCGTCTCCTCCGGACGTAACCACATTATGGGAATACACTGGGTATATTGTTGTATTCTAAGTAAAATTATCTTTCCATTTATAGCATTTCAGCTCTTATTCACTTTTTTGACACACTTCGTATTATTTAGACTTTGATAAGAAAAATTGATTTATATATATATATATATCCTCAGTAACTTTTATCACTATCACTGCTGAGATTTATTATAGAACTATGAACTTTTTGTTCAAGTGACAGGGACAGTGAAGAAAAGGATTCAGTTGAAGTAGAAAGGAAACATAGGAACACTTTTAAGAATTAGACCAATATTACTTAGCTTGGAAAATTACATTAAATTAAAGTAGTGTGTATATATGCAGGGAAGTCCGTACAACAGTTCAAAGTCTATCTTCTCCTAAAACTAGATTTTTTACTTTTTGTAAGAGTTCATAGTAGAAACTTTTAGGTTATCTTCAAAGCCGTAGATCTAGAGGTGAAATTCAAGAGCAACTTATTAAGAGAAGAGAAAGGTTGATTTTGTAAAAAATATCAATTGGATAGGCATATTGTGCAGTAAAAGGCCACATCAATGGGTGACAATATTAGACCTTAAAAGCTTTTAATTAGAGGTTCAATAGCAAAAGAAATTTGGAACCTCTCCTGCCCTAGCATTGGAGACATTGGAATCAACAGTTTTCATGAACAAATCTCGGATGAAATCGGACATCTGAGACATTTAAAATACTTGTCTTTGCAAAAAATCACTACGCTTCCTGATCTTTAGTAGGCGTTTGACCATAAAAATTAAAAAATTTTGAAGTTAAGAGTTGAAGTTGGAGTTGGAGTTGTGTTTGGCCATGTGTTTTTGAAAGACTTTCAAGGCTTCCTGCTTTATATCTGTTGGTTTTGTTGTGGATATTCTTTTGTACGCTTGTGTTTTGTACTCCCAGATATTTCTTGTAGATCTTATTATTGCAGGTTCTGTAGTGTGTGCATCATGGATAGGTGAGTTCTTCTGCATAAGCTATCTATCATCTCTGCATCTATCTGCAGTACAGTTTCAATGTGGCAAGTTGAGCTTGTAATGTGATCGTCATTCTCAACTGATAGCACAGATGGCAGCTGCAGGCTGCAGCATATCATGTTCAATTGATAGATCTCCTATAATTCAATTTACCTTACTCCCACTAATACTGTTTTTGATGATCCTTGTACTTTTTGGTTCACTAACTATCAATTGTACGCATGTTCTATGCTCTTCGATGTAATCTAAAAAATTGGACACTCATTAATCATTATTTTTATGAAGGAGCCTATTTTTGCCAGTTCTCAGTGCAACCTTTTTCTGTAGACCTTTATTGCAAAACTTGGGTGAGATTTGTATATCCCTAGGATGATGTAACATTAATCAGCTCTTTAGCTTCATGAGGAGATCTTTCTTTTGGCTATGCTAGCATTATAGTTTTTCATTTCCCTGATTTTAGCCTTCATAAATTCTATGAATTTGCTTCTGTTTTTTTCTCTCCTTAGCCTGCATTGGTTCCACTTTCCCTTAGTGATGAACTGGCTTTTGTAGCAGGCATTCCGTGCTCACTGAGCTCACCGTTGTTCAGTCCTGAGAAGATGCTGGAAAAGAGGCAGCTGCTAAGAAATTTTGTGAGGAAAGAAATGGGGTTGACAGACAATGATGTGCTTGTTATGTCCTTGAGTAGCATAAACCCTGGAAAGGGTCAGTTTCTGCTTCTTGAATCTAGACGTTTGCTGATTGAGGGAGCTCCTCCTCTAAATGGATCTGATGTTAAAAGACAAGATTGTCACAAAAGGGCATTGCTTCATAATTGGAAACAATTTGGTGAATGGAAAAAAGAATCATCCACCTTGTCAAACAACCCAAACACAAGTGTTGCAGCTACCCCAGCTTTTCAATAAGGGGGTTAACTATAAAGCTGGAATTGGAAATGATAAAGAGGAACTCGAAAGCTTTTCGCCCTAACTGAAAGGAGGCAGGGAGAAAAGCTTAAAGTGCTTATCGGGTCGGATACAAGAGCAATAAGGTGCCTTATGTTAAAAGCGCTTCTCAACTTTCTAAATCAGCATTCTAACTTGTCAAACACGGTACTGTGAACTCCATCAACCACTTGTGTCGCTGCACTTTATGCTGCTGCAGATGCTTAGGTAATGAATTCTCAGGTTAGCCTTTACAACTGTATTTAACTCAATTATTGCTGAGTTCAGCAAATGTACAGTGTCAATGCTTCTGGGAAGTATTAATACTATTATATAAGAGTCTGATGGGGAAGTTTTAGTAAGTCAGATCAGAGGGGGAAAAGTGAGAATGTAGATAAAGTAAAATAGACAGATATGAGAGAGTAGGTGCTTCTTATGATGTCATGCTCTGTGCAGATCTAAATTATTTTCATGGTTTGTGATATTTCAGATTGAAAAATGAAAGTATCGTAAGGTTGAGCTACCTCTTGCGAAGATTTCTCAATGAATGAATATCCTACTCAGCAATGTGAAATTGGTTTCAGTAATAAGTACCAAGTTGACGCATTTTAGCAACTAGCAAGTACAAATTATGGGTCTCCCAATGAAATTGGGAGCCTTTGTTAGCTGGCTTGCTTGTATCTGTTTATTAACTAATAATTAATTCAACTTGGTTTTATATGAGGAACCATGCTAAAATCATGACTTTAAGAGAATTTATAAGCGTCAATTCGAAGTGCGAGGAAGAGGTTTAACCTTGAGCATGGAAGTTGGTCTGCTCGTCTTTTGGTGTAACCTGGATACTAGAAGAGATGTGAGGACTCAATCCCTTTCTCAAAGAAAACTGATCAATCTTGTATGTGTTTTTTTAAAAAATAAATCGGTGGGGGTGGATTACGGTAGTCTATGAATTGGCATTGCAATTGAATTGTTCTGCTGGGTAAAAGTCAGGGAAAGCAGTCCCTCAGCTTCTCCTTCATGCTTAATCTCATTAGTAGCTTACATATGTAGGGAGCACGGGGGATATATTAGTCTGGTAGAAATAAGGATTCTAACCTTTCTAAAAAAAAATATGGATTCTAAAGTTTTATGCTGTTGAATGAGACCATACTGTGCAACAGTGATTAATAATAAATGAAATAAGAGCCTAAACTACATCTCGTTCAAACATAATGGTTAGTTTCTGGGGAAAATTGTTCACTCGGCTGATATTGGTCCCCATGGTTCTTTTCGTGAGTAATGGCATTTTCTTGAGTAATGTTCTTTTTTATTTTTGAGAAAAATTCTAATTAATATCATAAGTGGAATGGGAAAGGAGAAGGGAAATACATTATGAAGATCTGAACTTAGTTACTTAAATGAGTTATACCCAGCACTCGTGTAAGTTTCTTCTGACACTTAGTTGCTTAGTTTCATTTGGTAGTTAGTACCTGTTTATCCTGAGTAATGGTGGTTTACTTTTTGCAGGGACTTGGAGAAACATTTGGGAGAGTAACTATTGAAGCAATGGCATTTGATCTTCCTGTAAGATTCTCAATTCCGTACTGCCAATTGTATAATATGCATGTACTTTTGCATGCCATTGAAGCAGCAGTCATGCTTGAGATCAATTAGTTTTTTCTTTTAAATACCCTTGATAGTCACCCCAACCTTCACTTATAAATAGTAGTAAAATAAAGTAAAAAGCAATATGCATATGTAACCCCAACCTTCACTTATAAATAGTAGTAAAATAAAGTAAAAAGCAATATGCATATGTAACCATTTTATTGCACCATAAATTACTATTACTATATATAAGTAAAGGTTGGGGTGACTACCAAAGGTATTTTGGTAATTTTAGTTACCCAACCTTCACTTACATAATCGATTGTTGGAAGTCAGGAATTTGCCTCTGATTTGGTGAAGAATTCTGATGAGGCCACTTCCAAGAGCGAAGATGAAAATACTGAAACTAATAACACCGGTTTAGTTTCTAAGTCGTCATCTTCTGTCGAGGAAAAATCTTTGGCGGAGTCCAATGTGCCCAAGGTTACTGTGGCTAGGGGGAAAAAGAAGAAGACTTATATAAGAAGGCAGATGCTGCTGGTGCGACTTCTGATCTTTATATGGCGTATAAAGGTCCAGAGAAAAAGGAAGAACTTACACAATCTATCGAAACCAGTGAAAGCGATAACTCAAAGCCTCTATCTGCCGATGTGCCTCAAGAAGATCTTATATCAACTAAAGAAGGTTAGTGAGGTTAAAGCAGAGCCAGATGATTGGGAGGATGCTGAATGCATCTACTCCTGAACTAGAAGCTGCTCCAGGACATGGAAAGAAAGTCGATGGTGAAGAAGGTGAAGGTGCGACTACAAAGAAATATTCAAGAGATTTCTTACTTAAATTTGCAGAGCAATGCATTGATATTCACGAGGGTTTTAATGTTGCTCCTGATATAGCTGATATTTTGATAATTGCTAGCTACAGTGTTTGGTTGGTAACTGACCTTTGTTTTTAATGGTAGTATTTTTGGAAATTTAATTACAGTTTGTGCTCTCCCGTCGGTTTCTCCCTACCCCCTCTCTCTCTCCCAACGGCTCTCTCCCCCTCTATCTCTCTCCCTACCCTCTCTCCACCCCCAGCTTACCGGCCTCCGGTCCCCGGCGCCGTCGCTGACCTTCGGCCCCGACCCGATCCGGCCGCCGGCTTCGACCTACGGTCGCCGGCGCTGACCAGATCGTCGGCGACGACCTCCGGTCGCCGGCTCTCCCTCTCTCTCTCTCTCTCCCTACCCCTTCTCCATCCCAAGCGCACCGGCCCCGGTCCCCGGCGCCGTCGCTGAACGTCGGAGCCGACCAGATCCGACCGCCGGCTCCGACCTTCGGTCCCCGGCGCTGA
>NC_061112.1:153154847-153156513 GCF_002878395.1 Capsicum annuum | reverse complement strand
CCCCCCCCAACCCGGCATTCAACCAGCTGCCGCCCGGTCTCCAGCCGCCAACTTGGTCTCCAACAGGCCGAGACTCCGCCTGCACCCGCCACGCCGTCTCCAGCAGCCGCAGCCCCAAGCGAAACCCGGTGACTTCTAACCTTTGTTATTTCGTTATTTCATATTGCATTTTAGTTCATTATTTCATATTCCATTCTTAGTACTATGCTCGTAGTAGCCCGTGTACCTTGACTTGCGTGGGATTTGTGAACATTGTCTGTTGTCTGTTGTTGCTGTTGCTGTGGTCGCTTCTTAGTTTTGCTTCGGGAGTATTCCTTTGAACGTGTGTGCGCCTTGTATTTCCTTGCTGCTGCTTGGATATTGCCATCGGGTATATCCTTATATTTTCCTATTTTTTTCGTGTAGTTGTGGTTGTGGGTGGTAATGGGTGGTTAGGGTCATGTCCGAGGGGGTTGGGGCGTGGGGCTGTGGTGGGGGCGGGAGATGGGGAGAGAGCGGGAGTGGGTGGGAGGCCAAGGTTTGGCCGAGGGGGGGTAGTGGAGGGTGCGTGGATAGCGACGGTAGGCTGAGGGTTGGGTCTTGGAATATAGGGACCCTTCCGGGGAAGTCCATAGAGTTGGTAAAGATTCTTAGGAAGAGAAGGATCAACCTTGCGTGTGTCCAAGAGACCAAGAGGGTAGGGTCTAAGGCTAGGGATGTGGACGGTTACAAGCTGTGGTACTCTGGGAGCGACAGGCGTAGGAATGGAGTTGGCATCTTAGTAGATGAAGAGCTTAGAGGTCAGGTAGTGGAGGTGAAGAGGATCAACGATAGGTTGATGACTATTAAGTTGGTCATTCGGGGGTTTACCCTGAACGTGTGTAGTGCTTATGCGCCGCATGTGGGATCGGAGGGGGAGGAGAAGATGCGGTTCTGGGAGGCTTTGGAGGAGGTGGTGAGAGGCGTGCCCAGTTCGGAGAAGATTGTTGTAGCAGGGGATTTCAACGGGCACATCGGGGCGCTACCGAGAGGCTTTGGGGATGTGCATGGTGGTTTTGGTTTTGGGGAGAGAAATGAAGAGGGGGCGACCCTATTGGAGTTTGCGAGGGCATTTGGGCTGGTGGTGGTGAACTCGGGCTTCCCGAAGAAGGACGAGCACCTGATCACTTTTCGGAGCGCGATAGCCAGGACCCAGATTGACTTTTTGTTGCTTAGGAAAGGGGATAGGGCGTTGTGTAAAGACTGTAAAGTCATCCCGAGTGAGAATCTTTCGACCCAACATAGGCTCTTGGTTATGGATTTGGGTATAAAGAAGAATAGAAAGAGGAGGAGTAAGGAGTGTAGACCGAGAATTAAGTGGGGCGGCTTAACGCCAATGAATGCGTGGGAGATAGGGGAGAGGGTGGCGGGAATGGGGGTGTGGGAGTATAGGGGGGACGTGGATAATATGTGGGACAGGGCGGCAACGTACATCAGGGAGAATGCAAGGGAGGTGTTGGGTGTTTCTAGGGGTCGGGCCGGACATCATCGGGGGGATTGGTGGTGGAATGAAGAGGTGGGGAAGAAAGTGGAGACCAAGAAAGAGGCGTATGCTAAGTTGGTGGAAAGTAAGGACGAAGAAGAGAAGCGGGTAAACAGGAAAGAGTACAAGCTAGCGAGGAAGGAGGCGAAGTCAGCGGTCACGGCA
>NC_061112.1:153025429-153151847 GCF_002878395.1 Capsicum annuum | reverse complement strand
CTAAGACGGCCGCTTTTGAGAGCTTGTATGCAGGGTTACAGGGGAAAGGAGGGGAGAAAAAGTTGTTCCGACTCGCTAAGGCTAGGGAGAGGAAGGGTCGTGACCTCGATCAGGTGAGGTGCATTAAGGGGGAGGACGGTAGAGTGTTGGTGGAGGACGGCCACATAAAGAAGAGATGGCAGTCGTACTTTCATAGGCTCTTGAATGACGAGGGGGACAGAGCTATTGTGTTAGGGGAACTGGAGCACTCAAGGGAGTGTCGGGATTTTAGCTATTGTAGACGTCTTAAGGTAGACGAGGTTAGACAGGCAGTCCGCAGGATGCGAAGGGGTAGGGCGACGGGGCCGGATGAGATACCGGTGGAGTTTTGGAAGTTCGTTGGAGAGGCTGGTGTAAGGCGGTTGACTGCATTGTTCAATGAAATTTTCAGGACGGCAAAGATGCCCGAGGCGTGGAGGTGGAGTACCATGATCCCCCTCTATAAGAATAAGGGGGACATTCAGTGTTGCAATAACTATAGGGGGATTAAGTTATTGAGTCACTCTATGAAGATCTGGGAGAGAGTGGTCGAGGTGAGGCTGAGACGGATAGTGTCTATTTCGGAAAATCAGTTCGGATTTATGCCCGGCCGCTCGACGACGGAGGCAATCCACCTGGTACGGAGGTTGGTGGAGCAGTATAGGGAGAGGAAGAAGGATCTGCACATGGTGTTCATCGACCTGGAAAAGGCGTACGACAAAGTCCCCAGGGAAGTGCTTTGGAGATGCTTGGAGGTGAGTGGAGTACCGCAGGCATATATCAGAGTAATTAAGGATATGTATGAGGGAGCGAAAACCCAGGTGAGGACGGCGGGAGGAGACTCAGAGCATTTCACTGTCCTGACAGGATTGCATCAGGGATCTACTCTTAGTCCCTTTTTGTTTGCGTTAGTAATGGATGTGTTGACGCGGCGTATCCAAGGGGAGGTGCCGTGGTGTATGTTTTTTGCAGACGATGTAGTCCTGATAGATGAGACTCGAGGGGGTGTGAATGACAAATTAGAGTTGTGGAGGCAAACTCTGGAGTCTAAAGGGTTCAGGGTGAGCAGAACCAAGACAGAGTATGTGGAATGTAAGTTTAATGAAGTGAGGCGGGAGAATGAGGTAGTAGTGAGGCTAGAAGCACAGGAGGTAGGGAAGAGGGATAAGTTCAAGTATCTCGGGTCCGTGATCCAGAGTAACGGTGAGATTGACGAGGATGTCTCGCACCGTATTGGGGCGGGATGGATGAAGTGGAAACTCGCATCGGGGGTGCTGTGTGATAAGAAGGTGCCGCCCAAGCTTAAAGGCAAATTCTATAGGGTGGTAGTCCGTCCGGCCTTGCTGTATGGAGCGGAGTGTTGGCCAGTTAAGAACTCCCACATCCAAAAAATGAAGGTGGCAGAAATGCGGATGTTGCGCTGGATGTGTGGACTGACCCGAGGGGATAGAGTTCGGAATGAGACTATCCGGGAGAAGGTTGGTGTGACTTCAGTGGAGTGTAAGATGCGGGAAGCACGATTAAGATGGTTCGGACACGTGAAGAGGAGGGGCATGGATGCCCCGGTCCGTAGGTGTGAGAGGCTAGCGTTGGATGGTTTTAGACGGGGTAGGGGTAGACCAAAGAAGTACTGGGGTGAGGTGATTAGGCGGGACATGGAACAGTTACAGCTCACCGAGGACATGACCCTAGATAGGAAGGTCTGGAAGATGCGAATTACGGCAGAGGATTAGGGCCAGTTCGGGTCGCTAGTGTAGGGAATTAATTGGTGGGGGTGTTTCCTGTTATGATTCCGTATTCAGTGTTCCGTGTTCCGTGTTCCATGTTTATTACGAATCTGTGTGCTTTCCTCTGCTTTATATTCCTGCATTCCCGCTTTACTCTGTTTTATATTCATTATGGGTGCCGTATCTATGTTATGTCATCTGCTTCTGTGCTGTACTTTGTGTTTGTGTGATATCTTGTGACTTGAGCCGGGGGTCTTTCGGAAACAGCCTTTCTACTTCATCAGAGGTAGAGGTATGGACTGCGTACATCTTACCCCCCCCAGACCCCACTAAGTGGGAATACACTGGGTTTGTTGTTGTTGTTGTTGTTGTTGTTGCTAGCTACAGTGTTTCCCGTGAGCCGGGCCCTAGTCCTGGAAGAGGTATTGATAGGCCATCTAGTGGACACCGTGAAAGTCGCGGAAGTGGCATTGGGGATGGAGATAAATGGAGTAAAACATCTGGGCCTGTTATGCCTGGGAGGAATTTTCAGCCAGACCTTGCTTTTGGGGGCAATGCTATGGGATATCGACCTGGTCCAGGAGGCAATTATGGTGTTTTGTGGAACCTTCGAGCTCCGATGCCCATCCAGTATACCGGGGGTCAGTTTGTTGGGGGTATACTAGCTGGACCAATGCAATCCATGGGTCCTCATGGAGGAGCCTTGAGAAATGCAGTAGATGCTGACAGGTGGCAGCGTGGAACTGCTTTCCAAAAGGGTTTAATCCCATCTCCTCAGACACCTGCACAGATTATGCACAAAGCTGAAATAAAAGTATGAAGTAGGTAAAGTAACAGACGAGGAACAAGCCAAGCAGAGACAGCTTAAGGCTATCTTAAATAAGCTAAACTCCACAGAACTTAGAAAAATTATTCCAGCAAGTGAAAGACGTCAATATTGACTATGCTGTGACACTCAATGGTGTAATCTCTCAGATTTTTGATAAAAGCTTTGATGAAGCCAACTTTTTGTGAGATGTATGCCAACTTTTGTCAGCACCTAGCAGCCGAGTTGCCTGATCTGAGTGTAGACAGAGAAAAAATAATCAGTGATTTTAACGTTTTTGGGATTTCTCTGACATTGGGAAGGTACTAAATAAATTTTGTTAAAGGAATATTCAATTATTTTTATTATATGATAAATTTTTCACTTAGATTATTAAAGAAAATTATATCCATGTTTTTCTAATGATTGAAATATATTAAATGTCATTTACTTTTCTGAAAGTGGAATTTTCAAAAATTCTAAGAATACTTGATGATTAAACATTTAGAAAAACTATCAACATTCATTGAGTCCAGAAAAAATAAATCTACATTACTAAATATAATTTTTTTATTTATCTCCTCAATCAAGAAGAAAGGAATGTCATATAATTAAAAAAATAAAATTTTACATGTGGATGGTGATGTGGTATAGTCACGTGGTTTTTTTTACGTAGGTGGCTTGTTTGGTGAAATTTCGTTAAGAGACGGGGTATTTTTGAGCCAAAAAATTAACGAGGTGTACTTTTTATCCATTTCAGATAGTTAAGAGATATTTTTGACCTTTTTTCGAAAAATAAAATTTTACATGTAGATGGTGATGTGGCACCGCCACATGGCTTTTTTTACCTAAGTGATATGCTTGGTGGAATTTTGTTAAGGGGAGGGGTATTTTTGAGCCAAATATTTAATAGAGGGATATTTTTAATCCATTTCAGATAGTTCAGGGGTATTTTTGACCCTTTTCTGAATTTTTTAATATTTTGAGTAAGTGTAATTTTTTTATGAATTTTCTTTTCTTTTCGTTTCATGTTATTTTTAATGTTTACAATTCTTTTCAAGTCACTCACTTTTTGAAAGTAAACTATATTTTCATCAAATTATTCTTAATTGATACTTTCTCCGTTTCAAAATAACTGACATGTAATTCTTCCGTTTCAAAATAGTTGACATGTATATATTTTGTACAATACTTAAGAAAAAATTAATAAGGGGTACAAATTACCTAATATGTCCTTATTATCTTTTAATATTGATTGCATGAATCTTATTCAATTAATGTGAAAATTAATTACTACAGATATAATTAAAAAAAATAACTCTTGATCTTTTATATATGTTGTTGTAAAATTAATGTGTGGATGTCCACTACTCTAGAAATTACTTTCACTATTTTAGAAATTACTTCCACTACTTATCTCTATTATTTTCCTCCATTATGAAGATAATCTCCACCATTTATAATCTCCACCTTTTATGATCATTATTTTTGTAACTTTTCACATTCATAACTGGTGGAGCCAGGAAATTGGTTAAGGGTGTTCATACATTTAGAAAAAGAAGAGGGTCATAAAAGAATATTGTAAACCGTATATAGAAGAAGAAGCATTTTTGAACCAAATTAATCATAAAAAAAAAAAAAACATAAAGAATAACAGGCTGAAGCATATAAAAAAAAATGTCAACAAAGCAAATTCTATTAATAAAAACTTGATTAGAAAATATAATTACAAGTGCACTCGACGACGCTTTATCCCTTGAAATATTTTTATAATACACTCATTAGAAATATTCTTAAATACTCTTTTTTCTACATAAGACACTATGCAACATCTAAGAATTCATCATCAATTTGATTCCGCAAATCATTCTTGATATACTTCATTGCCGAAAAAGCTCTTTCAACTGATGCAGTAACAACGAGTAGAGGCAAAGCAAACGTCACTAAAAGAAATACAAGAGGATAGCTTAAATGCTTCTTTGTCTCAACCAACTTTCTTGCATGTTCCCCAACTCCGCCTAAATTGGAGAATCTTTTATCAATTTCACGAACATCAATAATATAATTAACAAGTTGATTCTCAAGAACCCTCATGTTGAACTCAAAGTCATCAGGATATAATTTAGCCATCACCAATATCTTTTTGATGTCAAAACTAGAAAATGTATCAATTGGATTCAAGCAAGCCATATCATTAAGCAAATAACTTGTCACCTCATTAAAACGGTCATTAACTTCTTGTAGCTGTCAATCAATAATTTTATAAAATACATCCATACGATAATGGTGCAAAGTAATATAATCAACTATTTTACGTCGTGATCTCCCAGAGTTAGCATATGACTCATCATAATTGGATAATGGAATACTATGCTTGATACAACATGTCTCAACCTTTTTCTTTGAGAGAATCCTAACAAACATTTTTTAAAAGAAGATCCCATTCATTATCTCATAATGCTTGTAATCTTTTCTTTTCTACTTTTACAAGAATCAAAGCATTAGCAATATCCCGTTCCAGTATCTGTAATGACACATTAAGATCAGTTGTGATTTCTAAAATATCAATCATCAAATGCAACAAGAAAACAATCTCAAAAGTTTGACAACTTCTGAGAAATCCCGATTCGATAGCTTTTTCTTCCGAAGTACTTGCATTTTTAACAAGAGAATCAAGTACATCAACAATGAAGGCAAAGTTACTAATAAAGTTTTCAAATGACTTGTGGTGAGATCCCCAACGAGTGTCACTAACTTTAATAAGACCATGTTCTTGATTCAAACCTCTACCCCTTTCTAGCTCATCCATATCTAATGCCTTTTGGAGTTTTTCTTTTTGAGATTCTCGAAATTCATCCACACGTTTAAAGGAAGCCCCCAACACAATCAAAGTATTTGAAATTGATAATACAAGTTCTCCTACTTGAACACACTTTTTGGAAACCGCAACAAGAGTCAATTGAAGTTGATGAGCAAAACAATCAACCGAGCGAGCTGATCAACTTTCTTGTCTAATTAATGTTTTAATACCACCTAACTCACCTTGCATATTATTTGCTGCATCATAACATTGCCCCCGTACATAAGCTAAAGTTAAATAATGGTGAGCAAGTACATCCACAATTGTTTTCTTTAGAGATAAAACACTAGTATCTTTAACATGAACAAGTCCAATGAATGTTTCCATCGCAAACCCCTTTTTATCAACATATCGTAAATAAATAGTCATTTGCTCTTTGCGTGATACGTCTCTTGATTCATCAACCAACAAAGCAAAGTAGTCACCATCTAAATCCTTTATTATAGCTTTGATTGTTTCAATCTTACATGCAATCACAATATCTTTCTGAATATCATGAGAAATTATTTTATTATTTTTTGGAGCTTTTTCTAACACATAAGGTTTAATGTCATCACATCTATCCGAAAGCCAAGAAAGTGCTTCAAGAAAATTACCTTTGTTCAAGGATGATTCACTTTCATCATGACCGCGGAGTGCTAGACCTTGATTTAGAAGAAATTGGACCACATCGATTGAAGCATTTAACCGAACTCGATATTCATTCTTACTTTTCTTGTCCCACTTGTAAAATGCAGCCTCAATAGATTGTTCTTCCCTCATAAGATTTTCACACTTTCTTTTTGATTGATTATGAATGCTATTCGGAGGATCAATGTGTGTTGCAAAGCTATCTTTTCTGTGTCAATTTCTAAATCCCTTTGTCGAAAATATATTACCACCTCCTTGATGAATGCTTTCGCCTTGAAATAAATAACAAGGCAAACAATAAGTTGCATCTGCACATACACTATATTCCAACCAATCAGAATATTCATCAAACCATTTCGAAACAAAACGACGTGAAGTTCCATAAAAGGCTGTTTGAGGAACTCATGGTCTCGAGGTTGGCAAGAACGTTTTAGAATGTATGCCCTTCTTATCTCATCACGAATGTTTGGAGGATAATTCAAAATTGGAGGTCTTTCAGCGTGGTCAGCCTTTAGATCATTTACATCAAATTTTTGTCTCTGAGAAAAATGAGATGGTATTTCTATTTGATCAACATCATCATCTTGTCGTGATAGATTTTGATACGTTGAACTTATTTTTAAAACTTTACGAAAACACTTCTCCAAACTCATTGAAACCTCAAACTGAAATAAAAGGAAGCCCATCACACTTATTGTTCAATTTCAACAAATGAAAAAATTATGAATACTTGAAATATTTTTTGATTCTCCTAAATAATATTAACTAGCAAGTTATCTACTAGATAAAATTAGAATATTAAATTACTTAGTCCAAAATTAAAAAAAAAAAAAAAAACAAATGCAGGTTTAAGGGGGGGAAACAAAACTAAAAGATAAGAAAAAATAAAAAATACCATTTTACAATTCACACTCCAATAATCCTTAAAAAAAAATTATAATGATATAGCCCCTTGAAGATCGAAGACTTTAACACCAAAATTCAATTTTTTAAAAAAATATGGTAATGGTAGAGAAATTATGGTGAAGGGTTAGAGAATAGGGGGGTTGGTAAGGCCTAAGGAATAGGTTAAAAGAAGGAAAAACTTCTGTTTGTCGTTTGACCTATAACCAATTATTTTTTAATTTAAAAATAAAGTGTGCAATAATTAGTTTTTTAAAAAAGGCATACTTGGTAGTTGTTGACCGGGTCCAACATAATATGTAAAAGGATATTTTCCCTTCTTTAAAAAGGAGAATAAAAGCAACTGCATTTAATGGGAATTGAACCCACATCACTAAACACAAATCTACACACCCTTAACCACTAAGCCATGCTTACTTATCATGTCAAATATGTTTAACAATATTTATATAACCATAAATATCTATGTATATGCTCGAAAAAATTTTCCGACGAACGGTGTTCATCTGACCATCCTTCGGTGGTTGTAGCTCCGCCCCTGCATAACCTAGATAACTTTTTGCATGCCTGTATATGACACTATAAATAGAGACATAAGGATTCATATTGTATACATTTGTACACTTGAACAATTGGAATAATGAAAAACTCTCATCTCTTGTCTTGTCTCCTTATTTTCCTGTTTATAGTAATCACTTGTTGTAGACACCTAATTTCGTCCCTCCCCGATATCATTTTTACCCATTTTTATTTTATCCTACCATGTACCCTCACCCATGTCATTATACCCCACAAAATACAAAAAATAAAAATAAATAAATAATAAAATAACTAATCCTATGTTATCCTAACAACCTACCCAATAAAAAAATAACACCTCACCACTACCCCCACCCCACGTTACCCCACCCCCCCTCTTTTTTTTCTTGTCCAAGACGAAAGGACCAAAAAAAAAAATACCATAATATATACACACATACTCTCACAAAACAAAAGGGGATGAACAGTAACAAATACAAAAAAAAAAAAAAAATCAACTCTCTTTTTCTCTCTCTAGACTCTCACTCTCTCTCTCCCTCCAATAAACTTCGCCGGCGACCGCCGCCCTCCGTCCGACCAACGACGGCGGCAATAGCGTCGTCGTCTCCGTCTCCCTCCCCTTGAAATCGACCGTCGCCTTCTCTCTCGGCCGTGAGCTCTCTTCCCCTCCGGCCAAACACGCCAGATCTGCCGTCACCGACCAACAATCCGACAACCAATACACCACCCGAACCACCAGCCATCGTCGAACCACGTAAATCGAACCAACCGACCGAAATTCGACCCGCACAGTAAAGAAAAGCAAGTTATGGAGGGTGTTTTGATGGAATTCCGGTGAGAAACCTGGTTCCCGTTCAAGCTTTTTCCGACGACCTAAGTGTCGAATTCAGTTTCAGTGTCAGTTGTTCGAATCGGTCTCATAATTGCCCAAATCTCTTTATTTTCTTTCGATTTCTGGATGAGATCTAGCCGGAGTCCGACCGTTTTAGTTGTTTTTGGTCACTGTTCCAGCGAGGTTACACTGATTCGGAGCACCGGGGTAGCGAGAATACGACGTCCAGCTCGTTGATCCATTCAAATCCGCGTCAAACTGCTTTTTTTTCTCGACCTTGATTCTGGTTTAATTCTCACCGGAAATATCAATTCTGGTTGTCAGTTCATTCGAATATGATCGAGTGGTGATTGAATCCAGTTAAATTCTCAAAGTTATGCGTTTGGTTATTCCTTTCGATTATTCGACTTCAATTTCGGGTTTCTATTTCTCTATACTGAGTGTGGATTTTGGTTGTTGTTGAGGTTCTCTATTCGGATTTTTCTGATCTGGTTTTCTTAGACAATGTTATCAACGTAATATTCAAATGTTAGATTCTATATCTCTTATTTATTTATTTTTTTGAGAATATTTTTGAATGGTGTGATTTTGGTCGGATTTGATTTAATTTGGTTGACGTGATTTTACTCGCCGTTGTCTGATTGTTAATCCTGATGTAAAGTATTGTTCATCGCGTAGTTGATTCGAGGTTAAGTTGAATTTTGGGGAAAAAGATTGAAAATTATCAAAAGAGAATGTTTATTTATGTCAGTTCAGTGATGATAGCCTGATTCGGAATGAACATCGATTTTGTTAAGTTCGATAGTCTCATGTTTTAGGCCGTGGATCATTAGGCAAGCAATATAGGTTCGGGTAGGCAAATTTTAAAACTTGTTATTTTGGTTGAATATTGGAATGTGCGTGTGAATGTCCCTTTCTAGATTATCGTATTTAATTCAAATGTATTTATTTAGCCGGGGAATGCCAAGAGATCATTTGTATTCATTCACCAGGGAATGCCCCAACGTATCATGTTGGCGGAAAACAATCGTAATAAAGGCCCGCGGCGTCGGGTAAGGCATTCGAGCTTAGATTTAGTTTAGACTAGGATTTATATTTTCGTATTTTTATTTATTTATTTTTCTCGAACTGTATAATTGGACTGGACTTTACGTTTTTGGACTGCTTTGTTTTGTTTATTGTTTGATTATTTTGAGTTCTTTTGTGTGGTTTATACATTTCATAATGCCAAAAAATAGTCGATACACTCTACCAAGCGACCGTGGTTGAACCACGGGATCGAGGGGTGTCTAACACCTTCCCCTCGGTCAACAGAATTCCTTAGCTGGAATCTCTGTTCGTAAACCAGTTTAAGAGTCAAATGGTTTCGAAAAGGATTTTTCAAAGGTGACTTGGCACACCGAATTATGCTCAGTGGCGACTCTGAATAAAAAATGCAAATAATTCTTTTTTCGAAACAAATTTTCATTTCTTTTCACTTAAATAATAAAATCCTTTCGAACTTTAAAATATACACATTTTTTTGGAATACGTAAAAAAGGGGTGTGACAGCTTCTGGCGACTCTGCTGGGGAACTATGACAAGTTTTCAGAATTCGAGCTATTTTTGGAGTCGTATTGGCTTTGTTTGGCATTACGAGTGTATAAACATTGTTTGTGGTTATTGTTTGTGTTATTTTTACTTTTTGTGCTTTTTCATGCTCTTTGTTTATATTATTTATCCTGGGGGCAGCCTAATGGTCACAGTACGGTACAGTATTGATTATTGTTAGGTGGTTGGAGGTTCGGGAGGAGGAGGTAATGGCGAATGATAATTGTAAAGAATGAAATGAACGAATGTATACCGTTCCACAAATGTGTTTGAATTCAAGAACCCAATTCAGATTAATGATAATGTACATGATCCTAAAAGTGTTTATGAAGTGTGGTTCACTTCTATTATGATTTATTCACTTACGTCTGATTTTCTTGATCCCCCATATCACATATGATTATTCACGGCTTTACATACTCAGTACATATTTCGTACTGACGTCCCTCACGGGGGACCTGCATTTCATGCTGCAGGCACAGGTGCTTCAGCTCATTCACAGCATAGATAGAAGCCAGGTCATACAGCTATTGTTGGTGAGCTCCAGTTTGCTTCGGAGCTTTCCGAGTCGGTCCCTTATGTTTTGTTATTGTACAGGAGTCATGTGTGGGCGGGGGTTTGTCCCGACCCTAGTTATGTCATGTATATCCTAGAGGCTTTGTAGACATAAGGAAGGGTAAAGTCATGGAAGTTTATATAGTGATGTTATATTTGTATATGCGGTGGCCCCGACGGCCAAGTATGTATATATATATATATATATATAATTATGCGTGTTGTGCTGATACAGGTAATTAGACCCTTCTATATGCAATGAAGTGCTGTCCAAATTTTTGGTGACATGTAAGTGAAAGTACAGGTATCTGAACGGGTTCTCCCGGGCCTTCTCGGTTTCGGGTGCCAGTCCGGCCCGATGGGATTTTGGGGCGTGACACTGTGAGCTGAACTGGAACCAAGACATAACCAGGAGTATCTGATGGACTCACAAATAATGGATGAGTATTATCGATTTTGATTTACAACATGGCTGAAATGCAGGTGAAAGACGGAAGGAAGAAATTGCACTATTTCCAAAAAGAAGAAAAAAAAGGTTCGAAGCTTAATTGTTTGGCTTTGATACCATGTTAAGCTTTTATCATGGAAACTGACGTTGAGCTTTTTCAATGTATAAGAGAAAAATAAATGGGAAGTATGTTTTTTTATTCCAAAAAAATCTGTTAGAGAATGTACAATCAGTGATATATATAGTACAAACTAACTTCTAATGCCTAATTGTGGTATTGCATCTAATCTACTAATTACACCACTAACTAACTGTGAATTACAACTGCTTGGTGACAGCTTACATACAGTTGTCCTTAGTACATGCTTCTCACGTGATACCGTTAATAATTTCTGCTTTTAAGCTCTTTGAGAGAGATGAGTTTAATTTCAAGTACTCTTTCTATTCGATTTGTGCTATATTTCAAGAAATTCTTTGTCTTGGGTGTAGATGAAATCTATTGTACTTGTGTTTGTGTTTTGAGAACTATATTATTAGGGTTTGTTTGATAAACGGGATGACTAATCTTGGAATTAATTATTGGGTGAGCTTATTCTATATTTAGGATTAAATTACGGGATGACTTATTGAGTGATTGCAGTGCAATTTTTAACCCAAATTGAAGATGAACTAACAATCTCGAGTAACTAATTTCCCAACTAAACGGGCTCTTAAAGGTTTGATTTTTTGTTTGTTATCCTCTTTATTGATAAGTTTCTGATTCACAATTGTTTGTTGTCCTCCCGGAAAATGTGTATTAATCCTTGTCTAACAAATACTATCACATGTTGACACCAAAGATTAGTTCAAGTTTTATGTACATTAAGAAGATTGTTGATGGTTAATTGTTCAACATATTTCGGTAAAACACAATTGGTTCTGAGTTTTGTTGAACTAAAGAGAGCAGTTAGTTGTTACATATTCATTCTACTGTATTCCATATTCGCAAATCTGCAATGGAAGCATAATTTTCTATTGAGAATGAGATAAGATGTCTTCTATTGAACCAAACTTCTATTAGATTGGAAGCACCATGTATGTATTAGTATTAGCCTTATACTTGTTCTTCTCTTATATTTTCTTAATGTGTAGAAAAGCTTGTAAATGAAGTAGATTTTGTTGAGGAGCAACTATCATTGTAAGGTATGGCTATATACCAAATAAGTTTCTTATCTTTGTTACTTTGTTTATGATGCCACCTAAATCAGATTTTTCGATGATTGAAAACTTTCAACTGAGTTATTTTTTATCTTGTTAAGGGTACATTTGTAATACCCCGTATTTCCTTAACCTAAATTAACTCTCAGTACGTGAGTAATCTTATATAAAATTTTTGAAACATTCAATATTTTTCAGTTTAGACCCTGTCATTGCGTAGAAAATTGAATTAGCTTTCCAACAATATAAAATTTGCCTAAATCCGATAACCGGGTAAGAAGTTATGGCTATTTTAAGTTTCAGTCGTTAAACACCGTCATTCAGGCCAATAGCGCGTCGCAGAGTATGTCAAATGACAATTGTCAGTTTCCAGTGAGGTACCACGATACCGGCGCGTCGCACCACAACTAATTTTCATAGTTATCAAATTCCAGCGGCGCTCCACGATTATACCGCGTCGCGCCACAGGCCAAATTCCCAGTCGTTCTTTTAAACAGATTCCAGTGTAATTTCAGTAGCATGGCACGATGGTGGCGCGTCGCGCCAGGGGGGAAATCGGAAAAAATTGATGAAAAATTAAAGTTTCGTCCAGGGTTAAATTAGTCTTTTACCATAATTTTAATCCACCCAGGTGTGGGATTTAATCCCTAAAAACGTAGTTGGGTCATTTTTTTACTCAATTTCCCAAAAAAGAAAAATCAAAGCATTCTCTCTCAAGAAAACAAATCCTAGCTTCAAGAATCAAGGTCAAAACTCAAGAATTTCTTCAAGCACCTTCAAGAATTAACAAATTAAGGTATGTTAGGTGTTCATCTATGCGTTCCTTTCACCCATAGAGTCCAAGAATCCCTTTTTAAACATACAAGATCTCAGATTTATGATTTCCATGTTTGAATTATATTGAATTCATGTTCATGATATTAGTTGGGATTCAATCCGAGATTCAAGTGCAAGTTTCATGACATTGAATAGCATGTGTGATGAATATGTGATTATCTTGATAAACTCTTGAATTTACAAAGTTATTAACGTGTCTATGATGTATAATTTGGTTTTAAATCCATGATTATAATAAGATTCATGAAAATAGAATAGTATTTAGGGGAAATTATATGAATTACATATTGAACCCATGAAATTGCAAGTTTGGGCATTATAGTTGCCATGTTTATATGTTATCCATGATTATGTGCATTAAGATGTGCTCCCCAAGTGTTTGATAGGACGTGCATTAAGATGTGCACTAAGATGATGAAATCATGACAGGCTAGTATATGTACAATCTTATGCCTTACAAGTGTTTGAAGAAATGTTTCTATGAGTGAATTATGGACAAGTGTACATTGTCATGCTTTTCAAGATTATGTTATGCTTTACTTTTCATGCTATCGAGTCCTGGGGGTATTTAATACCCAACAATCTAGTTGTTTACCTAGAGCCAGTGTCAGTTACAGAATAGTATCAATCATGTCACGATCAGTAGAATTCAGTCAGTTACAGAACTCAGTCAATTATAGAACTCAAGAAAACTCAACAAACTCAGTATCAGTCCAGTTCAGTTCAGTTTAATAATCAATGTCTTTCAGTTGGGAGTATGATTTAGCACCGAGCGAGTACAGGAATGACAGTTTCTCATTCATAGAGGCAGAGTCATTAGTAGCAGTCTCTGTACTCCAGAACTACATAGCCAGCGTAAGATGAGGAGTCACCCATCAGACTAGGCTTGATTACCTCCCAGGGTTCACCTGTTAGATTAGGCTTGACTCCGCCCAGGTGTCACCCGTCAAATTAGGCTTGACTCCGCTTAAGGGTCAACCGTCAGTTAGGCTTGGCATCCTAGTTTTTCAGTGTTAGTACCCGTTGCACGATATTAGAACCCTTCCAACTGAGGTCACAGGTTGGACCCCTATCAGCTCGGCTCAGATTTGGGGCATGTCGGTTAGATGATTACCTCTCACAGTTTCAGTTTCAGTCTTCAGTTTAGAACTCAGTTCAGTTTTACAGAATTAGGACTGTCAGACACAGTCAATCAGTATCAGTAAATCATGTCACACCCCTTTTTTAACCAAAAAAAAATCGTTTTGTGTTCGAAAGGGTTTTGATTATTAAGTGACAAAAGAAAATGATTTGTTTCGAAGAAGGATTGTTTTTACATTTGAAATCAGAGTCGCCACTTGGCATAATCCGGTGTGCCAAGTCACTATTTGAAAATCCTTTTCAAAACCATTTGACTCTTTAAACTGGTTTGCGAACAGAGATTCCAATTAAGGAATTCTGTTGATCGAGGGAAAGGTGTTAGGCACCCTTCGATCCCGTGGTTCGACCACGGTCGCTTGGTGGAACATATCGACTAATTCGACACTAAGAGTGTATAAACCACACAAAAACATACAAACCAATCAATCAATCAAACAAACAAACAGACAACTCCAATATTATAGTGTTCAATCCAATTATTACAATCCAAAAATAGAAAAATGCGAAAAATATAAATCCTATTCTAAGCTAGTCCTAGACTAAGCTCCAATGCTTCACCCGATGCCTTGGGCCTTGATCACGAACCTCATTCGAAGACATAATACATCGGGGCATTCCCCGGTGAATAAATACATGAAACGTCGAAGCATTCCCCGACCAAACGAATACACTCGAATCAAATACGATAAACTAGGAAGAAATATTCGCACGCATATTCAAACATTCAACCAAAACACAAGTTCTAAATTTGCTTACCCGAACCTACATTTGCCTATCCGACTATCATGATACTATCACGTTCCGACAATATTCATGCTTTCCGAATTTAAACGAAGCAATAATAAACCAAAGTTAGTCTAAATTAACCCCTTTTAATCAACTTCTCAGTTCCACCCCCAACTATCAATTTTAATCCTTCATGAGATATTATTTCATCACACAATTCATAATCATACCATAATTAAAGAAATCAGGCACCGAATCAAAACAAATAACAATTCATATCATCACTGATTAAACAACACACTCTGTCCAATTCAAAGCATTGAACATGACAAACGACGAAATAAAAAAGAGGAGTAGAATTGGACCTCAATGCCGTTTTCAAGTATTATTCGATTAAACGAGATAAAATCCGCACCGAAACCTCGGATCGAACCTCAACTAACGAATTCAACATGAACCCACCAACTCGATCGAACCCAAAACCATTCATGCCAATAGAGTTACGAGTTTCGCCGGCAAATGACGCTATGGTCGTTGGGATGGACTATCACGGCTTCAAACGAAGCTCCGAAAGCCTCAATAGTGACGAACCATTCCAACTTAGAACTGAGAATAACAAAATAAGGAGATCCGGATAGGATTCCAAAGGACCCACCCCCACCTCGAACTGACAATCGTGAGAATAAGAGAACCTAAACCAGAATCCGACGAGCTTGGATGGAATTGAAAGCAGATCAAGGTCTACACGAAGGTTTTGCGTTGCCTCAGCTCCGATCAACTCCGTCGATGACCGAACGACAACGACGTATCCGATGGATTTTTGAACAGATTTGTGATAGCTTAGATGCGTTTCCGGTGAATCTGTCATCGGAGCAGTAACCAAACCACGAAACTCGTGTTCTCTCAGCTCTCACTATCCTTTTCGTTCGAATCCCTCTATCTTTCATCCATTTTTACTGGTTAGTTCTCAATCGTTATTTCCCCTCTCCCTCAATCTATTTTTCGTGAGTGTATGTGTGTGATTTCGTGTAGAGCGTGAGAGTGATGTGAGTTGTGTGCGCTAATGGTGGAGAGATTGGTTTTGTGAGGTGTCGTGTGGTGTTAATGGTGGATGTAAATATCTATTCCATAGATTTTTTTTTTGAGTGGTGTTGATGAAGAAGTGGGTGTGTTAGTGTGTGTATGTGAGAAAAAAAGAAAAATGGAGAAGGACCCCTGTATGTATAAAAAAAAATAAAAAACAAAAGGGTTCTTGGCACCTTTCTGGAAGGTTCCCTCGTGGGACCCTCTTTTTAGTGTATGTTTATCCTTTTTGCCTTTGTGGATAAGAAATTAAGGGGTGGTGAAGTGTTGCCATTTGATAGGGTAGGTTGTTGGTTTGTTATTTTTGTCTTTTTGCAGAGGAATTATCATACGGATGAGAATACACGATAGAATAAGGTAAATAGGCAAAAAATATCTTTCGGAGGGACAAACTTACGTGTCTACAAATCAGTTATCAGTAACTTCAGCTATCAGTTACTCAGTTATCAGAACTCAGTACTCAACTTCAGAAAATTCAGTTACAGTCTATACGTATATATACAGTATTGCATACTCAGTGATTTTCGTAGTATCAGTTATCCACGTACTCTTATATTCAGTTACTCTATATTATTCAGTCAGTTATTGTTCATGCATATGAACCCTTGCATTCAGTCTTACCTCATCTAGCATACCAGTACATTCCACATACTGACGTATACTCTTTCTTTGCACTATGATGTCTCGTATCATAGGTTCGAACGCTTATGATTCCGACCGCGCTTAGACAGATCCAATCAGCAGTCGCAGATTCCGACCGCACTTAGACAGATCCAATCAGCAGTCGCAGATTTAGTAGTGAGTCCTTATCTATCGAGGATATGCTTTTATTTCAGTATTTCAGTAGTTGGAGTTAGTTGGGGGCTTGTCCCATCAACTCCACATTCAGACAGTTCAGTTAAAGGCTTTTCAGACTAGACTAGTTTTCAGACAGTGTTCATTTTTACAGATTGTTATTTTAGTTGATACACTTTATCAGTATTTACAGATTTTGAACTTTATGGCATTTTAGCCTATTTTTTCACTTTTATTACAGTATATTATTCAATGCTCACAACAGATATCAGTCATGGGTTAGCTTGTGGTTCTTCGGGGTCGTAAGCATCGTGTAGCGTCCGAGGTACAGAGTCGGAGCATTACAACATGTTACTTGGAGAACTGACATTATATTATGACAGGAAAATGTATCATGCACTAGACAAGGTTTTTCTTTTAAGCTCCTAGTTGTGTCTAGTTCTCGAAGAGAAGTTGATTACCTTCTTTATTTTTGGGCTAAGTTGAGATTATTAGTAATATTATAACAATAGTAGTACATGACATAGAAAAGTAAAAAAGCAATACTAGTTATGCAGGAGCAATGTTTAAGAATAATCCTTTGATGTGCTTTGATATTTCACTAAGAAAGGTTATTAGATGTTAAATTCAAACAAGTATTTGAGTGAATTATCATCTTTCATATCAGCAATTTTAATTTGATTTTGATTCTGCATTTGCAAGTCTAAGTCGATGCATATTTTTGAAGCCATACTAGTGACTTTAGATCTCGTTAATATTCATTTTAATTGTTAGCCTTGAAATTCATAAAAACATGAAATGTGCTATCGATTTGTTATATGAGTAATATAGTTGTGCTATCGATTTGTTATATGAGTAATATACTATCTTCAAGTTCAGGTTGGAAGGCACTACTATATAGTTTAGATACACTATGTGAACTGGATAAAAAGTCTGGAAAGAAGTAGAACAAGAAAGACTCATAAGAATGTGCACATTAGACCTTTACCAGAAAATTGATTCATGTTGACTAATTTTAATTTGATTGTGCAGTCATGCCAAAGGTTAAACGTTTTCAAAATTCTTTAAAATCAGCTCTTTCACCACATGATGCCAATGAACACGCTTCATTACCAACAATTCCATCCCAATCACATGTTATAGGTCCCTCAATATCAGTACAATCCCCTCCACATGATGCATCACATCCTTTGCTAGTTGATGAAGTCCAACAACAACAAGAAGCTCCAACTTAAGCATCTAATTCAAGTGCAACATTTGAATCCGTACCACATTGGAAAGTACAGTCAATTGGTATTTGCTTTATATGTACTTTAATTTTTTTTGTTGTTGTTGTGATTGAGTAGCTTATTTTTTCTATTCGAGACTTGAAAAGGACTATCAAGAGTACTAAAGTCAAGGTACATGATGTCAACAACCTACCTTCAGGGGAACGTATAATTGTGGACTTCAATGAATATGGTGCACCAGTTGGGGCAGAGGATGGGTTACTTGCAGGATATTGTGGAACATTGGCAATTGATTGCAATTTGTTTTCAGTTAGTTTCGACAAGTGGTCAGGTCGAGCAGGCGCTCCTAAAAGGTATAAAGAAGATTGTTGTAAAACAATTTTAAAGGTACTAATTCGAGAAAAGACTGATTCAAAACATATATTTTTAATATTTATGCAATTAAAAATTTTTCTCCTATCATAAACTGATAAATTTGTCTGTAGCCCGAAATATATATCGCCTTCAATAAAATAAGGTGTTTTTAATGATTTTGTTTTGATCTGATTTTATTCTCTAAATAAATATTGAATTCCTATATTGAGCTCGATAGAGGCTGCTTATTTTTGAACCAAGGCGCTATACAATTCTTTTCAAATATTATTTAGATTGTGGAAATTTTCATTTTATTAGAAATTGTCTACAAAGGGGATGGATACTTTTGAAACTTGGAAAAGCCTTGTAAGTTCTAAACCCACCTTATACTGGCTACCAACAGATACAACAACAATAACATACCTACTGCAATTCCATTAATGGAGTGCGAAGAGGATAGAGTGTATGGAGGCCTTACCCATACAAAATAAAGAGAGGTAGTTTCCTACAGACACTCGGTATTTCCTACAGACACTCGGTACAAATAAAAACAATACAAAACAGTTTGCAAAAGGAAACAGCGGGAATGAACAAAGCAAAACAAAATGCTAAAGCGAGCATGACAAGACATAGTAAGTTCATTTTCAATCTACATTTTTGAACAAGGAACAACATATTTCCGAGTTTCAACCTCCTCTTTGGCATACAACTCCAGAAAATGACTATCCATTTGAAGCAAAGAGGACATGCACATATGTTTTAGCTTCTAGTGACAACTGATTACAGAACAAGCAAATGATTACACAGACTAACACTTTATTAAAGTATAACCCTAAGATCAATCATATCACAATTTCAACCACTTTGGCTTAATTTTCTTCTTATCAGCAGCAGGCTTTTGATCTTCTACAGAAGCAGGGGGGTTGCGTGCTGGAGATTCATCTCTGCTAGGTTCACCAGGCTCCACCTTCTCTATCATAGAATCCAATCCTTGCAAAGACAAGACCTCTTCTTGAAGATAGGATCCTGAGGCTGCAGCACCATCATCACCTGAAAAATTGTACACATAAAGATCAATTTCACCAACATTTTTGAGACAGGTGAGGCGTAAGCGAAAGAACAGAACTCAAAAAAAAAAAAAAAAAAAAAAAAAAACAAAAACAAAAAAAATTAGCAGAAGATTCATTAAAACTGGGGGCACATATACCCAAATAAAAAGGGAGGGCAGAATATCCAGCAGTAGATATCTAATGGGATAATGACAGTATGGGACCATGGCTACTTTGAGCATATCCTTTAGTATTATATTTTCATAAAGAATGACTCTATCTGCATGGAAATTATACCTGAATATATGTAGTAGTCATTGCAGGTTCAATGCCCAAATATATAACAAAGGTTTAAAAGAACAAAGTTAAAAAAGCACAGAAGATTCAGACAGTTACAGTTTTCTTTTCTTTTCTTTATTAAGTAGGAAGTTTTCATTGACAAAAGCTAACTGGATGGTGCCATATTACAAAAGCAAAAGCTTGAGAGGTTTGGGAGCAAAAACAAAAGGTAGTAAGCTTTTGGAGTCAAGACAGTTAACAGTTTTCACTAACCTTTGGGCAGATCATAAGAGAAATAGACAACAGCACCAGGAATAAATCCAGCAGAATAGAAATCCTGAGATACATCTTTTATTTGCTTCTTCGGAGGAGTAGTATCTGAAATTAAGGACAAGCATTAAATCTTCAGCAACACTATAATTATAAACTGCACTTAAAGAGCAGTCCGGTGCACTAAAGCTCCCGCTATGCGCAGGATCTGGGGCCCCACCACAAGGGTGTATTGTACGCACCACAAGTTATTGTTATAAACTGCACTTGCAAGCAAAATATGGGAAAAATCTAAATGTAACAAATGTTTAGGATACACTTACAGATATAGAAAGGCAGTTCAGGGTGAGCAATCACTTTCATAAGGAGGTCAAGTAAGCTCTGGATTTTCTCTGATGGGTGAAATGTGGCCTCCAATATATAGTTATCTGGAAAGCGCACTCTGATTACAGCCTGCACAACACAGACCAACATGGGGGGGAAAATGTCAAATGCAAAGGCGTAGATATGTGTCAAGGTCCCTGGGGCTTTAAGCACAAAGCTACAATCAAAGCCAATGCCCGAAGAAAGGTGCAGATGAAGAACAAATAAGAGTCATGTATGATGAGAAAAATCAATACAAGGACAAGAAGTAGTATGAACCAGGAAATTTGGAAAAACTGCAATTGAGTGAACATATGAATCAAAAATCATGTCAATTAAGTTTAAAATTGATTTCAACTTCTAATTCAGATGTACATAGCAGTTTTCAGTTTCAATTAGATCTCTCTGACTAGTTTTCTTAACTAAAATTTAAAATTTCCTCTTCAAAATTCACTGACTGGTCATTCACAATATTTTCTAAACAATTAATATATCATTTCGCCAGCTGCATTTATTGTTTATTGCTGCCCTCTCCAAGATAGAGCCCAAAGAGAGGAACACATTGTGGAGCCTTATTTAGGCATTAAAGAACTGCCCAAGTAAAATGAAGCGTTCAGCCTCAGCAGCTCAGCTACACCTACCTTCAGATTTCGGGCGTGGCTTTAACGATACTTATGAACACTTAATTTAACAAATCTACGACCAAAAGTATTCAGACTTCATACAAGTGAAAAGATCAGCTGAAAACCTTAGTCATCCTTGCTCTGCGTGCAGCTTCTTCTGCCTCGCGAATTTTCTTTGTCTTCAAGTGCTTCTCTGTTGAAATTTTTTACCCAACACCAGTTAGAATACGCAGCATCATAAAATAACCAAACACCTGTATACTTTTTTTTGCAGATCTATAATAATATACAAGAACAGCCAGAAGGAAAGGAAAGAACCATTAAATAAGGTAAAAATATGGAAGAGATGATGAATGTACTGCAAGCAAATAAGAAAAATAATAATGTCCGGAGTTTTAGCATAATTTGTCAATTAAATCCTCAGACAACTAATTGACTTGTTTCTTTATACTATTGTTGGAGGTCAACTAGAAATCTCACTTTGGCAAATACTTGAAGCGATATTTGAAAATCCACATCTAACAAGTGTAATCTAACCTTCTTTTTTTGTTCCCAAAAGTCGATAATAATCCTCCGGGGTGAACTCATAGAAGTCTTCTGGCTCCTCTGACACTGCGGAAGACGATTGGGAAGGGCCACAGACAAATAAAATGAGCTTATATGAAAAAACATACAATAGACTCATGTTTAGGGAATTTCATTAGTAATACTGTCTATATCAAGTAGGAAGTACCATTGCTGGAAACTTCAGGAGGCGCTGAAGAAGCTGATGCTGTTTCAAATACACGGATTTCACATCCAAACTTTTCTTTTGCAGCTGCAAGCTTCACCTGAATTTACCCAATAAAACAGAAAAGTTACAATCCATTAGCCAAAAAAAGTACTTCCATGCATGAGTAAAAGACAAAGCTCTCCTCGACTTTGGCTTTTGAGGGGGCAATTGAAGCAAAGCCATATGTATTTTACACAAGGTAATGGGAATAGGTAACGTTACTTAGCAGATACTAGAACCGAATTAGGCAGCTTTGGTATGGGATTTGTTCATCATTCTTTACCTTTACAGCTGCAAGATAGATTTTATTATATTTCATCGTCGACACTGCTTCTGCAAGTTCAAAAAATTAAGATATTGCTCATGTATGCTCTTCAAACTAAGCAGCGTATTATTTTGCTTTTAAATTTTAATTTGTTTTCCTGCTAGATGAAGGGGAGTCGTGGTGCATCGATAAAATTGTCTCCATTTGACATACGTCACGGGTTCAAGCCGTGCTATCAACCACTAATACTAGTTCCATGGTAGGATGTCTACATTACACCTCCACGGGGAGCAGCCCAGCTCCGGACCCTGCATGAACGCTGGATACTCGGGTAAACCCAACTGCCCTTTTCTCCATAGTATGTACAAGTCAGGTTAATACAAACGTCTCACGCTAGTAGCTTAACAGTTCACTTAGGAGGTTTTATGGCCTACACACATTTCTACAGTCTTTTTGATTGTTAAGAAGTTAAATAATATGTCGAGTCTATGAGCCTTTTTTTTTTTTAAAGCCCGTGCATCTCTTTGGCCTCTCAATTATTAAAGCTAAAGAATACTTACTAAGAATTAGGATTGAACCTAACTCCTTATTCTGTTGTTCAAACGCCATATTTGCAAGATAATTCAACAAGAGGAAATAACGCACCAACAATATTGAACTCCTCTTTTATCACACTTGAATTATCAAAGCAATATTTCTCATCTTTTCGGACAAAGACTTGCTACTCTTCCAATTAAGAAATTTTACACAAAACTACACAACAGACCCTACTGCAAGAACCAAATTGAAGATGTAACAGTAAAACTTTCTCCCCTTTTTTAATGACAGTGGTGTCCCCGGTTAGCTTGTGTCCATCTCGACTACTCCACTGGGTACTTGCTACCTTCAACCAACACAGTACCAGGTAACTCTACCTACTAATGCTTAGACAGATGGGAAGAAATCACCTAGTACTTTGTCTTTGCTGGGGTTGAACCTAAGACCTTATAATTTCTATCCCACTTCATTGACCACTTCAGGCGACAATCTTAGGGAAAAAACTCAATTTCTTACAAGAGCAAACTTGAAATCATGGAATATATATTTCTTAAAAAATCAAAATATCAATTGACAAATTAAAAAAAGAACAAGTCACAATAGGATGATAATTATTGTAAGGCACTTCTGAAGAATGAAAGGAAGCCTGAGATACAGGTTGCAACAACAACAACAATGCCGTAGTCCCTACTTAAATTGTGGTCGGCTATGTAAATCCTTAAGGACTATGTGGCTTCATTCAACCTCATCTCAGCCATTATTACACAAAATACTAACAGAAATAAAAACAAAATAGAAGTTACCTATATTTTTCTTGAATCTGTAAGAAGTTCCCTATATTTTCTACTAGAATAATAATGTTGGACTCCTAAAAAGCATAGGACCTAGAGTAAAAGTACTACATGATTACATGACCAATATTCCCAACTAATAGTATTGCATGTATAGATCTTTTTCTTCTGATGTGTCCTGTTGTCACCAAATTTGCATGGAATCAAAGGGCATAGGTCTTTCAAGAAACAACTAACAGGTAAAAATTCATGATCAGCAACAAATACTTCGCCTCAACCCCAAATAAGTTGGGATGATCAGCAATAAGTACTACGCCTCAACCCCAAATAAGTTGGGATGATCGGCAACAACTACTATGCCTCAACCCCAAATAAGATGGGATCAGCTAAATGAATCTTCATACGTCATTTAAGCTCATATCATATCAACGTAATAACTCCGCCGGAACGAGCTTTTTTCTGCTAGCAGTCTCAAGCCCAGATGAAGGAGGGTACAGTGGTCAGCAGCCAGTGTAAACCTTGTCAATTCATACACTATTCTATTTTAGCGGAGAAAATCTCCAGACATGTCAAACATAATTGATATTCACCGAGTAAAATTTGAACTCCAAGATAAGTTTCCATAATATAATAACACTACTTAGTGCAGGGCATCTAATCATCTCAGATAGACATACTTCAATTATTTGTTTGATTTATGTGAGTTAATATTCAAATATCGCTATCTCTCTAGAAGGTTAACCACGCATGACTAACATACTTGTTCCTCTTCTAACCAGCACATTTTTACAGCATGTTCCTTCATAACTAGGATAAGAAGGAATAGAAGAATGTAGTCTATTTCCCTACCAATACTGACTTAACTCTTGGAAAACATATTCATCTTTAGCAATGAAACCACGAGAGATTATACAATTGACAGTCCTTCCAAGTATTCAAACACTTGTGCTTGGAACAAAAGGAAAGTGCAACAATCACAAGCCTAGGGCAAGTATAGTATAGCTTATTAGTTATTTGTTAGCGCGCGCGCACACACACGCAGAGTCAAATAATCATATAATAAGCGTCTAACAATCTGAAAAAATCTAATAAGTATTCCAATTACATAATCGAACCCTTAGCGTAAGATAAAGACAATGAATCTTTATTGAAACAACAGCAGAAGAATGCAGATGAGAATGAGATGAATACCTTAGCTGATTCTAAGTCCATTGGATCAACGGTGGTGAATCTCTGGCGCTTAATAGCTGGTGCAACAGAATCAATTATCATTACCTTACTCACACAAGCAAAGTTTATTCTTCACGAATTCGACTCAGCCCTCTTTCCTGTCTTGAGATTGATTGCACCTTTATATTTTCTACTTCACTTTTCTGGGATTCGGATGGCGGGGCTTTTCCGAATGGGAGATATGGGCTAACGGGCTTACTTATACTCGTCCGGCCCAATTACAGTTGCCAGATCGGGGATCTCTGAGAAAATAGCCGCCTATGAGCAACTTTCAGAAGTAGTGTAATATAGGCAAAAATAGGCTTGCATATCAAGAGTTTCAAAAATTACAATTTATAGCCATATATCTGCTGTATTTATGTTAATAGATAAAAATAAAATACTACCAAATATCATATACTTGATTTTATTATAGGAAAAAAGGATATGGGCTGACCTTTTTTTAAAAAAAGGTCACAATTTGAAAAGATGGACAACTGTAGTTAGTCGGATATTTTTAATTCCCTCTTTTAGTCATTTGGCCCAATTGGGCACATGCAGTCTCTATACTTAATTGATACACTTTTATACTATATTGATACACTTTTTAAAAAAGAGAAAGGAAATTCTATGCAAGCACATGCAGTCCTTATATCTAATTGATAATCTTTTATACCATATTAATACACTTTTATATTACATTGATACACTTGCAGTGTCCATATACTCAATTGATACTCTCTTATACTAGATTGATACATTTTTAGAATCCATGTAGAAACTATATAGAGTCGTATAAAATATGTATCTAAATAATAATTGTAGTTACAAATTGTATAGAATTTGTATAAAAATGATATAATTATTATATAGAATATGTATATGTATAGAAACTGTATCATTATTATAAAGCCTACAAGAAATTGTTCTCATCAATTACTACTAACGAAGCAATGTAATTTTTATTAAAAGTATGTGGAATGATGAATACAGAGAGACCAATTTCTATTGCATTCAAATGATTGGTTTTGTTGAAAAATATCCAATGTGCAAATTATGTAAAGCAGGGAATAAAAATGCTACTGATCAATTAGTTTCTAATGCGGACAAAGTTATAATTAGTTCAATGCAATAATTTCCTCTTGTTAAGTAGTAACTAAGTAATTTGTTTTCATTTCCTCTTATAAGTTTGTGTTGTGACGGCTTTTTTATTCAAATAATATGGGGAGTATCTATTACAATTAGCATTACTAATGATGCCCACTCCCCACACACGTCAAATGGCCATTCGGTTGAAACTATTTTCCTTGTGGCTATTTACCGGAGTTTAGAATTTAGGTGTTAGTTTTGTAGAATTTTTTTAGTTTTAGATGTTATTTTTGTCATTTTCCCTTTATTATATACACTAGAGGAGCATGGTCCATATCAGCACGGGCCCAACATTAAGATATTTATTTGTCTTTTCAATCTTGATATATTAATATAAATTTTTTTTAATAAAAAGATTGCACATGTTTTCTAGGATTCATCCGGAATCCAGCATGAGTTCAACATGTATGTTATTTTAATATACGTTACTTTTCTTGTTCAAATTTTTGTGGCATTGATAGTCAATTATATTTTAAAAATAATTTAAGTTTTTTATTATTGTGATTTATAATACTTTTCTTCTATTCCAATTTCAGTGACACTAATATAATTTCAAGAGTCGACCAAATATTTATATCTTTTAAATTTTTCAAGTTGTTAATTATTGTGATTTCTAGTATTTTTCATGATTTTTTTTTTTGAAATATATAACATATTAAATTATTTTTTAGATTTTTAAGTTGTTAACTATTGTAATTTATAATACTTTTTATGTAATTTTTGAATAATATATTCTATTCTCCTTATCCAGAGTTTCGTGTCGACGATAGCCAATTATATTTTAAATAATTTAAATTTTTTATCATTGTGATTTATAATATTTTTTCTATTTCAACTTATGTGACACAATGCTTAAATGAACATAATAATTAACTAGGATGATATAGTCAAATCACGACTGAATCAGCGAAGCATAAATGTCTTAAATGACTTACAACAACTAATTAGAAGTGACATAGCGAAATTACTATAAAAAATACTTGTGAAAATTTTAAGTGGATCTCATATAAGACGTCAAGTTAATTTAAAACATCAAGAGTTAATTTATTATTTTTATATCTATTTTATTTTTATTAAATATTATTAAATTTTTAGTACTTAAATGACTTATAATAATTAATTAGGGGTGATATTTAGTAAAATTATGGTTGAAACAGCTGAAACAAACATGTCATAAACGTCTATTTTACTTTTTTTATTAAATATTATTTTTTTAATATATAAATGACTTATAATAATTAATTAGGGGTGATATTTAGTAAAATTATGGTTGAAACAGCTGAAACAAACATGTCATAAACGTCTATTTTACTTTTTTTATTAAATATTATTTTTTTAATATATAAATGACTTATAATAATTGATTAGGAATGATATAATAAAATCACAATTGAAGCAACTTAATCAGACATGTCATAAATGTTTATTTTTTATTTTTAAATTAAATATTAATTATTTTTAATACATAGATAACTTATAACAATTGATTGTAGGTGATATAGTAAAATTATGGATTCAATATTATTAATTTTTCAATACATAAGTGACTTATTATAATTAATTACGCGTTATACATTAAAATCACGATTGAAGCAGCGGAAGTAGAAATCAGTCTTTTTGTTAATTATTGTTATTTACAGTACTTTTTATTTCATTTTCAAATAATATATGTTGCTTTATATCTTCTTCTGTCCTGTCCCAATTTATGTGGCACTAATATAATTTTGATTAGAACTTTTATCTATTTTTTAAAAAAATATTTTAAATTGTGATTTATAATAATTTTTACGTAATTATCAAATAATATATTTACTCCTTGTGTCCCAATTTATGTGGCTTCAATACAATTTTGAGAATCAACTAAAATTTTTATATATTTTTTAAAATATTTTAAGTTGTTAATTAGTATGATTTGCAATACTTTTTCTTTTATCTCAATTTATGTGGCATTGCTATTGGATATATCAAATGATCAATCGATGAGATTTATCTTTTTGGGCAAAATTTATTCGACAAAAAATTAATTCAAAGGGAAAGTAAATTATGCATGCATGACACTGTTTCGAACTGATGCTTCTGAAGGATGCTCCTTCAACAAAATGACACATTGATCCATAAAATGGTCTGTCTGTTCAGAAAAGGTGCAATCTTTGGATGAACAGACATGATTTTTCAGGAAATGTCACACCTTTTAAGTGAACTATTGCCACTTTTCAGAAGAGGCATACGAAGGCTATACAAACCTGCTTTCATCCACAGGTTTAGAAACGAAGTTATTTCTGAAATAAAAACTCTTTTCTTGTTTTAAAAACATTCTGTGTGATAATCAAACTGTTGAGTGAGTTCGTAGAATCCGACAATTTGAGGTACCGCTATTGTTCGGATTGTAGCCCATTTTATCCTAGGAGGAAGATTCCATAATCTCGGGTACAGTGAGGGAAATTATTCCTTAAGGACACTCCATGAAGTCGGGGGACTTGGTCTTAAATTCTGTTTCATCTATTTTCTAAAATCTAACACACTTCTTGGATAGATTATTAAGTAATCTTGTGTTGAAGGTGTTAAAGAACTTCAAAGGTGTTCTTGTTTATACATGAACTATTGTTGAAGTTGGTGTTACAATTATACAGATTCTTGTACCCAAAACTACATAAGATAACAATCTTAAGGAATAATCTTTTGCAGAATCTGCATTGCTTGTTTTTTTAGATTAAAGCTTTAAGATTTCTACTCCGTTTGAACTTAACTAGTGATTCGAAGATATAAAATTTTCATCACAAGTTAAAGATCATTTGGTTGACGATTGAAAGTCATAAAAATTTCATCGTTAACTAGAAACAAGAAGAAAAGTTTAAAGTTGCTTAACTTTATAAATAGTATTCTGAAAATACTAAATTTTATTGTCTTGTGGTGACAGAAAAAATGACTAACGAAAGTCAAATGCAAGATGCAGCTACAACTGTGGGGGCAACTAGTATTGCCTCAACAAGTCGAGCAAATGCTCCGCAACCAATGACGCCTGCGAAGAAGCCCAAAAAATTTGCGGGCATTGACTTTAAGCGATGGCAGCAGAAAATGTTCTTCTACCGCACAACACTATGTATTCAATGGTTCACTAGTGAGGATGCTCCTGAGGTGCCCGAGAGAACCTCGGACAAAGAGCGTTTCATAATTGTAGAGTCTTGAAAACACTCGGACGTCCTTTGCAGGAATTATATCTTGAGTGGTCTCCAAGACGACCTCTATAATGTTTACAGTGGAACTAAGACATCGAAGGAATTGTGGGGGGCACTAGAATGAAAATACAAGACAGAGGATGCGGGAATTAAGAAATTCTTTGTTGCAAGGTTCCTGGACTTTAAAATGATAGATAGCAAATCGATTGTCTCTCAAGTGTAGGAATTGCAAGTAATCATCCATGATCTCCTAGCGGAAGGTTTGATTGTGAATGATGTATTTCAAGTAGCAGCGATCATTAAGAAGCTACCACCTATGTGGAAAGACTTCAAAAACTACTTGAAGCACAAATGCAAGGAGATGACTGTCGAAGATCTTATTGTCCGACTGCGTATTAAAGAGGATAATAAGGCTGACGAGAGAAGGTCAAAAGGTAATTCTACAATTAATGGAGCATATATTGTAGAAGATGACCAAAACAATACTAAGAAAAGGAAGAAAGTTGAACAAGGAAGCAATCAACCCAAGAAGAAATTCAAGGGAAAGTGTTTCAACTGTGGAAAGATTAGCCATAAGTCCACGGATTGTCGTGCCCCCAAGAAAGGCAAGAAAAAGGACCAAACAAATATGATTGAGTCCAACAAAGAATGTGATGATCTGTGTGCTATGTTTTCAGAATGCAACTTGGTGGGGAATCCTCGTGAGTGGTGGATGGATTCCGGTGCCACCCACCATGTTTGTGTCAACAAAGAGTTGTTATCGTCATTCACTCCGGCTCAAGTAGAATAAATGATCTACATGTTTAACTCCGCTATGGCTAAGGTAGAAGGAACAGGAAAAGTGGTCCTGAAAATGACTTCAGGAAAGGTCTTGACACTTAATAATGTCTTGTACATTTCGGAATTACGTAGGAACTTGATTTCTGTTTCACTTCTAGACAAGAACGGATTCAAATGTGTAACCGTTTTTGAAAAAATTATAATTAGCAAACGAGAAGTGTATGTAGGAAAATGCTATCTCACCGAGGGCCTTTATAAGATGAATATAATGAATGTTGAAATCAATAAAATTTTAAATTCTTCTTACTTGTTTGAGTCTTATAATTTGTGGCATGAACGTTTAGGCCATGTTAATTACAAAACGTTACGAAAACTGATTAACTTAGAGGTTTTGCCAAACTTTGAGTGCAATAAATCAAAGTGTCAAACATGTATGGAATCAAAGTATGCAAAGAATCCTTGAGAAAACAGAATCAATTAGCTTTCAGCGATGCCTCCAACTCGAGATTTTGATTCATAGAACTGGCCATCAAATATATATTCATCCATCTATCAGCTGCGTCTTCTTTAGTGAATGAAAGAGGGACTCGTTTCATAGGTAGAAAGAATAGGAAGAAGAGGGAAGACTGTTGTTGAGGTTTTTATTCCAACTAGCAAGGGAAGGCCTCGTTTTGGTCTTGTAGAATGAATATGAAAAGCAGAATCGTATGATTTAGATACCTGACGAAATGGACAGATAAAAGATCGGGATAGCCAGGATAACCTATTTCAAGATCAGATGATCCACCTCTTTGTCCACTTGGGAGGGCTAACTCGGATAGGTCAAATACGAGGGAAAGAGCCCATAAAAGAAAGATCGAATACCCTTTCTGATTCAGTTCACGATGCGGAGCTGCCAACTAGCTAAGCTGGGTAGTTTGTTGTTAGAATATCTATCCTAGTAGGAAGATGGAAATAATTTACTACACACTATAGGAGAGTCAAAGAATAGGCCTGTTGGAACTATATCAAGATTATAATGACAAGGAATATCCGTGTATAATAAGTTGGGCTCTATCCTTCATGCCTATCTTAAACATATCTGAAGGGAAGAATCCGAGGGTAGCCTGATAATTAAGGGACAGGGACACTGTCAACGGGGTATGGTTCTTTTTTATCACCCCGAACGACGTACACTTCTTTAAATAAAGTGCAGTGAATAATGCGTCAGACCTCCTAACCAGTTGAACCGTTATCTTATGAACGGGTAAGCCGAAAAAGAATGTTCCTTGCTTCTAGCTATCCTCATGAGTCATTTTTGTTGTAATCTGTCTCTCTATTAAAAGCTTTCTTTTGATCCGAGTTAATTTCGTCTTCTTGAAGAATTACGAATTCCTAAACCTAGTAAGGGAAAATGATTCTACTCCAATTGCATTCATTAGTTGGATGAGAGTGAGAATAGAAAGGAAGACGGGAGGAAGAATGGAATATAGCATTACCTCCAGAGTACAACCCTACTCCTCCGCCCCTCAATCCCATATCTACTACTTAGTCAAACCCTTAACTACTTCTACACACTGACATTTGTGATATGAACTCAACACCATCACGTGGTGGAAAAAAATATTTCATAACTTTTATTAATGATTACACTAGATATTGTTATGTCTACTTGCTAAATAGTAAGGATGAAGCAATAGATGCGTTTAGACAATACAAAACTGAAGTAGAAAGTTAGTTAGAGAAAAAAATAAAAATGATAAGAAGTGATAGGGGCGGATAATATGAATCTCCCTTAGCCAAAATAAGTGTAGAGAATAGAATCGTCCATCAAACTACGACCCCGTATTCACCTTAATCTAACGAAATTGTGAAAAGAAAAAATTGAACGTTGAAGAAAATGGTGGATGTCTTATAAGTTCTGGTTTACCGCAAAACTTGTGGGGAGAGGCTATCCTTATAGCTAACTGTATACTCAATAGAGTTTCCCATAGTAAGACACAATCAATTCCTTATGAAAAATGAAAAGGAAGGAAACCCAACTTGAAACATTTCAAAGTATGGGGGTGTCTAGCAAAGGTCCAAATTCCTATGCCTAAAAGGGTTAAGATAGGACCTAAGACTGTGGACTACGTGTTCATAGGATATGCTAAAAACAGTAAAGCATGTCGGTTTTTGGTTCATAAATTCGAACATCCGGATATAAATGAAAATACGGTAATTCAATCAGATAATGTTGAATTCTTTGAAAAAATTTACCCGTATAAAATTAGACATGAACAGTCTAGTGGAGGATCTAAACGAACTCGAGATGAACCAAGCGAGAATATACATAATGAAGAGAATCCAAGACGTAGTACACGTTAAAGAACTTATACTACGTTTGGATCAGATTTTGTAATATTTCTCTTAGAAAATGAGTCTCAAACATTTAAAGAAGTGATGTCGTCATCAGACTCATTCTTTTGGAAAGAGGCAGTCAATAGTGACAGTGATTCAATATTAAGCAACCATACATAGGAATTGGTTGATCTTCCTCCAGGAAATAAACCTTTAGGTTCTAAATAGATCTTTAAAAGGAAAATGAAAGCGAATGGTACTATTCACAAATACAAGACAAGACTTGTAGTAAAAGGTTTTAAACAAAAAGAAGGTCTTGATTACTTTGATACATACTCTCCAGTAACAAGGATAACATCGATTTGAATGTTAATTGCCTTGGCGGCGGTATATGATCTTGAAATCCATCAAATGGATGTGAAAACCGCATCCCTAAACGGAGAATTAGAGAAAAAAATTTACATGAAACAGCCTGAGGGTTTTATGGTTTTGGGAAAGGAGAATAAGGTGTGTAAACTTATTAAGTCGTTGTATGGACTAAATCAAGCACCTAAGCAATGGCATGCAAAGTTTGACCAAACCATGTTGGCAAACGGGTTCAAGATAAATGAATGTGATAAATGTGTTTATATTAAAGACACTCCAAATCACCAAGTCATTGTTTGCTTATATGTGGATGATATAGTGATCATCAGTAGAGACATTTTTGACACAAATGTAACAAAATGAATGCTCGAGAGTAAGTTTGATATGAAAGACCTTGGAGTTGCGGATGTGATTTTAGGAATAAGAATCTATAAAACTCCACAAGGGCTGGCATTGTCACAGTCTCATTATATAAAAAATGTACTTGAAAAATTCAAGTATATCGAATTCGGTATTGCCAAGACTCCATTGGATGTGAGCTTTGCACTTCGAAAGAATGAAGATGAAAGTGACTCACAATTGGAGTACGCAAGAGTATTGGGATGTTTAATGTATATAATGAACTATACACGACCATGAGCTATTAGTAAATGGAGTCAGTACACGAGTAATCCCAACAAAACTCATTTGATGGCAATGAAAAGAGTTATAGGGTATCTTAAATACACTCAAGACTATGCATTGCATTATAATAAATATCCCACGGTACTCGAAGGATATAGTGATGCAGATTGGATCACCGAATCGAACGAAGTAAAATCCACAAGTGGATATGAATTTACTATCGGTGGAGGAGCAGTCTCTTGGAAATCATCCAAATAGACTTGTATTGCTCGCTCTACAATGGAATCTGAATTTATCGTATTAGATAAAGTCGGTGAAGAAGTAGAATGACTCCAAAATTTCTTGGAAGATATTCCTTATTGGCCCAAACCAATGGCACCAGTATGTATACACTGTGATAGCCAAACGACAATAGGTAGGGTAGGGAGCATGGTGTACAACGGTAAATCTCGTCACAACGACGGAGACATAATACTATTAGGGAACTTCTCTCTAGTGGAATTATCATTGTTGACTATGTAAAGTCAAAGAATAATGTGTCGGATCCACTTACAAAAGGCCTATCGAGAGAAGGAGTGGAAAGGACAATCAAGGGAGTGGGTTTAAGGCCTAGGATGAGTAAGTATAACGGTAACTCTACGTAGCAGACTGAAGATCCCAAGAGCTAGGTTCAAGGAGATCAAACAAAGTTGTGTCTGACAGGTTCAACATTGTCAATTACCTAACTCATTCTCATGATGTAGACAATGTTTAGTAAACAAGGATAAGACTTAAAGTGAAGAGTCTTTTAATGATTATCTAAATTTGACAGATTTGACCAAATAGTTTAATCTATAGGATTGAACGTTTAGAAATCACCTATGTAAGGGTGAAGTGGAAGCCGCTTTAAGGAGAATGTTAGTAAAGGCCTATTCTCTAAGCTCTCATGAAATCGGGACGTGTTCATGGCTGAAAAGAACAAAACCGTGAGAACCATAAACGGTAATAGGCTAATTGTGTGACATGTGTTGTCGCGGTGTACACTAAAGCTTGACGGTTCAAAGATATCAAATCTACCGATTGACCAAGTGCATCCGATGCATGTTCACTACGGAAAATTCAAAGGAAAACCCACTTATCCAGATGCAATCAGTCTTTGCTTAATGATCACATACTTGTCCGTAAGAATTGTATGAAAAATAGCCATTTCCCATTCATGTGGGAGATTGTTGGGTTCAAAGTATATGAAAAAGTGTGAATAAAAAAATAAAGGAAAAATGGTAGAGAAGGGAGACACCAATTTAGAAAGTGTACTCCCAAATTGAAAAGTTCACTCTTTCCCCCACATTGATAGAAGAAGAGAACTTGTGAGTGTTTAAAATAAGGAACACTTACTCCACATGGTAAGTGATGCAAGAAATAAGAGATGTCTCGCGCCGTCGTCGTCGTCGCTCGCTCGGCTTGGTGTCGAATTTGGATTTGGATTTAGATATATCAAATGATCGATCGATGAGATCTATCTTTTTGGACAAAATTTTTTGACAGAAATTTAATTCGAAAGGAAAGTAAAAATGCAGTAAATTTTTCTGTGTTTTGATCCTCCAGTTATATGCATGCATGACACTGTTTCGAACTGATGCTTCTGAGAGATGCACTGTTTTGAACTGATGCTTCAGAAGGATGCAATCCTTCAACGAAACGACATGCTAATTTATGAAATGGTTTGCCTGTTCAGAAAGTATGCAATCTTTGGACGAACAGACATAATTTTTCAGGAAAGGTCACACCTTTTAAGTGTACCGTTGCCACTTTTCAGAAGAGGCATATGAAGGCTATATAAACCTGCTTTCATCCACAGGTTTAGAAAAGAAAGTTTTTTCTGAAATAAAAACTCTCTTCTTGTCTTAAAAACATTCAGTGTGATTAATCAAACTGTTGAGTGAGTTCGTAGAATCCGCAATTTGAGGTACCGTTATTGTTCGGATTGTAGACCACTTTATTTTGGGAGAAAAATTCCATAACCTCGGATACAGTGAGAGAAATTATTCCTTAAGGACACTCCATGAAGTCAGGGGACTTGGCCTTAAATTCTGTTTCATCTATTTTCTAAAATCTATCACACTTCTTTGGATAGATTATTAAGTAATCTTGTGTTGAAGGTGTTAAAGAACTTCAAAGGTGTTCTTGTTTATACATGAACTATTGTTGAAATTGGTGTTACAATTATACAGATTCTTGTACCCGAAACTACATAAGATAACAGTTGTAAGGTTAGTGGATGCATAAATATCTTGTTAATACTATGACGATTTGAGGTTAAAAAACATTTTACACTACATTCTTTAAGATAACATCTCAATGACAATTTATGTTGATTTTAACCATTAAAAATTATCTAATGAATATATTTAACGATCATATCTCTATACACATTATTTATTATTTATGTATGTGATTTAGTTAATGAGATTAATTAATTATTATTTTATAAGAAACACCAAATACATTTTGATCTAATTGAATCACCAGTATCCTAATCGGTAATCCATGATCAAGAACAATTTAGAGTAAGTTATAAACACTGTGATTGTTATGATTTTCATAATAATATTGAGTCTCATAACTTAATGTCCCTATCATATTTTAATCAAACAACTTTTTGTTTTTGGTTAATAGATACATAACAAAATTTACAGAACTAGTTAGTTGCATAGCCACTGTATTATCTGCACTTGTGACATTATTGACAGTCCCTCTACTTGCAGTCAACAACAAACAACTTAATAAATATAAACAAAATATTAAATACAATATATTTATATCAAATAATATATGAATCCAGGTGATACGCCTAAATTACAACTCTTTTACAAGGGTGTAAGCGGTCGTTGTCAAATGTAGAACCTAACTAGGTTGGGGTCGAATCCCATAAAAAATATGGTGTTAATTTAGTAATATGTAGATTAGTTGACTTTAAATCATTCGTTTCCGCAAAACATAATAAGGGGGTTCTGATTTAAGTACGAAGTAATAGTTTTAGTGTAACAGTAAAGCAATACGTGTAATAGTATTTGAATATAGAGAATAACAAGTTAGGGTTATGTCCACCTTGTAGTTTTCAATACTTTCTAACTATGAGTGTTAAGAATTCATACATGCATACACTTATAGAGCAACGTGTTCAATACCTTAATCCAAGCGTTTTTAAACCATCAAGGATTAATTCACCTTAGTTCTCTGGAATCAAAAGTGTTTACATAATTATACGAATCTCCAAGTTATTAATCCTATTAAGGCATTAACGTGTGAAATAGAGGTTGGAAACCCTATTTTCTTGTCACTACTCTCTTTTCCAAACATTAACCTTTCTATCGAACAAGTCATGTTTCAATGACACCTTTCCTATGTTTGCAACCACGAGAATGCAAGAATAACGAAGCGAGCATGATATAAGTGAATCAATGCATAATGAATTTGAAACCCATATAAATAGATAATATGCTACAAGGTTTTCATAATCCTAACCAATAACCTTAGCTACTCATGGACAAAACGAAAATTACCATAGTCATATTCATCATACCAAAAGATAAAACACGATCTTGGTGTGTAAACGGTGAACAAAGTGAAAACTTTCTTCTCTCTCCTCTAAGCCGCCAATCTCCAATTCAAAAATAGTACAGAATAGTCCATTGTAAGTGAATTTTCAGCATCAAGTAATTTTAATAACTTTTTCCTCATAATTGTCTTCTAAGTCCTTAGACTAACTCTAAATGACAAATTAGTCTTGGACATAGTTTGTAGGCGCCACATTTGGTCCAGACCGCTATACTCTCTGGTGTCATATGTCATTTGCATTCCATAGTCCCATTATGTCTCCATCTACCTCATTAATATCTAAAATCATGCTAATCACATAGGTTAGCTCAATTACATAAAAGTAGAGTAAAAACATAAAAAACTAGGCACTTTGTTATCCAAACTTAGCTAAAATATGAATAAATTATGGTGATTAGGCGTATAAATACACCCAAGATCACTAGGATATCAACTACATCCCTAACATGGCGAATATAGAAAGCAGGATGATACTTAATACTTTCATAGAAATCATAAATTTTGAATTACCTAAACACAAAATAAAGAATTAATTTAATAATTTGAAAATTTTCAAAATTAATCTCGAGATCCTAAACTCAAATACTATCAAACACTATGTTTTTTCTTTCAAACCGAAACTACATATATGAAATAAATATACTATATCTTCAATAGAATCAGTGTTCGCTGCTAGAGCGGTTAATATGGATTAGGCCTGTTGGGTCGGTTCGATCTGGTCTATAATTTAATAGAGTTGAGCTTCAATTTTTGCAGCCATTTAAAAACATGACTTTTTAGTCCGGTCCAAATAAATCCGTGACCCATGAAGCTTGAACAATGTGGGGTGGGCTAGCCCGTGGGGTGATCCGTAAGTCAAATACATGCAACTATTTAGATTGCTTATTAGTATTTTCATTTGGTTCGAAGAATATCATGTCAAAGTTTATTTAATTTTGCTTTTAGGAGTACTTTTTGGGGGTGTTGGAGACTTAATTAATAAGTATTAAAATTATATAATATTATCTGATAATATTTACCTTTATTAATATTCTAAAATTAAATTATAAAATATTATTTTTTTAAAAATAAGTTGATCCATGAAGTTCTCAATCCATAATATAATGATGTGGACTTAATATTTTTCGGACCATCAAAATAATAGACCAATTTAAACTGACCCGTCAAATTAAAAATCTGTATAAGCTAACATGAATGAAATGAACCGACCCATATTTACAACTCTATTCACTAGGAAGCAAAAACCAAAACGGGCGAAACAGAGATATGACGAAATCACCTCGGCCGGCAAGCGCAGAATAATTACTCATCATTTCAGCGGCGCACGTTAGATACATCCCTCCACGAATTTCAAAAATTTTCTTCTTCTTTTATTATCCAACTATACCCCACCACAAAAGTACCAGAAATTTCAAAATGTACCCCAAATTTTACAATCAAATCCATCCATTTGATCCAACAACCAGGGCCTTATATTAAATTGACCAATCTACAAGGACTTCTGTTTGAAAATTTACATAAAATTATTATACATTCAAATCGGAAATCGGAGAGTTGAAGCAAAACAGCGAAAAGTGTAATGACGATGGACCGAGAAAAGGAGAGAGAAGTAGAATTGGAAAGTGCAATGTACACCAACTGTTTGTTACTAGGGTTAGATCCGTCGATCATTGGAATTGGCGCCGGTAACAGCACACCTCGGGTCGGGTTTTTCCGTCATTCGAACCCTAAATTAGGCGAACAGCTTCTCTACTTTATCTTATCTTCTCTTAGAGGTCCTACTCAATCCGCTAAGGTAAAATTGCTACTTAGCTCACCGGTGATTGGATGCTTTTGTTGTGTTTTATTTACTCACTTTTAGATTTTTTCAGGATTTCGATAAGGTTTGGCCGATTTTTGATTCTGCACAATCTCGCGATTTTCGCAAGGTAATTATGCTTTTTTAGTCTGAATAGATTGAAATGGATATGCAATTTGTATAGATTCGTATACAGTTGTTGTTCTACTAGTGAAAGCTTAGTAATTTATTTATTTTTGGGAAATTTAGGTTGTACAAGGGATTATAAGTGAGCTGGAATCACAAGGGGCATTGCCTAGAAGTAATTCGAGGGTCTCATCGCTTGCTACATGCTGTGGACCAAGGTTTGGCTCATTGATAGCAGTTTGATTGATATACCACTCGGGTTCTGGTTCATTTTAATTAGTTTGAGCTATCATTTGAATTTAATGTATCGTGGTGTTGTTTTTTTCCTTCCCTGCATTGTATGTTGCAAATGGTAGTCCAGTAAAGCTGATTCAACTCAGAATGTAATTTGATTAGTGGTTAGTTATTGCAATAATGCAAATAGTTGTCCTGCAGATGCCATAGCTCTTTGAAGTTTGAATTGCGCAAGGGTCATAAGCAAGTTCTCGCATCTCTGTAGCACTGAATTGCCCTTCCAGCCCATCCTGAATAAGTCTATTAATGAATTTTCTAGTGCCTTTATCTAATTATTGAATTTCACTATACTTTTTGGAGGGGGATATGATTCCTCTGTAAGTGGCAGAGCTAAGACAGTACCTTCTTTGTTTTCCATTTCCATACTCGTATAAGTTTGATTCATACCCTTTAAGATGTTGTTTCAATGTTGATGTGAAAGAGTATTTTACATGTTTACTGCAGGTTTGTTGAACTTTTATGGCAACTTTCACTGCATGCTTTGAGGGAAGTTCATAGGCGAATGTTTGCTGCTGATGTTGCTTCTAACCCCTTGCCTGCATCATTAACGGATGTAGCTTTCTCACATGCTGCCACACTACTTCCTGTAACTAAGGTCTTCCTTCTGACTCTTCCATCCACTAGGCTTTTAAATAGACCCATTTTTATATCAGGGGTTCTTGTGACCTTGAAATTTAACAACCTAATCACCTGAAGTGAAGGTTTTAGTTTTCTGCATATGTTAGATGTAAGGCAGCATATGATTTGACTCGGTTTTCTTTCCTAATGTGGAAGCTATTTGTATCATATTGGCAAAGTAGCTTTCCAGTAGTCTATGCTTAGGTATTGATTGTTATTATGATTGTTTTCGTTGCTAGTCTTGAAGCTTAAATTCACATGAGAAATTATTTTTAGTGGATGGATCTAATTTCCGCCTCTATGTGAATAGGCTAGGATTGCTCTCGAAAGAAGAAGGTTTTTGAGTAATGCAGAAACAGCAGTACGTAGACAGGCCATGTGGTCTAATTTGGCTCATGAATTGACAGCTGAATTTCGAGGCCTTTGTGCTGAAGAGGTGAAAGAAAATCTTGTTATCTTTCTTTGAGGACTTGGAGTTGGTTTCTTAGCACCTTATTCTCTGGGTTAAATAATTGTTTCTGAGGATCATCTTGGATCTCCCTGGTCTCAGGCTTATTTGCAGCAAGAACTGGAAAAGCTGCAGGATGTGAGAAATAAAGTAAAGATGGAAGGTGAACTGTGGGATGAACTTGTATCAAGCTCAAGTCAGAACTCACATATGGTTCAAAGAGCTACCCGTTTGTGGGACTCTTTGTTGTCTCGCAAGAGTGCGTTCAATCAATATCTCACTTGTCAATTCTCATCCTAATAAAACTATGCAATTAGCGTGCTTTTGCAGAGTGCTACTCTCACTGATCCTGCAATTATTAAAATAGAATTTTGTATACCCTGCACTTACTTTAATCATCTATATATTTATACAGATCAACATGAGATTCTCGCCTCTGGTCCAATAGAAGATCTTATCGCTCATCGTGAGCACAGGTAAGATCACTTTTCCATATTCTCTTGGGCTTTTAGACCTGGCGTTGCCTTCATAGTGTTTTATTAATTTTTATCATTTAGGTATCGCATCTCTGGCTCAGCTTTGCTCACAGCTATGGATCAAAGCTCTATAGCTCCACCACCTGATTTGGCTTCTTTGCATCAAGATAATAAAGACCAAGATGGAAGATCACAAGCAGATGTGAATAGAGAAAAACATGTAAAGAGTTCAGATTCTTCTCATATCCAAGTAGAGGATAACACGTTTTCTCGAGTTGATGAGAGAATTGCAAGAGGCCATCCTACTGTTGATATAGCAGAAGTTTTGAGGCGTTGGACGCATGCCCTACAACGTGTTCATAAGCAGTCCCTTCAACTGGTATGCTGATTCCTTTGACTCAAGATTCTATTAGTCTTGTCAGAACTCTGTTTTTTCCTCTCCATAAATTTCAAGCTTAGCATATCGCGGAGATAGTTTATATAAATGTTTGGAATGGTTTTCTTGTTATGTGGATTCAAGTGGTCCAAGTGAAGCGAAACCTTTCTTGGGTGGGCCTAAATATGGTGCAAGAGCTTTCAATAATACGAAGCAATATGCATCCACTGTTTTAAGATGTCATCGAGCACCATGTCTGCTCATATTTTGTACTTCAGAAGTAGTTTACAGGAGAATCTGAATGTATTAACAAACGATAAAAGAGGCTTTACATCTGTTTTTGCACTTTGTAATTAATTAACAGTTTGAATCTGTCTTTGATTTTCATTTCATACTTTCTTTCTGGTGCCACTACTTTTTGCAGGCAAAAGCTAATGATGGAGAGGGTCCAGAGCTTTTGAGGAGTTCACATGATGGTGGTACTGGTGGTCATGCGGAGTCCTTGGCTGCAACTCTTGCTGAACATAAGCAACACCTTGCAAGTATACAGGTCTGATATTCAGTCTAATTTGGTTGTGCGTATAAACTATTCCATCCGTTCCTAAATATGTATCATCCTTACTAAAAATAAATATTCCACAATACTTGTCATTTTAGAAAATCAAGACATAATTAGTTGTTTGTTTCCGGAGAGATATTAATATGGTGCAAAAAAGAAGTATTAAATAGAGATGAGTAATAAATAATGGTAATTTAGTCAATTTTAATTTAGTCAATTTACCCTCTACTTAAATGCTTTTCTTAAGGGGCGTGCAAATAAAAAACATAACAAGTATTTAGGAAGGGAGGGAGTATTTTACATGGATTCAGGTGAGAGTGGAATCAATGCGAATAGTTCAGAGAAAGCAAGGTGGTTGGTATAGTTGGATATTGTGATTTGTCACATTTCTCTATTTAAAGTACCCCTATAATCACCCCACCATCAAGAGAAACGAAAGTGAAATAAATGATTCACTTTTATTTGCAGAGAACAGTTTAAATTGTTGAAGCTCTTATCTATCTTGACCTAGCAGTATTTTGTAAGTCAATCTTGTAATGTCTGATTGCTAGTTTCGCTGTCAACAAGATACTCTCAATTTAAGTCTTACCTTTCACATTTTTGATTGAATATAGTTTTCTCCTTTTGAGGTGGGAAGCATCTTTCCCTTAAGTATTGTTTTTTCATTAGCAAAATTAAATTCTATATTCCACTTTAGTACAAAATTACAAATAAACTGGGTTGCAGCGTTGTCTCAGTGGGGTCAATTTGTGGATTGGATGGTTATTCTTTTCCGAATGCACCTAGTTGTCAGTGTTCCCTGTCCGAACTTTTTAAAAATATTTTATTCCCCAAGTTATGTGGTTTTATCACTCTTTATTATATTATCTCTATACAGAGGTGTATCCGCTGTCTTTATTGGTTATGTACTGGACATGTTTGTCAAATCTGGAAAGTGGTTGTTATCTAATTCACTCCTGCATGGCTGCCTGAGATGCTGTAAATGCACTTTTTTTTTGAAGTTGTAAACCTTGCCAATCTTGTACTTCAAGTTGAAAAAATATTTGAAGCTGAAGTTGTGCTCCCAACCTATATATCATGTGAAGGTTTTCAAATCCTTAACATCCACACAAAGTTTCAACTTCTGGAAGCTTGTTCCCTGAAAACGTACAACTATTCAAAATCAACTTTAACTTCTGCAAAATTTTTAACAACTTCGAACAATGTGTTTTCCCACTTCAGCCTCAAATGTTGTCCAATATGACTTCAGTTGATTACCTGACAACTGGAAATAGTTCTTTTAGCATTCAGCATATAAACTATATTAAAAAGGGCAGCCCGGTGCACTAAAGCTACCGCTATGCGCGGTGTCCGGGGAAGGGCCCGACCACAAGGGTGTATTGTACGTAGCCTTACCTTTCATTTCTGCCAGAACATATAAACTATATTACATTGAAATATTACAACATACTGTTGTAAGTTTGTGATGTAAATTCGTTGATCGCTAGGTGCTTATAAATCAACTGAAGGAAGTTGCTCCCTCCATACAGAGTTCAATTTTAGAACTCACAGAAGAAGTTAGTAGTATTTCGTCCACTTCATCCAGAATGGCCAATCTTCAGGGTAGATCACATTCACCTGTTGATGCACAGAGCAGTGGGAGGACATTGGTAATGTTTTGTGAAGCATTTTCTGGACTTCCTTTTACCTTTTTAAAACAATTGAAAAGCCTAAACAACAGAGATTCTACAGGAGCACAGTGTTGATGAGGTAGCTGAGATGAGCTCAAGATTGTCATCTATGCAATTTGAAAAGACATCAGCCAGTCCCACTACTTTGAAGCTCCCACCTTTGTTCAGTGTAACACCAAATTCTTCGGGAAAAGGTGGTGCACAGAAGCGACAGATCTCAGCCCAAACCAGCCAAATTGAAAATATGCCTGAGATGAAGTCTCTGGATCAGCAATTATTAAGTAATTCATTTGATAATCCTCCACAAGGTTTTTGTTCTGCCTTCTGAATGCGTATATTGATTTCTTAATTGTTGGACTTATAAATTTTTTCTGTATTTTTGCAGATAATGATACAAGCTTTGTTCAAAATCTGAAGAGATCTGTCAGAGAAGCTGCACTTTGCTCCCAATCTTACCATCAGGGATCGTCTCAAGACAGTCGTTCTGATGATAGTTCTGAGCACTACTTTGAGCCTGTCTCAGGGGTTGGGTTTTCGCAGAACGGAGATCGGGCAAACTTGTTGAGAAGGAAAAAGTTGTTTGTGTCAGAACCAGATTCATCGTTTTTAGGGACTGATGCTCCAGATAATCATATAAACATCAAGTCTGATGGACTGCCTGACTTATTAAATGATCTGCAGTCTGTGGATGATTATGATGGTTTTCTTTCAACTATGGGTTCTAGCTCTTCATTTTCTGATGCACATAGGTCATTTTATGATCTGGAGGAAGCTCAGGAGCAAGTATTTTCACCTCCTCTGCTTATGGATGCATCATTATTAGCAGATTCATATGAGGACTTGCTTGGTATGTTTGTTGCTATCTTTTACCTAATAGATCAATTTGACTATTTTGTTTTAGTTCTAAATCCGTTATTCCGTAGTTGGTTTTCATGCTGACTCTCTGATGCTTAAACCTTTGCGTTATATCCCCGAGTACCTGAACGGTGGTTCCATGACTTAACTGATAACATGGGATGAAAATGTTTTGAAACCATTTCCTAACCTGGACATTCTGTATTGTGTAAACATGTTCTCTGTTAAATTCTTTCTGGATCAATAACTTTGGTTCACTTCCCTTTGAGAGAGCTTTGTCGAGAATGAGCCAGGTTTTATTGTTCTCTTCCGGTGCATATTTATTCAGTCTCTTCTTTTTTATTTGTGTCGAAGTTTTAAAACTTCGTTCTTTTAGGAGATCCATTCTCTGTTCTTTGCTCTTGATCCACAAACCCAACCTGTTTGTCTAAGTAGGAAAACATCATTAGCAATACCACATGCATTTTGGACAAATTTCCCTTTCCTCATTGATACTTGCTATCGAAACGGAACTGGTTTCTACCTGTAAGTAAAAGCTCTTTCTGGGAGCCATCACTATTTGCCTGTGATATCTTCTGCAATGTTGCCTTTATTGTTCTGCCAGACTATCAATAATTTAATTTACTAATAGTAGTTGTACTGTTGCAGCACCATTGTCAGAAACTGAAACTGCCCTGATGGAGCATTGAGATCAAACATTGGGTGATGTTGCTGCTCGGGCTTGAAGAGATTGGTTAGCAGCTTGTACTATCAACCTTTCGTTGTTGGAAAACCCTCCTCGTACTAACTTCCGTTGGATTGTGTGATTTCTTGTATTTTCATGCTTCAAGTGTATCGGCCTTATTTTTTGCATTTCATTTGAGTTGGAGGAGCGTAGAGGGAACTGAACACAGAACATTGCTCAGTAAGTCTGATCACGGCCGAGCCAAGATTTTGTTGTGCTTACTCTGGACCTGTCAACGGGGCTTATAGGCATTAGGCATAATGCTCTCCTGCAGGAGATCAGGAGGACTGCTTCAGACAGTTGTGTGCTGTATATTGATGGGGAAAGAATTTTTATCTTGCTCCTGAGGGATTTCTCTTTTGTTTGCTCTGTAACAATCCCCTCAAAGGGGAGCCTTGGAGTAACGGTCAAGTAGGTTCCGTGCTGGTTCGAGCCCACTGATGCTTGTGTCAGGATAGGCTGCATACATAATGCAGACTATCTGCGAACACGGAGTGCTTCGTACATCGGGTTACCTTTCTTCTGTAACAATTCAATAGACACATTTACTGTTGAAAAAGTAATTTATCTGTTCGTTTGTTCCATTATTATATGGTACATAGTCATTCATTTGCTGTTTGGTGAATTATCTGACTCAACTTTTTGTGCTTATTTTACTAAAAGAATCTCTCTTTTTCTTTTTTACTTAAATATGTTTTCCATAAGAATCTCTTTTACAGAATGATAATGTTTGGATATTGACATGTTGATTTTGAGAGCTTGGGTCCGGCATTGTCGGTCAGTAATTTTCAGGATAATATGGCCAATGACAGTAACTTCCACCGACTTCCATGTGTAGATTCCCTTTCTCTCTATCTCATTTACTATAAAAGTCATTATCTTCAATTGAATGCTTAATTACTTCTGATAGGTTGTGGCCACTTCCATATCTTCCAGTTTTTACTTTTACATATAAGCACAAAGTACGATATGATGACATTATGGGAACAAATAAGTGTTTCTACTTTGAGTTGGAGGTATAGTGACTTGAGAAATTTACAAAATGATTGAAAGCAAGAACTATATACTGATATAGCAACAGTTAAAACCCATGGAGGAAAATTTTCAACCGTGAACTTAAAGAGTATTTGTTGGATGTAATAATTGAACAAAATATGGACCATTCAGATTTTATCTTTTGGAGGATAAAATAATATCTCAAAAGTCAAACCTTTGGATGCCTCATGTTTCTACACTAGGGCATAATGAAATTTGAACCTTGATTTAATATATGAAGCAGTTTACTCATGTTTCTACACTAATAATATTAAGGCATAGTGAAATTTGAACACTTGGTTAATATATGAAAATAGTTTAATCAAGAAAGAAATAGAAGGGGTCGTGTGTGGGGGAAGGGGAGGGTGGTGGTGGTTAGTTCAAACCATAATTAGAATGAGGACTTGTCATAATTGATATTTTGATGATCTTTACTCGATTTCTCTTTACCTAATAAAGTTCTCTTTAACTTTTATTTTTGTTTTTACATGTATTCCACTTAAAATAGATAAACTCAAGAACATTTCTCTTCGTCGATAGTCGCTTCATTCATTTTTACCTATTTATATTTGATTTAATTCACTCTTTAAATAAAATTAATAAAATGTAAGTTTATTATTTCACCTTTTCTTTAACATAATAAGTTTAATCAATAATGAGAATAAAATAGGTATAAAAATAGTTATATTTTAATTATCCAAATTGAATAAATAACATTTGGATATGATGAACATTAAAAATATAATCTATTTTTAGTAGGGTGAATAAATAAAAATAAAGAGAATGCTAAAATTACATATTTGGCCCACACATAGAAGCGCGTGTTCGATCCATCCACTTTATTCTTGTGCTTCCAAATCTCATTTTTAACCCTGGTGAGTGATGACTTTCTTTTGAAACTGTGAAGGTGCCACATTTGTCAAAATTCAAAATTGTCCAAATCTGGAGAAACCCAAAGGTGAGAAGAATAAATATAGCAAGTGGTTTTCATGTTGAAATCTGTGAGTTAAAAAAAGAGGCTACAGAAAACAATAAAAAATAGTAACTCTTTCAATTCTATATTCATCAAAAAATAGCTTTATAAATCTTTTGTATTTGTGTAGTTTGATTAAGCTTAAGCTTCATCATGGAGTAATTAGATATTGTTATAGAAAGAAAACAAGATAAAAACTGAGGTAAAAAAGGAAAGTTAAGAGAGAAAATGGGAAGCAAAAATGGAGAAAAAAACGAAGAATAATAATTGTAGCTAACCAAACACATCATCATCATCATCAGAAACAACAACTTTTCTCTAATCCATTACCCCTTTTTCCTATCTTTCTTCAGTTGGGGTCTGTTATTAGATTTTATCACTGACCCCAACTCTCTAAAGTTGGAATCTTTTCAATTTTCATATGAAAATTATACTAATGTAAGCATTAACAACTCTATAAAGTTACAATCTTTTTGATCTTTATTGACCCCAACTCATTTTTTGAGCTCAAGTTTCTGTCTTGCAGCTGATTCTTGCAAGGAAATGTTATCATTTGCCTAGATCGTAAATATTCTTTGACCTAGCTGAACAGCCGAAAAGAAGAACAAAGGTTAATGCACCTACCCCATTCTTCATCTGGTTGACACCTAGTATGGATGGGTAAGATTTTTTCAGTTCTTGATTCAGGTTATTTGGTGCTTGATTTTGAATTAAAATGATTTTCTTGCATCTGGTTTTTTGCCTTTTGCACTACTTAGTTCACCAAGAATACACCTTTTGTATTGTTAAATGAGAGTGTGCATCATGGATTTGTTGGTTAATGGATTAGATAGGCTCCCTTTAGTTAAAACAGGCTGATCCCTTAAAATTTTGTAATTCATCAAGAGAAAGAAGTAAATGGATTAGGTAACAAAGAGTTGATCTTTTAGCTCTTTTCTCCATGATAAAGAGGTTTTAACTTTTTCAGATTGCTGGGATTTCTTCATTTTACTTGCCTTTTTCTTATATTTTCAGATGAAAAGGAGATTTATTTGTCTTGACAGGCACGGATGTGGTTTCATATAGAGCTTGTATGTTGGTTTTAAGGTGCTGGAAGAGATCTGCACTGGCTTGCTAACAATTGATTTTGCTGCTTAGGCCTTTCAGATTGATGAAAGTTCTGTGTTTCAATCAGTAAAACATTACGACCAGAAGATTGTAGTTTCAAAGTTATGATTAAACAGATACTCAATAGGCTCCCTAGGAAGCCTTCCAAGTCAACAGAAAATCGTGATGGAGGAAGCTCTGCATCACCATCAAGTGCTTCAACTAGCTCTACAAGCAGTGACTTGTCTAGTTCCCGGTCAGGAAATTCGAGTGCCACTACTCTTTCAGGAGTAACTTCTTCAACTCAAGGACTCAATCATGGAAATAAGTTACCACAGGCTGCAAATGCTAAGGTGAATGGAAGTGCAGCGGTTTTTCCATATGAGACCTTGCCTAGTTTTAAAGATGTACCAAGTGCTGAGAAGCAAAACTTGTTCATTAAAAAACTGAACTTGTGCTGTGTATTATTTGACTTTACTGACCCAACAAAACACTTGAAAGAAAAAGACATCAAGCGGCAGACATTAGTGGAGCTTGTTGATTATGTTAGTTCTGCGAATGGAAAATTCACAGAAACTGTCATTCAAGAAATAATTAAAATGGTGTCTTTAAATCTGTTCAGGCCTCTTACTCCTCAGCCTCGTGAAAACAAAGTATTGGAAGCTTTTGACTTGGAAGAAGATGAACCCTTGATGGATCCTGCATGGCCACATCTGCAAATTGTTTACGAGTTCTTTCTTAGATTTGTGGCATCGCCAGAGACAGATGCAAAATTGGCTAAGCGATACATTGATCACTCTTTTGTCCTAAGGTTATTAGATCTCTTTGATTCAGAAGATCCAAGAGAAAGGGAGTACTTGAAGACAGTTCTGCACCGCATATATGGAAAATTCATGGTGCACCGCCCTTTCATTAGGAAATCAATCAACAATATATTTTACCGGTTTATCTTTGAAACTGAGAAGCATAATGGAATAGCAGAACTTTTAGAAATTTTGGGCAGTATAATCAATGGATTTGCACTTCCGCTGAAGGAAGAGCACAAGTTATTCCTTGTTCGTGTTCTTATTCCACTTCATAAACCAAAGTGTATACAAATGTATCATCAACAGTTATCTTACTGCATAACACAATTTGTGGAGAAGGACTGCAAGCTCGCTGATACTGTCATAAGAGGTTTGTTGAAATATTGGCCTATCACAAACAGTTCCAAGGAAGTAATGTTCTTAGGTGAGCTGGAGGAGGTTCTAGAAGCAACTCAGCCTCCAGAATTCCAGCGGTGTTTGGTGCCTTTGTTTTGTCAGATCAGCCGCTGTTTGAGCAGCTCACACTTTCAGGTGAGTAGTTCTAGTTATTTGGTATTTTATTTCTCGTCCTTTGCTCTATGCCAGAAATAAATCATGGTTTGTCAGACTGAACCTTGATATGCTGGCTGGATATGATATTAAATATAATACAACACCTTTTATGCAAGGTATACGTTTAACTAAAATAGATGTCATTGCACATCTATCGTGGTTTATGTCCTTTCAGACATGTTGCTAATCAGCTACGATCAGGTTCAGGTTGTAGTTGGAAAATGGTGTAAAGTCCATTCGCCATTTCTTTTACTTTTGTTCTTTTGGGACAAAGTAATAAGCTTATTGATGTTAGCTGGAAAATTTGGATGTACGAAGTGGCATACAAAAGAGTAGAGGACCCATAGGAAAATATGGTTCTCTTAGAATAGCATCCAATCATCTACATTAACTGGGACATTAAAAGTGCACCAAAAATTCACCAAGAACAAAATGACAAGCCTTCAACTTTGCAAATTCGTTTCAAAACCCTTCAAATGTTCTTTCACTCTTCTTTCTCGAAAGTATCATCTCAAGGTCCAAAGGAGCTGCATCCCAAGCTCAGCATCTTCTTCTTTCTTCTGAAGTCTATTGTGCACTACGCCATGAACTTTAATCAGCATTGATGACTATATTCCAAGCTGGCTGTGCATGGCAGTGCACTAGTGAGTGATCTACATCCTTGCTTGACCATGTGCACAAAGTACTAGTATACATAGTGTAACTTCCTTTTTCTTGGATTTTCAGCCATTGGGATCCTAACCCTTACTTCCAGCCAAGTGAAATGAGTGTCTTTTTTGACGCTACGAGAATCTAAAACGACGGGTATAAAACCCCTGCATAGTCTCTTTTTGAGTAACCTGTAGTATTGGAGCTTCATAGAGAACAATTTGTTCCCTCTTCACTTCCATTTCCATGTTGCCTATTCCTACCGTTTCATGTTTTGCTTTGTAGTATGCCATTATGTTTTGGAATATCCTATCTATACATCTTGTAGAGTCCTGAAGGCTGAACCTCTTATGCTAATAAGCTCTGCTTGCTTGTGTCCTGTAAACGTGATGAATCGTGATATCCTTCTAACTCAATGTGTTGTACATGGTCTGTAAGGCAACTCTTAAAGTATCATTGCATACTACTCATGCTTCTAAAAACTGATCCTAGTTTCATTCCCAACTGTAAAAATGTTGTCGTCGCTAAACTCTTCTCTCCCTTTATGATGTTCCGCATTCATAGGGTAATGTGATGTTTCTGGTCCTCCACCCCCCTTTATGTGTGCAACTCTTGGATGCGATCACTCTCCTACAAAGCCTGTACCTCACCATCTTATTGAAGATATGACCACCTCCCAGTTCATTACATGAAACTTTATTCCATTTCAATGTTTTGGTTAGACTAGCCGGCACATGCATGAGGGACATGTTGTATGTGTGGATGCTTGACAGAATGTTATTGATCGATGCATCCTTGTATCAAAAACAATGGTATTGTTGTCCTCCATCATTGAGCCTTGATGTCATTCGTATTTTCTTCCTTCCTATTTTAGGGTCAACGCATCAAAATCACTATTTTCTCTTCCATTTTAGCTGTTCCTACTGTTGTTTATTCCTGGCATCAGTTAGATACACATCGAAATATGTAATTTCAGCGGACATATTTTCTATTTAGAGTGATTGAGTAGATCATCCGTTGATCTTTACCTGATTTACTCCATTCATTGGTATAAATCAAACTTTCAAACAGATGTGGATATTTTCAAGCAGCTCAGATGCCTAAAGATCTATGAGAAATATCAAGTTGGAGATGAATGATCTACACTTCTTTGGATCTAGTGCAAACTTTAGTTCACATCAAGTTTGCACTTTCCATAATCCTGGTTTTTGAAAAAGCTTGTTTGTTTTTAGGAACCTTTGCCCTGGTTATTTGAATCTGTTTATCTCCTCCTTTCAGCACCTTAAAAATAATCTCTGTCAGCGTACCAACTCTACAACAAGGTTTAGTGCACCAGCAATAAAGTATGCCATCATGCAATCTTTGATAATTGGCACAATCCTATGTCTGAGTGTTTGACTTTGCAATGCAGTCATGTTCGTAAAAGCAATGGAGTTTTACTAATGACAATTTTATCATCTTTGGCTCACTAAAAGAACAATGTTCATGAGGTAAATGCAAGAGGAAGAATGATTTATGCACTAGTTTTATTTGTTAAGTAATAAGCACCAGATCTATTTTCCAAAAAAAAAGAAAAAATATTAATCACCCGTTAAATACGTGGTGGTGATTAGACATGACATGGAGTAGTTATTGCTTACTGCGGATATGACACTAGATGGAAAGTTATGGAGGACGCGAATTAGGTTAGAGGGCTAGTACGTGTGGGTGAGTTATAGCCAGTAGATAGGAGTGCTTTGGTGTAGCCATAGTAGTAGTCGTAGGGCTTTGCTCGTAGGTTGGAGTTTCTAGTTAGGAGAGTTTGGGTGAGGTGCGTGCTTTCGGTTTAATAGTGTATAGTACTACTCTATGAGTGTCTTATTTCTGTTATTTCATCTTGTTTCATGTTTTATTACGGCTCTGTTTACTGTCTTTTTTGTCCTGAACCGGGGGTCTATCGGAAACAACCTCTCTACTTCTTCGGAGGTAGTGGTATGGACTGTGTTCACTTTTACGCTCCCCAAACCCTATTATATGGGAATACACTAGGTATGCTGTTATTTCACATACCTTTGGAGAGTTGGGATGTGTTGGTGCATTGTCTACATGGGCAACTCCTCAAAAAAAAAATTGAATCCAGTTGAACTTTGCTCAAACAAGATCTAAGGAGAATGTGAAAGGAGAAGTGAGGTTCTTCAGAATCCCTCAATTCTTGAGCAGGAGAAAATGTGCTGCTCCTTATCAGCCTAGTTAGGAATGAATAAGAGACTCTTTTCTCTATTGAATTGTCTTTTCCTGCCTGTGTTTGCAGCTCCCTCTTTCCAAACATACTAAAAATGAAAAGGGGAAAATCGGAATGCCAGAGAGAGAGATGGTTGCTTTTCAGAAGTTCACTTCTGTTTGGGTGGGTTAACAAGCAGACTAAATTTGCTGCATGTTGATGGCTTTTCCTCCTGCTGGAGATAACTCTAGTTTGCTATTTGTCAGTTTTTCCTGATGAGACAACTGGATATTAAATAACCCTACAACTTGTGAATGGAAATATTGGCTGAGTTTTCATGGCTGCTGTTCAAATAGAAAAATGATCTATCAACTGGAAAAATAGTGTGCTTGTTTAATGGAATGAGATGGACAGCATCAATTCTGTGATGCAACATCCGCCAATGCTTTTTTCCTTTCATTCTCTAACTCTCCTTAACTTTGCATCTTCAGGTGGCTGAGAGGGCTTTGTTCCTATGGAACAATGATCATGTTGAGAGCCTGATCAAACAAAATCGTAAAGTTATACTGCCGATAATCTTCCCTGCCTTGGAGAAGAATGCTAGAGGCCACTGGAATCAGGCGGTGCAAAGCTTGACATTAAATGTCCGCAAGATCTTCTCTGATATCGATTCCGAGCTCTTTGAAGAGTGTTTGCAGAAATTCGAAGAAGATGAGACCCAAGAAGAGGAGGTAAAGAAGAAACGTGAAGCAACTTGGAAACGGTTAGAGGAGCTTGCTGGAATGAAAGCTGCAGCAAGCAATGAGCCAGTGCTAGTTTCTCCCAGGAAAACGTCTCATTCACCATCTGGCTAAAGACAATATTTGTTATTGTTGCTTTTCCTTTGATCGGGTGACCAGTAGGCTAATTGAGGAAAGAAACTGTGAAGAGGAGTCTGCGTCTCCTTGTTTGTTCATACAGCAAGACATCCTGAAGCACGGACTGTACATATGGAATCGCGTCACTGGAGAACCCCAACTAACATTCTATAGTCTGCATCAGTCCACGCGTGGCTCGAGTTCAGTTGGTGTTTGCTTTGTTGGAGTTTGGTATGATGAGAGTGGAAAAGCATCCTACTTCAGGTATATGTCTTAAGTTCCTTTTAGGCTGCTAACACTTGAATCCTTGTACCGTCAAAATACATGCTTTGACTTTGTAGCTTGGCATGAAATATCCGTGTAGATAATCTTGAGAATATTCAAATCAAGGTGACATAATTAAGTTGCAATGTTAAAGTAGTAGTAGTAGTTATTTTTTTGAATTCACACGCTGCTTGCAATGAGTATTTTGGGAGTTTCCTTCATTCGCTGTAACAAATCTTGATCATGCATATTAAGAATTAAGGGCAGTCCGGTCGGTGCACTAAAGCTATCGCCATGCGCATGTGCGGGTTTGGAGAGAGCCGATTCACAAGGATATGCATATGTTAATTTAATAATTGTATCAATTTTATTTCTAGCTTCAACTTTCAAGCCCACAAAACTTGCAAGAGAAAAAGTGAAAGAGATTGATTGATGGACGTAAAGCATTGGCAATAATGCAGTAAATGACATGTAATTAATCTCGTATTGGCTCACTGTTATTCAGTTGGTTGTCCTATAATAATAATCATGTTAATGCAATTGCAGCGAACAACACGCAACATAATCAACAGACAGACGCAACACTATCTATAAATACAAAGTTATCTGGAGGCGCCGACTACCCTCTAAGTAACAATACAAAATATTAAGCAGCCTATTAATATTCGAGTTAAGTAAATGTTACTATGCACACTATTTGTATAGTCGTATAAGTAATAATGAAACATGTTACCAAATTAATTTGGGACAGTAAGATTGTACAACACGCAAATAAATAGCATCATATCCTTTTCATTGTACCTAGAATAGTAAGATTGTAAATTAAGATGGTACCATCCTCCCCTTATTTGTTACTAGTTTTCTAATTGAATTTCTGTTTTTAGATTTTTTTTTCCTTATTTTATTCTTAACATTAATTTTTTTTTTCAAATTAATTTTAAGACACAACGTAAACATCATTTAATAGAGTTACTATAATAAAATAATCATGTTATTTATTATATTTCTTAATAGGTGTGTGTCAAGTCAAAAAATGACAAGTAAAAGCGAATATTTAATTTTTATGTAAAAAATATATTTGTTAATTTATTCATTCATTTTATCTGAGATATTTTTATTATTTTTTTTTTGCATACTATTCTTATTATTAACTAATTATAAATAATAATTAGATTAAAAAAATTTAAAATATTATTTATAAAATTAATTTAATAATAAAATATAACTCTAAGTAAAATTTTGGCGAGATGTGGCAAGAGGTAAATGAAATTGAAAAGAGTTTATTAAAGCAAGAACTTTTTGTCCAGTAATAGTAGTATTAATTAAGTATGAGACAAAGCTACCGCAGGCGGCGATAATTAATTAGTCCCAATTTTCAAGAAAATGCTATTCAACATACCTAATCATACCTCCATAAGCATTTTACCAGTTTCGATTCGCTATATCAACGCCTATTCCTTACGACCATCATTTTACTACTCCTGCTCACTACACTTACCCAAATTCAGGCCTTTTTTTCACCCCTCTCCCCTCCTATCAAAGCAATCTCCATCCCCCCTTCTGCCTTTTCCCCAAAACCCTAAAACTAAAATCAATTCAATTCCGTTCATATGGAATTTGTTAGGTAATTAATCGTACGGTACCCGGAAGTCGTACAGGTGGGGCCGGGGGAGGAGGGTGATATCCAGAAGTGTGGATTGATTATACAGGGAAGGAGAGGAGGGAGTTGGGTGGAAATGCCAAGCGTGGCGGTGAAATTATACAGTGTTTTTTTCAAGTTTTTATTAAAGCATCGGTTACAGAACCGAAGCCAAATCCCTATAAATGATCCCAATGAGGGTACTTCTTTCGGCGTTACGTCACGTCCAGATGAGGAATCTACGGCTGCTTCAAATCCTTCTTTTACCGACGGCGTTGCCACCAAGGACATACATATAGATCCCACCACCTCTGTTTCTATTCGGATTTTTCTACCCGAGACTTGTCTAGGTTCCCCTGATTCGGATTTGAGGGGACAATCGAAATCTAGGGTTAAGGCTTTATCGGGATCCGATCTGCGGCGAAATAGCTATGGTGCGGCGACGACTGACAATGTGACGGATAATCATTATAGGAATAGTTTTAGGAGAAATAGCTATGGATGTAATGTGGATGATCTCGCTTTGAAATCTGAAAATGGGGCTTATAGAGGATATGCTCCTTCCGGTAAAAATTGTAGGAAGTTGCCGGTTATGTTGCAGTTTCATGGTGGAGGATTTGTGAGTGGGAGTAATGATTCTGTTTCGAATGATTTCTTTTGTAGAAGAATTGCAAAGCTTTGTGATGTCATTGTTTTAGCGGTTGGGTATAGGTTATCGCCTGAGAATAGATATCCAGCAGCATTTGAGGATGGGTTGAAGGCGTTGCATTGGCTGGCGAAGCAGGCTAATTTGGCTGAATGTAGAAAGTCCTTGGGGGATAAACGTGGTGGAACAGATATGAAAAAAACTGATTCTCACGGGCACATAGCAGATGCCTTTGGAGCATCAATGGCGGAACCTTGGTTGGCTGCTCATGGAGATCCATCGAGGTTGGTTTTGGTCCTATTGTCTTATTCAATAGTGTTAGCTTAGTTTTAGTTTTGAATTCATGGAGATCCATCGAGGTTGCAATGGCGGAACCTTTGTTTTATCTGTTTCAGTAATTGCATTAATGAGTAATTTATTTGAGATTTGATCAGAGACGTGGTCGGTCACAAGTATAGTTATGAAGAATGAGAAGCTAATGTAGCACAATCTAATTTTGAATAATGCGGTGGAATCCATATTATTAGATCGTACATCCATTCAAGGTTAGGTGCAGTGACCATGTAGAGCCAACCAATATTATTGATACAAATGCTTAGTTTTGGGCCTCATGAATAGTGGAACGCTTACCTGCCAATTTTCTAGCTTTTTCCTATGATATCATATGGATGCGAGTTGAATTCCATAAAGAGACAGCTGCATTTTGTGTTGTAAATGGCTACTATATCATTTGCTGGAAAGAAAAACATTTTACTAGGGGTAATCTACTGATTTTGTTAGGTATGGCTGGCAAATTTAGTTTCTGAATAGAAATGTTTTTTTGCTGTGGGTAAAAATATATAATTGTTTTTGAAGTAATCTTGTTATTGTCTCTTTTGTCTGTCTATCTTGGATCCCACTATAAGTGGCCTGTTTTCTCTTGGTCATCCTAAAATTGAAGTTTAGATTGAATTAGGCTTAAATTGCAGTATAATTATGAATTTGATGTAACATCTTTTTGTGGAAGAATTTGATGTTCCAATTTAAGATGTAATGCAATGTGTGGGAGTAATCCAAGCCTGTCTATTAATCCTTTCATTTAGAACTCTTACATTATCCATCTAGGACAATTATATAACTAAACACTTCCTCTGGCATGTAACTAAATCTTTTTATAAAAACATGGACTTGAAAGTAAAGTTACTTATAATGTGAAAAGTAGCAATAAAAAAAGGTTACTAATATGATAAATGGCCTTACCAAGTGTTGGCTGTATACCATGTGAAAAAGATGAGCATTCAATCCAAATCCCCAAGGCAATGGTGGAGTAGCTCAATACCTTTATAGACCGCTTCAAAAGCCCTTAAACTACCCATGCGGGACAGTTGTATAACTAAAACGTTGACGTTGCTTGGACTCTTCTGGTGCGTGTTGGATCCTCCAAAAATAGTGCTTTTTGGGAGGATCCAGCACAGGTGCGGCAACATTTTTAAGAGTCTGTGCAACTTATTTCTAACCACTTCTTCACTTTCTTGCATTTGAAAAGAACAAGGCCAGCTTTCCTGCAAGATGAGTGCCCCTTTTCGGGTCACGCGTAAACAGTACTTTCTCGTTCTTTTACCATGATAAATTAGATATCCTTCCTTTTTGTCTCTCCGTGATTCTGTTAAATATAGTTAGTAACTTACTATTCTTGTATCTTTTTTTCATGTGTTCAACTAGGTGTGTTCTCCTTGGAGTGAGTTGTGGAGGAAATATAGCTGATTATGTGGTCCGGAAGGCAGTAGAAGCAGGCAACCTTTTGGACCCAGTCAAGGTGGTGGCACAGGTCTTGATGTATCCATTTTTCATTGGCAATGTTCCTACTCATTCCGAGATAAAGCTAGCAAATTCCTATTTCTATGACAAGGCGATGTGCATACTTGCCTGGAAATTATTTTTACCTGAAGGAGAGTTTGACTTGGATCACCCTGCTGCTAACCCACTCGTCACTGGGAGAGAAGGACCTGCTTTAAAACGAATGCCCCCAACATTGACAATTGTAGCAGAGCATGACTGGATGAGAGATCGGGCTATTGCTTATTCAGAGGAACTCCGGAAAGTAAATGTTGATGCTCCTGTTCTTGAATATAAGGATGCTGTTCATGAGTTTGCAACTCTTGACATGCTTCTCAAGACCCCTCAGGCTCAGGCTTGTGCTGAGGATATTGCCATCTGGGTAAAGAAACACATTTCACTTCGAGGTCATGAATTTTCATATTGAGTTGGATAGATGGTCTTGTATAGCAGCAGCATCTTTGGACAAATGATCCTTGTGATTTGAGGTTCACCATATATTGCTTTTAAGTTTCATCACAATTCTTTTTTCCTTGGAATGTTTCTTTTGTAAAATAGATGTGATTTGCCAGAAAATAGGGATTAGCTGAGTTTTGAGCCACGAATTCCTCCTATTTTGAGTTAAGCATGTATGTGTTATCCTTGTAAACATTTTTCCCTGTATCAGAGATTTCTCTGTCGTTAGCAGATAATGGAAGAGATGTATTCCGCTTTATATTTATGGTTGGATTTCAGCGCTTTAAATTTCAAAGAATTATTGACAGGGTATTTAAAAGTTCTTTCATGTGTCTGTATTGTCAAGGAGATAGTTCTGAAGGCGAGAGTTCAATCGGAGCAACATTATTCCCCCTCCCCACACCCAATGCACCCTATAGTTCACTTGTGGGTATTGGGTAGGTGGTGGTTGTACCAAATTCGTATCGAAGAAGTTGTTTCTGTTGGAGTGCACAAAGGGGATCGATGTTTCCAATGGTGTCTTTGTCAAATTCCACACATGCTAGCTCCTGGTTTTGAGTCATTTTCAATGTCAATTTGATTAAACATTCCAATCAATTACGTAACAAAAACGAAAGAAATAAATGTTTGCATTCATTGCGGATAACGCTGCACTTAAGTAATCTTCCTTAAAAATATTCAGATATTTTCATTTCTTTTTCCAAATCTCTATTAACATAGGAAAGTGAAATTATCCATTTTATTTTAGATGAAAAAAAAAAAGAAGTCTTAAGTTATATTCAGTCCTTGAGAAATATCCAACAAGAATTAAGACGACGGATAGAGTAATTAAGGCAACTCAAAAATAAAGGACGTGAATGGTAAAACATCACAAACTAATGCTTTGAAATGTCTTTTATAAATTGCTAGTTTCATCTATTCTTTAACTCTTTTATTATATTGGTTACTCCATTTTATTTTGCTTATTAAAAATAGATACTTATTTTATTTAATAAATTAAGAATATTTTTTTTCTTTTTCAAAACCATCCTTAATATTAAATACAACACCAATAGCATACCAAGTGAACTCCATAATTATAATTGAGGTTTGTGGAGGGTAAAACATAAATGCATTTTCAAAAGACTTTTTTAATATTAAATGCTTACAAAAATAATAGTAATAATTAATTCAAAATTTTAAAATATGGTTAATTTTGAAAAATACATCTTCAATGAATTCATTGTGCAGGATCAAAAGAGTTCATAACTAGTTTTATGAAATGCAGGGAATATATGGTCGAGTCTCTCTACTGTTTCCATAAATGCAAAATATAGAAAGAGGAAAATTACAATCATCCGATTCTTTCCCTTTCCAGTTTTCCACGTTCTTTTCTACTATTCTACTACCCCTTTCCATTTTTCTCTTTGTGTGTGTTTTAAATCACTTTCCCTCTCTCTCCGGATCTGACAAGATCCCATCATCTGCAATAAATGGAGTTCAATTAATTCCTTGCTGCCTTCACTACTACACATAATATCAGATTGCATGTTCCAACTGAAGAAGAAAGACTCCACTACTCTCACTACGCCTTTCCTATTATTGGGATTCTTTCCCTTTTCTGGAAAGGCACTAACTTTTTTCTGAAAAGTTTCAACTAGATCTCCAATACTGCACATATCCTGTTTGTATGTTGTTCCCAAAGACACCCGAATTCCAATTTTTTCACTTTTTAGCTCAAAGATCTGGTGAATGTGCTAATATATTTGGTGGATCAAGATGACGTGGTGGATGGGTGGCAGTGTGAGCCAAAACATGGAAGGTGGTAGAGCGAAATTGAGACTTGTGACAGTGGTTCTACTTGCCATATGTATTGCTCTAGCTGGTCTTTATAGCATCATAAAACCTATAGCTAATGGTTGTACTATGACATACATGTATCCTACTTACATCCCTGTACCGATACCGAAAAATGTATCGTCCGCAAAGTATGGATTACATCTCTACCATGAAGGATGGATAAAGATTGATTTCGATGATCGTCTTAAATCGCTTAGTGGAGTTCCTGTTCTTTTTATCCCTGGTAATGGTGGAAGCTACAAACAGGCAAGTTTCTTATTTATGTCCTCCAATGCTTCAGAACAGTATTGCCATCATTTGTCTCTCTAAAATTGTCTCAAATCTTCCATCTGCGAATGTACTAGTATTTAGTGCATTACCAATTCCAGTTTGATCGAGTGAGGTACCATATGTGTACATATAGTCATGACAGATGTGCAGATACAGGACATAGTATGTTGATGAAAGCACATAGAAAGTCTTTTATTCTTGAAACTGTTTTTTGTGTTCTTTTGGGACTCTGAAAGCATAACACAAGTTTCTTCTGGTTAATGCATGGTAAAGTATACAAATACTATTAAAAAGTAATTCTACTTGTGTTAGGGACAAAATTAAGTGATATGAAAAGGCTCTATTTGTTTGCTCCCTGACTACATAGTTAAACCGCCAGAGGTAGTAATTGATGAAGTCTAAGTAAATGGTATTTATGTGTGAACCAATTAAACATTCTCGGTTTACGTACAATGGTACAAGTAAAAGCGTGTAATAGTGGAAATAACCTGCAATTATGGATCTTCCCTTTCTTGGGGGCGTACCTTAATCAATTGATTCTAAGGTAAGCACCAAAAGTGCTTAATAGCCAAAATCAATGCGACGTTTCTGCTTCTTTGCTTTGACCAATTCTTTTACTACTTTTTTTTTTTGATAATCAAGTTATTTCTGTTTTTGGTTTTCTCTACAATTGCTATTATTGTTTGTTACTATGGAATTACCTTTTCGAAACAAAGCCCCTAACACACTCTTTGCTCATTCCGCCTTTTATCTTTCTCTTGACTGTGCTTACGGGCCTTACCATCATCTGCCACTCTAGTTATGATAGAATAGTTTTTGTTTTATTCAAATAGTCTTATCTAATCAAATTAAACTTAAAGTGAACTGAGGCATATATTAATGTGTATTTGAGTCAATGTGGAATCAAGAATCTTGAAATAACCAACTTCTTTCAAGTGTGAATAGATTTAAAGGCATTTAAGTTATTTTAACCCGAAAAGTGTTTAATACCAAACATATCAACAATTGACTATCAGTTTTCAGCACTTGCAATAGTCAACTTCTTTCAAGTGTGAATAGATTTAAAGGCATTTAAGTTATTTTAACCGAAAAAGCGTTTGATACCAAACATATCAGCGATTGACTATCGGTTTTCAGCACTGCTACCCAAAACATCGCAGCATATTAATGCCAACTTCAGCACTTAAAAGTGCCTTTTAACACTTGATACTTATCGGCTACTTTCGATCAACTAAGCCAAGCTGGTTCCAAGCCAAGAGCTTTACAAGGAGTTTATTTTGGAAATTGAGTTGCTTCAATCAGACAACTTGCTGTCTCCTATCCATTTTAGACAAACCTTGTCCGAAAGTAACGTAACAGGATTCGATGTTGCACCATCTTCTGAACCCTGGAAATAAAATGTTTGTTCCGATAACGGGAAAGTTTATCACTCTGATCTTAGTTAATCTCTTTTACTAACGTAATAAAAAGTTTACTTGCTGCGACAACTGTTGGCTGATAGACATATTCTGGAGAAAGTGTTTTGGAGGTAGCACTCGTACTTTTAGCTAGAGATTGTTTTTAACTGCTTGTTATATGAATTTATCTGGCATCATAATATGAGTGCTAAACACGTTGCTGAATTAATTGTTCTCATTTTTGGCGTTGTTCCTAATCCTTTTCAAATGCTTTTACAGGTGAGATCTGTGGCTGCAGAATCTGATAGGGCTTATCAAGGAGGTCCTCTTGAACGTAGCTTTTACCAAGAAGCCTCTCTAAATCTCGTAAAGGGAGTAGACTTTGATGTCACCAGCACTCCTTTACCCTATCAATATGCATCCATGCTTGACTGGTTTGCCGTGGATCTTGAGGGTGAACATTCTGCAATGGATGGTCGAATTCTTGAAGAACACACAAATTATGTTGTATATGCCATTCACAGGGTATAACTTTTCTTACTCAAGTAAAATATCTCTTTATTGACATTTGACTGATGCTATGTGATGGCAATATTTATTGCGCAATTCCATAGTTTATCCAATATGACACAGTGATGAATACATGACGTTTTCCCAGAAAAGGGAGAAGGTAAAAGGTAAAAGATGAAAGTAAAATATCAAGTTGATTAATTTAATATAGTTCGTTTTGTCCTTTGTTTTTATAAATTTTCAAAGAGAGCACCATGGAGTGGCTGGACTATTTGATGTTATGACGGTGATACACTTGTAGAACCTTTCAAAGGCTATCTGCAAGTCTGAGGGTTCTTATAGATTGATGATGCATGGTTAGATTTCCCAAACATTGATAGAGGAAAGATCCAAAGTTACGTGTTTATTCTAACTAGTAAGCATGGGTGGTGATACTTACATTTTCTAATATGCAAAGTCTGGAGAATTGGGACATAACTTATTGGGAACACAAAAAGGGCAGCCCGGTGCACTAAAGCTTCTGCTATGTGCGGGGTATAGGGAAGTGCCGGACTACAAGGTTCTATTGTACACAGCCTCACCTTACATTTCTGCAAGAGGTTATTTCCACGGCTTGAACCCATGATCTCCTAGTCACATGGAAAATATACCCCGGGAACATATTAATGAAAAAAATGTATACAGCCTACCCTTTCATATGCATGGTTATTGTTATTAAATAAATTCAGTCCCTGGTGAATGTTGAACACTTACTGTTCTACATTTTATACTCCTCTCTTCTTCCTTCCCACTCCTCTCTGTCCCATTTTATGCCATGTAATTTTCATGTCTGTGTTTCTATTTACACCTTCCTGCTCTTAGATTTTGGATCATTATAAAGAGTGCCACAATGCACGAGTCAAGGAAGGTGCTGCTGTGTCTAGGAGTCCCCCAAGAAGTGTGATATTGGTTGGTCATTCCATGGGTGGTTTTGTTGCTAGAGCTGCAATTGTCCACCCACATTTGAGGAAATCTGCTGTTGAAACTGTTCTGACACTTTCTTCTCCACACCAGTAAGTTGCTCTACTCTTGGAAGCTATTATGTGGCTACACTGATGCTATAAAATAACTTTTTCTTTGTGGTGCCTTACCAAGGTCGCCTCCTCTGGCTCTGCAGCCATCACTTGGTCAGTATTATGCACGAGTAAATGACGCATGGAAGAAAGGGTACGAGTTCCAGACTTCTCGATCGGGGCATTATCTGTCTGATCCACTACTCTCTCATGTTGTCGTCGTCTCCATTTCTGGTGGTTATCATGATTACCAGGTACTTGTGCTATTTGCTTTTACATGTTCAAGGTTGAAAATCTGAATTATAGTTGGCAACTAAAAATGTAAGGCTTATAACCTGTATCATTTCTTTTCCATTCTTTCCTTTCCTGATGATTCCAGTAGGAAACCTCAACTTTCCTCTTCAATCAAAATATCTTTTTGAAGTGAATGATTGTTAGTTCATTTAGAGGAAACTAGATAAACATAATGTTTTTATGATCATGGGTTTTACTTATCAACTGTCATGCTATTTCTGTTAAATTCACTGTTCTGTTAGCTAGCTGAGAGAAGTAGCTCTACAACTTATTCTCCATCAATCCATCTTGCCTACTGTTAGTTCATAATAGTCTTATTTCTCTCGAAGGGTTCTAGGTTTGCATACTTTCACTTTAAGTTATCCTTTGCCTTTGTCTCTATGTAACTGCTAATATACTTTGTTTCAATCGTCGGACGCTTATATTATCCCTGCTGCTGTCTGCGTACTTTGTTTTTTTGCTGTTGTACTTTCTCCTGCCCCACCAGTTCTCTTTATGTCAGCTAACAGCTATGCATTTCTTCACTAAATATTTAGCATTAGATTCTATAACTTTTCATTTAGGTCCGATCAAAGTTACAATCACTTGATGGTATTGTGCCTCCTACACACGGCTTTATGATTAGTAGCACAGGCATGAAAAATGTGTGGTTGTCAATGGAGCACCAGGTTATCTTGTGGTGTAATCAGCTCGTTGTTCAAGTAAGTCAATTTTTTCTTAAGAGTCTCCATTCTCCCGTTAAATTTGTAGTCAAATAGCTTTGAATTTCAACATCAACTTTTCAGGTATCACATACTCTTCTTAGTCTGATAGATCAGGAGACTGGTCAACCTATATCTGATGTTCCAAAAAGGCTGGCAATCTTCACAAAAATGCTTCACAGTGGGATACCTCAAAATTTTAATTGGTTAAAGCAGCCACAGCTGCCTCACATACCAATTGAAAATGGAGAAGCTGAATCTGGTATTCTCAGTCAGTCTCTAACTCTATGTATCTGCAGTAGTAAAGGGATGATCCTCATATAGTATTTGAGCTATATGAAAATTCATTTCATGCTAAATGTGAGAATATAACCCCAATTTGGTGTTCTTAAAGGTGAATTGTGGTGCAGGATCTCAAGCACACAGAATGTATGCTTGCCCTAGTAACATCCATTGGAGTGATGATGCACTTGAAAGAGATTTATACATCGAGACAACCATGGTTACAGTTTTAGCAATGGATGGGAGAAGGCGGTGGTTGGACATTGAGAAGTTGGTCAGCTTCCTTTTATTGTTTATAAAAAGTTCACATCGTTCATATCTTTCATAGCGTGCATGCTTGATTTGTCGTTTTCCCTCTATTCTCAAGAAACAAATGCTTGAACTCTTGAAGGGGAGCCTTGAACTAATTGGTAAAGTTGCCGCCATGTGACCAGGAGGTCACGGGTTCAAGCCTTGGAAACCGCCTCAGCCTCTGACAGAAATGCCAGGTAAGGCTGCGTAAAATACACTCTTATGGTGGGGCCTTTCCCCGAACCCTGCACATCGTGGGAGCTTTAATGCACCGGCCTGCCCTTTTAAATGCTTGGACTCTTCTGTGTAAAAGGTCACAATATTTCAGGGACTCCTTAACTTTGCTTTTAGAGTTTGAATGCCAGCAATCTAGAATCTGTATTATAAAATTTAGGGTATTTGTCCAGTTTATAACTTAATCTTACTCGCATACTCAGGGGTCTAATGGCAAAAACCATTTCGTTTTTGTCACAAATCTTTCTCCATGTTCCGGTGTACGACTGCACCTCTGGCCCGAGAAAGGAACTTCAGTTTCCACTTTGCCGATTAATAAACGGGTTTTAGAAGTTACATCGAAGATGGTGCAAATTCCATCTGGACCAGCTCCAAGGCAGGTACTTGGTTGTGTGCTCTGTCTCAAATGCCCTAAGATAAGATGTTATATGAGATAGTTTGATTTAAATTCTTCTTAAAGGTGCTGCTTTTACTATAGGTTGAACCAGGTACTCAGACTGAGCAGGCACCTCCTTCTGCTGTATTTTGGCTGCACCCAGAGGATATGCGTGGCTTCAGATATCTGACCATCTCAGTGGCACCTCGCCTGGTACTTGTTCACAGGGTTTTCAAATATGCTTTAGCTTCTGTTTAGTCATGATATCTGGTTTCTTGGGAGTTCTTTGTAATAGTTCATATCTGTTAGATTTTATTACCCGTTAAATCTTTTATAGTATGAAATAGGACTTGACTTTCTGTACTTTATCAATAAAAGATAAAAGGTCTTCACTTGCCTTTTCCATGTTAAGCAGCCCAAGATTTCAGCTTCTGGTGTCCTCTCTGAAATGCTTTATGCATTTTTCTGTATTCTTCCTCCCCAGAAATGTCTTTTTCAATATCTTTTTTTTTCCCCCTATCACATTCATATGTCCTGTTTACCATCTGTCTAAACAGAATGGAATTCTCTCCTTACATCAAAAAATAGTGAAGAAAGATTTTAAAGCTTTCTGGTTGTTCTCACTATTTTGAAAACAAATTTCTATTGCATTCATTCCGTATGCACAAAAAGAGAGATACCAGTGATGTATACAAGGTACCTTTGTATCAGTTCACCTCATCCATATTCTCCAACTCATGGTTGCTTCCGTCATTGTTCTTGATGGCATAGATGAGATGTTGAACAATATGAAAACAAGTGGCCAGATCTCTGAAGCCAATCTTCAATGCAATAATAGATGAACAGTATTCTTTTCCAAATCTGTGCACATGCAACCCCAACTAACATATATCCTTCTCTTTCTTAAATTATCCGCATTTGGTGATAGCATTCGTCATTCGGCATTGCACACTAAATGGAATAAGGCTACTTTTTTAGAAACTTGTTGTTCCAAATTTATTTGCAGATCTCCCACTTATCACCTCTTTCTGATAGCTCCATGTAGTAGGATGTTGCTGTTAGCAAAGTTTCTTGTTAAGATGCATGGTCTATACACTATAGTCAATGAGCTAGCCTATAGGTGATTACATGAGAGGTTTTTATTGAAAACCATAAAGATTTTACTGTATTCAGAAATTCAATGGTGTTGCGGTTCATACCTTTCCTTCTTCCTGTTTGTTTTTGAGCCCCTGGAATTCATATTTTTGTTGTTTTCTGATCTTTAAACCAGTCTTGTAGTTTTAATGATGCTTGTTACGTCATTTATCAAGGTAAAAAGAAACTCCGAGGTCCTGTTGCATACAGATACCAAATTTTATTGGGATCACCACATCGAACAAATATCTAGTGTATAATCTTCTATGGGTTTGACGAAGCATTGACTTTCCCACCCGTATGTATAGCTCATATGGCTTCAAAGATATTTGTTTGAGCAATTGCTTTTAGCTGAAAGTACTCATTGAAATGTCTTTTGTGCATAATTTTTTAATCACTTAGTGAGAATACACTGGGTTTGTTGCTGCTGTTGTTGATAAAAGTATTTTATGTAAAACTCCTTTCAGTATTGTTTGTCTGTCCGTGGTCATGACTCGCGAGTCATTACTCTCTAGCTTTATCCTCAATAGTTTATCGATTTCAATATTTTTGAGTTACTTTTTCTAATGACAAAGGTAGTGGGGCAGCCACCGCAGAGAGCATCCTATTGAAGATTTGAAATGGATGTAGAGTAAGGGGCTGAGGCATTTAGGATCTGCGGGGAGGCCTTTTCTTTCTGAATTTGTTTTAAATAGAAAATCACACCTTTCATCTGCCTTTGATGGTGGAGTTGCTGACAGATCCTCATTGCAGTAGTTTATATAAATTCATGAGATTTTGTAGTGCCACAGTGCAAATTTGGTCTTGGAATAAAATTTCAGATGGAAACTTCTGTTTCTCTTTGTGTTGTGTGTCAAATGTTGTCAGATCCTGGCTTTTCATCTCATGATTACTTTATTATTTTCAGGCTGTTTCAGGAAGACCTCCACCAGCTACTTCCATGGGAGTTGGGCAATTTTTCAAACCAGAGGATGAGGAAACAGCCTTATCTTCTGGGTCGTTGATTTGGTCTATGTTTTCTGTAAAGGTTTGTGTTGGGTTAATTTAACTTAACTAGACAGGGTGGAAAAGAGTTTGAACTTTTTCTGCCTTTTAATACGTTATTTTTTGGTTCAAATTTGCAGGAGATGATGTTGAATGAGGATCATCCTCTTGCACTCAATCTGTCTTTCTCTGTTAGTGTGGGTCTCATGCCTGTGACATTGTCTGTCAAAACAACTGGTTGTGGAATAAGAAAGTCAGAGTTCACTGCTGATGAAATTGGAGAGTTGGAAATTGACAGTAAGGGTTTCTCCTAGGTGACAAAATAAGGAATCTTGTACTGTTTCTATTAATCAGTAAAGCATTTTGTGCTATTTCACTTGGTGTTGTGTTACTTGCCAGCATCTTCCACTAATCCCTCCAAGTTCCATAAATTTTGGTGGAATTGATGTTTGAGGAACCTCTTGGAGGGAATTTGAAGTGTGGTGTTAGTTCCACATCCCTTTTGCTAATTAAATGCAATACGAATGTAAGGAGGTTTATGTTTTCTCCCCTCCCTTTAACTGCTATTTGATCTGCCCCCATTGAAGGGATCTTTAAATAGTTGTTGTTGTATAATAGCAATAACTGGTAAGTCACATGTATCACACACACTTTCAACTAGCCACCTTTGTATGTAATTAGAGAAAAAGTAACCAGGTCAAAAGTAATTTCTTTAGTTCATTCAGCTGAGTATTTACAACAACAACAACAACAAACCCAGTGTATTCCCACCAAGTGGGGTTTGGGGAGGGTAAAATGTACGCAGTCCATACCGCTACCTCCAAAGAAGTAGAGAGGTTTCCGATAGACCCCCTGGCTCAAGATAAAGAATAGTTAACAAGTTCATAGTAATACATGAAACAGAATGGGTAGCATAACCAAAATAAGAAATGAGAAATAATAAAAGTAGAGGTAAAAGAGACACGAAAATAAGAGCAATACGAAAATAAAAATAGGAAATAAGAAATAAGAAAAGGACACCCCCTAGTAGTAGCATACACTAGCGGCTCCTACCAATGGACACAGTCCTTGGATTACTAACCCAGCTACACCAGAGCTCCCTAAATACTAGTTACAACCCACACGCGCACTAGCCTTCTACCCTTATTCGCGACCTCCACGCCTTCCTATCTTGGTCATGTCCTCAGTAAGCTGTAACAGCTCCATGTCATGTCTAATCACCTCTCTTCAGTATTTCTTCGGCCTACCTCTACTCCTCCTGAAACCACCCAAAGCTAGCCTCTCACACCTACGAACTGGGGCATCCGTGCTCCTTCTCATCACATGCCCGAACCATCTTAGCCTTCCTTCCCGCATCTTGTCCTCCACCAAAGCCACTCCCACCTTCTCCCGGATAATCTCATTCCTAACTCTATCCCTTCTAGTAAGTCCACACATCCAACGCAACATTCTCATTTCCGCTACTTTCAATTTTTGAATGTGGGAGTTCTTGACTAGCCAATACTCCGCACCATACAGCATGGCCGGACGGACTGCCACTCTGTAGAACTTGCCTTTAAGCTTTAAGGGCACCTTCTTATCACACAGCACTCTTGAGGCGAGCCTCCACTTCATCCAACCTGCTCCAATACGTTTAGAGATATCCTCATCAATCTCGCCATTCATCCTGGGAATCCAACCTCACCACCACTCCGTCCTCGTGTTTCAAGTCACTAAACTTACATTCCATATACTCCGTCTTGGACCTGCTCAACCTGAACCCCTTAGATTCAAGGGTTTGCCTCCAAACCTCCAATTTTTTATTCCCCCCCCCCCACACACACACGCGCGTATCTATCTTACCAAATAAATGTTTCATATATAATACTGAATGTCTCAGTTTTTGTTATTTATTTTGCTGCTAATGTAACTTATTCTTTTGAGTGTAGGGCTGTGTAAACTTCGCTGTTTCCCTCCTGTAGCACTTGCTTGGGATGTCACATCTGGTCTTCATATTTTCCCTAATCTGTTCTCTGAAACAATTCTTGTGGATTCCTCTCCAGCACTCTGGACTTCCAGCCTAGGGTCAGAAAAGACCAATGTTATGTTGCTGGTATTATAACAGACCCGTCAGTTTCTTGTTCGGTTAGAAAGTTGAAAGACTGCTGCTCTGTTTCTTTAGCTCTTATGACTTTGTTTTTCCTTCTTATGTGCAGATTGATCCACATTGTTCGTACAAAACAAGTATTGGTGTTAATATAACCGTTGCAGCTAAAAGATTTTCACTTTTATATTTCTCAGAGGTGAACGCAATTTTAAACCCATTTCATAGCTGGAAGTTTTGTATACCATGCAATCTGAGACTTTGCTTTTCATGTGTATATTTCTTACATGTCAATCACGACTTAGCTTCAAACCGTTATACGGTATTGATCGTGTCACACAATCTCCCATTTGATTTTGATGCCCAACTATTCAAATATTTCATGTTTAAGAGATTCTTTCATGTTCCATTCGGTTGGGTACATTATATGGTATTGATGGTGGCACAGAATCTCTCATTTTATTTTGATGCCCAACTATTCAAATCTTTCACGTTGAAGAGATTCTTTCATGGTCCATTCAGTTGGGTACATTCTACATGTTACCAATATTTTTTTAAAAAACATTTCACAATTCTTGCCGTCTGGGTGATTACATAGAACTCCTTATCAGTCCGATTTTTAGTGCACACTTTCCTGTGAGACTTGTCTTGAGCCGGGGGTCTATTGGAAACAACCTCTCTATCTCACCTCTGAAGTGGTGGTATGGACTGTGTACACTTACCCTCCCCAGACCCCACTTGTGGGAAGATACTGGGTATGTTGTTGTTGTACCTTCTTGTGAGACTTACTGATGAAATGATCTGTACACCTTTTGCAAGTTTCAAGGTTTCAGATTTTGGTTGTCAGGTGTGACATGACCTTTCTGTACCAATCTAATATTTACCTCAGACATCCAGTGATCAATTTAATGCACACTCCACTGCAATCATTTTTTTGGCTATCACTCCAATAAAATTAAATGGCGAAGGTATAATATACTTTAAATTACTAGTTTACATTAAACTTGTAAAAAGAACGACAGAATTTAGTATACACTACTAAGAATTGAATTCCATTGTTTCCTTCATGATAAAATTTGTTAGAGTTATTTTTTTAGTCGAGGCCAGTTCAGTTGATGTCTAAGCAAGCTGCATTCAAATTATTACGAATCATGTACAGCCTCACAAAGTTTAGGATGTCTTTGATTTCTTCATTCAACAGTGGTTTATTTCACGATCACTTAAGCACTTTGTTGCATTCTAACTCCTTTATGAATTAAGAATGAAGTATAGTATTGTTGGGATCGGTTATCCAAAAAAAATATTGCAGTCGGGTCCTTCATCAAGCCTCATAGCCAAGCATGTAGCAAAAAACTTATTCTCAGTGAGTAAATGAAATATTGAGTCATCTGTTCTTTTTCTTTGTATGAGTAAGGTTCTATGATCATCCAAAGTCTGGTCCATGCATGTTTCCTGTGTAACAACAAGTTGGGGTTGGCTATATGAGTTCTCAACTATCATATTTAAGTTCAACACATGTCATTATCATACAAAGTAAAAGCAACAATAGATTAAATGTATACAAATAATAGTGATAGTTGTAATGATATTCAAAACTTTTTAACAAGAATCTTGTTACCCACTAGTAGATATCACCTATATGGGTACTTATCTTCCGTTGTGCTCTATTCTTTATCTAAGACTATCAAAAAGGCTGCCCGATGCACTAAAGCTCCCATTATGCGTAGGGTCCGAGAAAGGGCCCACTACAAGGGTGTATTGTACGTAGCCTTCCCTTGCATTTCTGCCAGAGACTGTTTCCAAGGCTTGAACCTGTGACCTCCTAGTCACATGCCATAACTTTACCAATTACTTCAAGGCTCTCCCTCTAAGAACCTTACTAAGACTATTGATCCCAAGGAATTATAGGTCGTTTGTGACAAGTTTCTTTGATGTGCTTTTAGGTCTACCTCATCTCCTTTTTAACATCTCTCACCATGGTTTCACACCAATGGATCGGTGCATCTGTAGGACTTGACCAAACCATCTCAAGCAACAACAACATCAACATACCCAGTGTATTCCCACAAAGTGAGGTTTGAGGAGGGTAAAGCGTACGCAGTCCATACCACTACCTCATATGAAACAAAGAGGTTGTTTCCGATTGACCCTCAACCCATGACACATAACAGTAAACCAATCCGAGAACATAAAAACAAACAACAAATATGGTTACACGCCACTAGATACTAGAAGAAACAAGACACCTACAGAGTAATCCTATGAACTACCTATCCAAAATCACAAACATCCTCAAAACTCCACGAATAAGAAACTACAAGACACATTCACAGCACTATGACCCAAACAACCTCAAGTGACCTACTCTTATTTTATCCTCAATGCGTGGTACTTGCACCTTCGGCCAAATATGGTCAATTTAAATGTTATCTAATCTTGTATGACTACACATCCATCTTAGCATCCACATCTTTTCAATACTCAACTTGTGGATATGTTGGACTTTCTTAACTCAACATTTACTACCATATAACATTGCCAGTCTTATAACTGTTCTGGAGAACTTACTTTTTATTTATTAAAAAAAAGGAACTTACCTTTTACTTTAGTAGCATCCTTCTATCACATTACGCCCAGTAGCACTTCTCCATTTCAACCATTCAGCTTTTATTCGAGAAATTACATCTTCATCTATCACGCTGTTCTCTTGAAACAAGCCTAAATATCTAAGTTGTTTGCATGTTTCTGGACTGATATATCAAAATATCATCAATGGTTCAATCGTGACGTAGCCCTTCTTTTGTAGTGAAATAGGTTTATTCTTTTGTTGGATGTCTGTAGTTCTTATAATTGGTGCTGATCTTTTTACCATGCTCCTTTGTCTAGTTATTGCTTCGTTCTGCATTTTCTGATTATTGGATTCATTGTTATGTGCTGTCATGGACCTGTGCAGATTACTGGTTTTGCAATTGCTGTTGTCTTTTTCGCTTTAATGCGGCAAGCAAGGCAATGGGAGCTTGACCTGCCTATACCTTCACTCCTTTCAGCAGTGGAATCTAATTTACGGATGCCGTTGCCCTTTCTATGTTTGGCCCTGCTGCCTATATTATTTGCTCTGGCACTTTCCTGCCTCATTTCTCTACCTCTTCCTCCAGCCATAAGTTTCATCATTGTCTCAACAATCTGTTACTTATCTGCAAACGGAGTGGTGATTGTGCTGATATCGGCCTCCCAATTGTTACTCTACGTTAGTGCATTTTTACATGTATTCATCAAGAAGCGGTTAGTTCCTCTCTCTTGAATATATATACCACATTTTGTTATTAAAGATTTTCATACAAGTACAACAACAACATACAAGTAACTGGGGAAATTTCTAGTCCCCCACCCAACCATAAATAAATAATTAAAATACTTTCAAGCAAGGAGTGTGATGCAGACCTAAAATAAATAAATAAAAGTGACTACTACTCTAACAGTTTAAGCTTTTTCTTAAGGTAGCCACATAATTCAACAGAAACCTTTATTAATGCAAGAAATTCATTACCAACTGAGCTAACAGCAATATAATGTTTTGCAGGTCGCGAACACGGGAACGTAACTGTTCTTCTCTTTTCACTGCCTTCCTGTCATCCAAGGTTAGTTTAATTGCGATGTTGTAGCTTGCAAAAGCATGAGTTTGTAAAAGGTTGGCTTTTGTACTTATATTTCGGAATTGAAACTGAATGTATCTTGCATTCCTGGTCCTCTAATCTTAGTAATTGTCGAAATCCCAGATTTAGTTAATTTTTTCCCATATGCTTGTTTTCTTAATATAAGTTTTCTTACTGAAACAGGTAGTCAGGATCATAAGATTCAACCCATTATTTGTTATGACACTTGTCTCTTTGACCCTAGTTTGCTTCACTCATCCAGCATTGGGTCTTCTTTTGCTGGTCATTTCTCATGCTGTGTGTTGCCACAATGCCCTGTCCAGGTACATCCCAAACTAGTGCCCTTTCTCCTTTTTCTGTGGTGGTCTTATGCTGTGTATTAATTTGACTGGGTTTTCCAGAAATAAAAGTAGAACTGAGGGCAGTTTCATGACCATTGATATTGTGGTCCTCCTGTCCAGACAAAAAGTTTATCTCCATATCCAATATTTTGTGCGATTCCTAACCGAATTGTGTCCCCTTCAGAGCATTTGAATAGATTAAACATTTGATCACAACTCATTGAACTCAATAAATAATGAATTAAAGATAATTGCTTCTTCCCTTTGTTTATTTTGAGGGGGTAGGGGTTGTGGGAAGAAAAGACATTTCACATTAAAATTGATACTGGGAGCAAATGTGATGAGAAAATTGTTCAAAGTTGAAGGCAACCATTCAAAAACTCCATGAAGTTCTAGTTGGTTGGAGTAAAAAAGATGACTACGTGAAAAAAAAAAAAGAAGCAAAAGTCATTTACTTTGACCTCTGTTTAGCAGACTTAGTAGGGCTCCCTTCTAGTTTGAGAAATATCATAGACCTCCCCTTGTTAATGATTAAAGTTAGTTGCATTGATTTTCAATATACTTCTACCAAAATAACTCCCTTTTATAAGGAATCTTAGGCAACTCAATTAATTGGTTTGAGAAGAGCGTATATGAATAAAATTAATCTCGATAGTATTAAAAGTAGAGTGGAGGTTTAAGATTTTCACAAACTAGAGGGTTGGTCCAATAAGTTCCGCTAGACCAGGGGGATGATCTAAGTAATTTATCCTTGGAAAGAGAAGGATAAGGAAAAAAAAAAAAAGAGGAAGTAATTAGGAGTAATGAGACGTATATTCAAAAAGAAATTTGGAAAACACAATTTCTATGCTCATAAAATTTACATTTATTCTACATGTTCTTGTTTATTTAGTTTTTGGTTTGCTAATAATTTGATGTTTTGTTATGACAGAGGTTGTCTAAAGTCAATTCTTCTTGTCTGTAAACAGTTTTTTGATGGCTTCATTTCGCAGCCATACCCAGAGTAAGGAGTTAATAGAATCTGGGAAAGGAAGTCGGAGTGGATTGGAGCAGCTCATACCCCAGTATGATGGTGAAATTAACAACCAATTCCCTCAGAAGGAGAGTAATTCGAAAAGTCTGGACTCAGTAAAAAGCTATGGTGATACCCAATTAGAGATCTTCAATCATCAGCATGGCTTATTTGTATTACACTTGCTTGCAACACTTATGTTTGTCCCTTCACTTATATCGTGGATCCAGGTATTTCTTCTCTCCAAGAGGATTTTACGGACTTGTGTACATATTTTGTCATCTTGGAACCTCATTACTTTGCACTAATAAATTGATAAAGCAAATGCTTGTTAATTTCCCCATTAATGGTGTATATATGACTTGTATAGAAGCAATTCTTGTAGAGGCATGTTTTGTTGCCCAAACTCTATTTAGCAAGTATACGATCATAATGAATTTCAACTCAATCATCTGCAGTTGTAATTATGCTTAGTCGTGTGAGAAAACAGTACCTTAAAACCACAATGTCCCCAGTGCACAAAAAAATAAAATAAAAATAAGGACAAGAAAACTTGCCACCACAAAATATAAAAACGTAAAACACACACGAGAAACAAGACATACCTACAAAAAGGAAAGGAATGATTACTGTATATAGTTGGTGGTGAACAACTGAAGTTCCCTTGTTATTTTTCTCCCTCCTCTCATTGTTATAATCTCAAAGGTAAGTTGATCCCATGTTCATTATCTTGTATCCCCCCCAAACCCCAACCCCAAACCAAAAAGAGAAATAGAACAAGAGAGGAAATTATTGATTGCTAGCATAACATTTTCTTTCTTTTGGTGTATCCTTGCACACAGAGAATGGGGATTGGTCAGAGCTTGCCGTGGTTCTTGGATTCTGTACTTTGCATAGGTGTTCTGCTGCATGGTGTATGTGACTCAAAGCCGGAGTTCAACTTCTTCGTATTTCCTTTTCCGGGCATCCGAAGATGGGAGATAAAGCTGAGCTTTGCCTATCTTGTTGCTGGATACTATTCCTATTTTTGTGGGTTGGCCTTGGCTCCTTACAGAACATTTTATCCCATGGCTACCATTGGGTTTATTTCATGTGCTTTTAGGATCATAGAGAGGAGAAGTAGGGAAAAGGGGGAAATGTACCATCACCGTAGGAAACACTCTCATAAACACTAAAGAAAATAGTCTCACGTAAGTGCCATTACTAGCAGTATTTTTTCAAACAGAATCGTCTCGTGTACGATATTTCCACGTGGAGAAGATGTACTAATTGACATGGCGCTTTGGTGCCACAATTTTGAATATTCTTCATCAAGTTTTGTCTGTAATTTGGTCTGGTTTCGAAGCGATTCATATTCCTTGAAGATACGTTGTTGATAACAATAGTGTCTGCTTTTTTTCTAATTTTAATTGCAATTTACGTTCTCAGATAAGGTTGTTCACATAATTCAGTATAATGTCTAGACAGATAAAAAGGTTTTTGGTTTGCACCATTGCTCATCAACATGCTCACACTATTCAATTTGAGCCTCTTTATACAATTTGAGAGATGCTTCAAGTCCCTCATGCTCAGAAAGAAGCTTACGTTGTACAATATTCGGCTTCAATTGACCATGTTGGCATGATGATCTCTATTTTCCTGCCTTTTGAAGTGATACAAGGAATACTTTTAATTGCATTTATTTGAGGTCCCGCTTACTAATTCCTACTTCCCAGTTCCCACCCACAAAAGTTATTTGTTGACGTGAGACCTCATAGTTTTCAACTCATTTTATCTGTTATATTTGTTGCTACTAGATTATACTCTTGGTGAATCTAGAGAACGGTGCACCTTAATTACGTTTGTTACATTTTCATCCTAACCCGAAAAGCAGCCAAAATACAAAGAATAAGAAGCAAAAAGGCTAAAGGGACCTAAAAAAAAAAAAAAAGATGATACCTCCATCTCATTTTATATGACAAGTTTCGAAAGCGGTGATCCATAAAATGGGAGAGAGTCGTAGACGGATTTTCTATAATAGATAAGGCAAAGAAAAAGAAAAGAGTGGCAGCATATAAAACTGTACCGCAACACACCTGATCGGCTCCATGTGAAATATAGCCGTTATGCCAATCAAGTATGCAATTTCAATTCAAAAAGGAATATGACCGTTGAACCCTAGATCCATCCTCATTCTTTCTCGGAACTTCATTCGACCTCATCATCACTAAAAAACAGACAGGCTGAAGAATAGGGATGGTGAACGAAGATTCAATCAAGAGTCCCCATAACCCTCTGAAACAACCAGAAGCAGAATCAGCCAACAATGGATCCAACAAAGTCGAAGATTTGTTCAGCCCCAAGTTCCGATCTGTTGCTGCTATGGCTGGTTGGGACGAAGAGGCTCTTCTCATTGCTAGTCTTGTCGTCGAAGACACTCCAGATCGCCTTCCCAAACAAAAGAAACGTTCGGATTTGCTCCATTTCAACACTCCCCCAGCTAATTCTAGAAGGTATGATTCCGGTTCATACGATCAAATCGAATGTGTCCTACTGAATCTAATTAATTAATTGGATAGATCACCTGTACTTTCTGTGTGATTGGCATTATTGGGAAATGCTTATAATTTGTGATTTTCTCAGGAAAAGAAGGGTTCAGAAGAGCAGCCCTGCACCCATAACTGCCACCGTTCTTGATCTCGACGAAGATGACACTGCAAAACAAGGTAAATCATAATTTTAAAGAAGATTTCGTGTTACAAATAATAGGTTATGTGTCCTGATGTAGATGTTTTGTAGAAAGCCAGAAGGAGGAGGATGAATCAACATCCGTTGAGAAACTAGACAAGAAAGGATCTGACGAATCGGAAGAACAGGGGTGCTCTGTTGCATCTTCTAGTAAGAAGATAGAATCAAAATCCATTGAGAAAGCTGACAAGAAAGGATCTGACGAATCGGAGGAACAGGGGTGTTCTGTTTCATCATCTTCTTCAGCATTTCCCTCCATCGATCGACTTCGTGAAGAGCTTTCTTGCGCTGTAAGAGTTGTAGTCCATTCTTGAACCATGATGCACCTTTCCATTTATTGATTGAGGGTGTATTTTTGTTGCTTTTCCTATTTCAGTATAGAAATGATTTCTTTGAATTTGCAGATATGCTTGGAGATCTGTTTCGAACCGAGTACCACTCCTTGTGGTCACAGGTACGATCTTAATGGGTCCCTCATTAACTTAGATTCATAAATCGATACGCGCATCCATTTTCAGTAATTGACTCTGACTAATTTGGTAAAAATTATGTCTCTAGTTTCTGTAAAAAGTGCTTGCGATCTGCTGCTGATAAATGTGGAAAGAAATGTCCCAAGTGCAGGCAGCTTATCAGGTACTGTTAGGATGCCTTTTCTTTTTGTGTTATCTTGGTGCTTCAATTGTTTCATAGATGATGTATTCCTGTTAAACTTGATCTCTTCAGCAATGGAAGATCTTGCACCATAAACACAGTACTTTGGAATACGATTCAACTGCTGTTTCCCAAAGAAGTAGAAACAAGAAAAACAGCTGCAGCTTTGAATAGTAGAGAAGCTAAACGTCAAAGTCCGGTACGAACTGCTGCTGATGCTGCTACTCATTCTAACATCCCTAGCAGCAGAACGACAAGAGTCCTTCTACTTAACAGTCCAGAATCTAGTCCTAGTAGTCAAGAAAGAAGGAATATCCGTGCCATGAGAAGACAAAGTGCCCTAGCTTCTGGAATGCCAAGCAGAAATCGAGACATTAGCTCGAGGAGAGAGTTACCAAGCCAGGACGGGGATGCTGCATTGGCTCTAAGATTGCAGAGAGAGGAGTTCATGGAGTCCTTCAGGACAAGAAGTTCTGCTGATGAGCAGTACATGAGCTCTCTTGCTCTAGCCAGAGCAAATTTGAGGGCAATGGCATCAAGAGCCATTAACGTTCGCGTTAGAGGAAGCCGTGGATCCTAAAAGTTCGTATTTTGTTTTCCGTTGCACTTGGATTTCTGTTTTGTCCTTACATTAAGAAACCCATATAGGTTCTCTTGTTGAACAATTAAAAAAGGTCCTTGAACTCCTCATGAAGTGCCCATTATCCATATCTAGCTGTAATGTTTTTATATCAATTTTTTTGATAGTTGAGACTTGAAACTCAGTCTTAATATATATATAGTTGAATCATGGAATTAAACTCCTGATAGAATCCTCTACTGGTGCTTTCTGCAAGGGAAAAAATACCAGAAGTATCTTATGTTAAATCCTGTGAGTTGTCACGGATATGATGAAGACTTTGCTTCTATATTACTAGTGGATGGCCTTGTATCATGGGTCGTCTTCTTTAAATAGTGAAAAGCTCAGTTGCAATTTTGAATATCCGTGACTGCAATTGGAATACATGATTTATTTTGTTATCCCCCCTCTTTTAAATTCGGATCATACGAATGATTGTTGTTGTCCATGTCAGCATCTTGCTGATCAAGTCAAAGATTCAGCGCTGATTTGACAATGAAGCAATTTCATGTAGGAATTATATAATCCATAACTTATTAGCAGAGACAGAGACACGAATAAGATAATAACTATTATAATCTGGAATTCTTGTAGGAGCATTTTTTTCCCCTATTATTTAGCCTATGAGAATGTTGGATGAGATAATTGAAAAGGCTTATATAATATGAGAAACAAGTCATCTCACGTTTCCAGTACCCTACTAACATTCTGTCATTACCCAATTATTATTGGATTTATAATAATTTTCACCAGATACAAGTACAGGTAAATTGAACATTCACCTTTCATTTTCATATTGCTCTTTTGTGTCGTGACGTAAATTCATGTACAAAAAGAATATATCGACTATTTCATGTACAAATAAAATAGCAAAAGAAACATTTGTTGCATCTGATACTAAATAATGTCATGTTCCATCCAAGTCATGTCAGTGATTTTGCCAGGGTAACCTGCCAGTGTTTGGGTCGGTGAACATCTCTGCTACTCGATCCTTAAGGCCGGTATCAATAACTTCACAAAATCGACTAGACCAATCTGGTGGTTCAACAGCTCTTGTCCCTAAACCCGGGGCACGATCCCTGGACCCAACATTTCTCTCCTGTTGCCAATCAGATACGTAAGTAGCCACCCTCCTGTAGAACTTCTCCTTGAACACATCCCAAACTTGATACTTGTAATGGTTGATCACAATCACATTTCTATCCATATTGGCATACCTAAACTCAGACTTCAAATGAAAATGATGAACCACATTGATTAGTGTTGAATTTAATGCTTCTGGTTTCACTATACTCTTGTGCCTCTCAGGTGCAATCATCCTGCAATTGTACCCCATGGTGACCCCTTGTGCCGGGACATGTTTGAGACCGGATGGTCCAAAATTATGACACGACACCCGCAACTCAGCAACTTTACTACTAGGATAATTGGATTGGTTTCTTAATATGTCAAGTAATGACATACCTGTAGGCAAGTGAAAGAACTCATCAACATCCATAAAACCTACCCACTCACACACGTCCCTAGCTCGTAATGCACAATGAGAAAAACCTGCCTCTTGAGTCTTGACCCAAGGCCAAACATGTCGCGTCACATTTATGTTCCCATCCATCGATAATACCTTAATGATATCATCAATATCGTCCAAGCTGTTATTATCATATATAAACCAACGCTGTACTCCGATTCTAGTATGGTACATGATCCACTCTTTCAAGAAACTAGCCTGGTTCCTTAACATTGTGCAGACACACATCTCATGCTGTTTTTGACCTGGCAGGTTAGGCTGCAGATAGCGTTGAGGACTCGCTGTGGACTCTAAAGGCTGTTTACCAACCATTCTAACAGAAACCTTAATAGGCTGATTCATATTACTACCAATAACCCTCTGCGGATTATTCAGTATGCTCATCGGGGTATTACATCGAACAACTTCTTGAGCTACTGATACAGCATCTGATTGTAACACGAATTTCGGATTCTTAACATCCCAACCAAAAACACACTTGAACTTGGAAGGGTCCGATTGTTTCCCCCCACGAAGATTGAACCCTTTGACAAACACAATAGTCGTGTTATCGCGATCGATCATCGCCTCATAGGCCAACGAGTTCCACCGGCGTGTGGGCCCAAATGAGAAGGTATCACCAGTACTCTCGACGGAAAGTGACGTCAGCACACCGCGCGGCTTAATCAGGGGACATCGAACGAGCTGTTGACCCGATAATTCATCGTTTTCAACTGATTCAGGGTACTGAGAAAGGTTAGGAGTAACGTAGTGGCAGTACAGGTCATCTTTTGTAAATAGAGGAGTTGAAGGAGGGTATTTTAGGAAAACAACTGTCTCGTCGGGAAATTCAACGGTTTCTGTAACTATGATATTCGGTTTAACAACGGTGGTGACTGTAGCTGCCGCCGGCTGCCATGAATGAAACCCTGTAGTTCGGATATGGAAAATACTTGATATGTAATAACAATAATAATCTAATTCATCATAATTAAGGCTAATAAGTAATAATAATCAATCACCATATTTCAAAACATTAACCGCTCACGTACAAACAAACAAACTAAAGCTTCCGCTGCGAACATTAATTAATGCACTAAATGAAACAAAATAATTAATGTAAAAACTGAATTTAAGAAAATCACGTACCTGGAAGAAGGAGCCAAACAGAAGAGAAAGTGAAGCCAACAAAACAGACAAGAACAAGAGTAGACCAGACAAAAGATTTCTTAGGAATTTGAACCGTTGCCAAAACTGCACGTTGTTTCTTACGATGCTTCAGTCCCAAGACAGGAATTTGACCCATACTCAGAGTCAAAATTCAGCAGCCCCAGTTTCTGAAACTCTGTTTTAAAGCAAAAACAGCGACGATCATCATCGTTTTGTTCTTCTTCTTCTTCTTGTCGAGTTTTTGTTTTTTTTTTGAGCATATTAGTAGCAGCAGACTTACGCTTAGTCAAATTGCTTCTGCCAATAACAAAAAAGATACGAGGTCGCCCACTTTGTTGCAACTTCCTTCTTTTGTTTTATTATTTTATTTCTATTACAATTGCAATTATTATTCCCTTTTCAACTTCAAATAAACTTCTTTTTTTTTCTATGGTTTATTTATACTAGAAACCTCCCCTAGAAAAGAATGTTCAACACTAACCAAATTATAGAGAAAAACGGAATAATATATAATAATAATTAAAAAGAAGGAACAACAGCAACAGCCACTTGAGTTGTTTCTTTCACTGTTTAAAGTATAATTTGATCCACTAAAGCTATCGCTATACATGGTATTTAAGGAACGATCTCATATAAGAATGTATCGTACACAATCTTATCTTACATTACCAATGCATTGTCTTGTGGTATAAAATTCCATTTTCGTGGGCGTATTTCTTTTTTTACTTTTGTAGAATTAAAAAAAGTGTGATAACTGCGACACATAATTCCTCCTAGACCATTCTTTCGTCGTTGAATAATAACATAATCAAAATCAATATCTTAAAATGACGATAAAGACGGGCTTGTTTATTGGACATTTGGACTTATAGTTTATTTTTCAATTTTTCAGAAACTCTACCATGTAATAGTACTCCGTCCCAAATTACCGTTTTAATTAATTAAGAAAAATAATTAATAACATAACTAATTTATCAGTATATTTATATTAAATGATATTTTTATTTTAATTTAAAGAAAAAGTAATTAATGTAAAGGATAAAATATGAAAAAAAAATTATCTCTTCTTTATTAATGAAAAAAGATAATTAAAATAAAAAATCAAATTAGAAAATTTGGAACTAGTAATTTGAGACGAGAGTAACAAATTAAGAAATTTGGATGGAGTAATTTGGGATGGGAAGTAACAAACAATAGAGTGCTTTGGAAGAAATCTTTTATATTTCCGATTACTTAATTAAGAGATTATTAGAACGCTATTATACTTGCATAATATCTTAGAATCCACGCTATATTTCGTGTACTAAATTAAGACATACAATTTAAATGAAGAGAGTAATTAACAAGCTAATAATTAGAGAAAAAAGTTTGGTTTATTTAAGCTAGACTAGAATTGTAGAAGCGTCATTATCAAACTTTAAATGGATCTACATAAAGTAATTGTCATTTGATGAACACGTGTCATGATTGAGATTTTGATTAGGTTCTCTAGATACACCTACGATGGCAAAAAAAGAAAAAGTCACAGCCACTTTTACGGTTTCGTCTTTCATCCGGTCGAATTATATCCAAAATAAACCGGCGGCTGGCCTATGACGTGACTGGGGACCACAATCGTAGCGGCTGATACGCGCAAGTTGTTTCTGGTCAGTCATCACAGTTGATAATAATGGGCCTATTGGGCCTTGTGAAACAAAGCCGAAACTGTTGTTTCAAATGTTTGTTGTTGGCCCAAATGAGAGAGTAGCGACTATTCGTATTTAAGAAATTCCATTTATTATAAGGATAACGTAAAAAGTATTTTTAACATCAGATTAGTACTATGTATCTAGACATCTAAAATTTGTATACTCTTCAATAAGAATTCAAATTCTGTTAGAGTTTTAGAAGGATACTTTACCTAAATCTCGCCTATTTAAAGGGTAACATGTTCCCTACAACAAGCATCTTGAATATCTCATAAGCTGATGGGTATTCGTAAAAAGATTGGGATCTCCAGTATCCCACAAATCCACGAGATATTCGCAAAGAGATCTCCAAGATCTCAAATATCCCACAAATTCATGGGATATTCATAAATCTCGAATATCTCAAAAGTCAAAGGGATCAAAAACCTCTCTTCATAAATCTCGAATATCTCAAAGGTCAAAGGGATCAAAACCCTCTCTTCTTGATTAATAAAATAAATCAAGAAGATCGACAAATTCTTCTTTCATGGAGATCAAAGTCAAATATTCCTATGTTCGAGAATAAGCCACTAACGACCCTCGGATTATGGAGAAATTCAAATGTTCCTATGTTCGAGAAATACGCCGCCACTAACGACCCTCGAATTAAGGAGAAAACCAAATCCTTCTTTCATGGAGGTCAAATTCAAATATTCCTATGTTCGAGAATAAGCCACTAACGACCCTCGGATTATGGAGAAATTCAAATGTTCGAGAAATATGCCGCCACTAATGACCCTCGAATTAAGGAGAAAATCAAGAGAGAAGAATCAAGAAAATCAAGAGAGAAGAATCTTCCATGAATTTAAATTATGTTGAAAACAATGTAATCAACGAAGTAATTTATATTGTAAAAGAACTTCACAATATGAGTATGTATAAAATACATCATTTAATTAAAGAAGAACAATTATTATTTGTTGGACTAATGCAACATATAGGATATGCTCTAAGATAGCTACAGGACTCATTAAATGGATTGACTATATATTAAGTGCAGTTGATTAGAAATTTGACATTTAAGTTGAGAATTTTCTCCACTAATTTTGGCATATTTTACAATCACTAAACTCTGTGGGGGAAAAGTGCAAATATCACCAGTTCGAGGGACTCTAGTTGATATATACAAACTTTGAGGTCTTCATCCACAGCTTTACATGAAATCTCTATCAGTTTAATATTATGTATCGGCCTTTTAGATTTAAGTAACCTACATCAGAGACGGTAAAGATTAATTGTTACACTACCATAATACGTAGTTTAGTTTATTATATAGTACGTTATTACTCCTGCTCAGGGGCGGAGCTACAGCCACCGAAGGGTGATCAAATGAACACCCTTTGAAATTTTTTTTCGAGTATATAGGTACAATAACAACAACAACAAACCCAGTGTATTCCCACATAGTGAGGTCTGGGAAGGGTAAGATGTACGCAGTCCAGTCCATACCTCTACTACCTCTAAAGAAGTAGAAAGGTTGTTTTCGATAGACTCCCGACTCGAGACACGGAATACTACACAAATACATAGTAAAGCATGAAACAAGATGGCATAACATAAATACGACATCCACAAGTAATAGAAAACAGAGAAAAGTAAACAGATTCGTAATAAAGCATGAAATAAGGTATGATAACAAGAATAATACCCCCATCAAGTAATTCCCTACACTAGCGACCCAAACTGACTCTAGCCTTCTGCCCTAATTCGCGTCCTCTAGATCTTCCTATCTAGGTCATGTCTTCAGTGAGCTGTAACTAATCCATGTCCCACCTAATCACCTCTATCCAGTACTTTTTCAGCCTACTCCTACCTCGTCTAAAACCATCCAAAGCTAACCTCTCACACCTACAAACCAGGGCATCTATACCCCTCCTCATCACATGTCCGAACCATCTCAATCGAACTTCCCGCATCTTATTCTCCACTGGAGTCACACCAACCTTCTCCCTGATAGTCTCATTCGAGTATATAGGTTAAAAATAAAGATTTATGGTTATATATATATTGTTGCACACCCTTAACAAGCTAGAGAAGCATAATCCATTGTCAAGAGTGTGCATTCTGCATCAACAACTCGGGTTCGAACCTTGGAAGTGCAACAGTTCTTTACTGTTTTTTTTTTTTTTTTCAAAACAGTTCTTTGCCCTTGTAAAAAAATATGAACACCCTTAACTAAAATTCTGGCTCCACCACTTTTCCAGCTTATCATATAAAAAAATATACCTGTAATTTTCTTATAAATAATTTAATTATGTTTTACTGTTGTTAGTCAATTAATGTACAACAAACAAATAAGATGCCTGGTTGTGCGGGGAAAGCATCAATGGTGCGTCTTAATTTTGTTGTCATGCATATTTTTTGGAGTAGAGACGACAATGTCCGGTTTGTTATCAGTCATTCATCTATGGATCCTAAGATTCCTAGGATCAACTGGCCATCTCACGTTTACTTGTTCTCTTCTTTTTGTTTCTAATTACAGTGTTACGTTGTTCCTGATTAACATTTTGTTACTGTCGTTTTGGGTCCCTAGTGGCCCTGCCAGAGGATTTATTTATGGACAATCAGGAAAATTGTTGTAATTAGCAAATACATACATTGCTACATATGCAATTCTTGATTATTCAATAGCATGTTCAATCCTAAGTCAAGTCAAATATGGATAAGTTAAAGATAGACGGAGAGAGTATTACTTTATATAATTAAAATGGATAAATAAAAAGAGAGATTTATTTTTAATATTGGAGCACTAATGCCATTTTATGTTGTAATGTCTAATTCTTTTAATCTTAAAAAGGGAAAATGGAGAGTACTAGTGCTCTCTTCATGCATGAGCAAAAACCACAAATAAACGAGCGGTTGTTGGTGGAACGTGTCGTTAGTAATTCATTAACTGCTCCGTTAATTAAGTCAATATAATCATTAGGGAATATTGCCCATATAACTAACTTGCAAGCATGTATAATAGATATTATACATGACATATTACATGAACTTGATAAATTTTTTCTTCAAAATATACTTGTTTGATTCCTCTTCAATTTAGTTGGAAGTTGTACCTATGATGAAGCAGCTAGCTTGTGCAATGTTCAAAATTGACTGCTGTTAATCTATGCTTGGCAAATAGAGAAAGGATGGAAATTAAAAGAAAATGTAGGAATAGTATAGTAGTATTTTCTTGACAATCATTAATAAATGGTACATAAGTTAAAATTGGGATCTTTTGAGGGAATTTGGTTCTGAAGCCCAATTATAAATGTTATATTTTAAAATATTATTTTTATAGTAAATCCTTAAGATCTAACACACATGAACTCTTGGGTCATTTTATCTCATTCAAATTGTAAGTGACAATAGGAGACCATTTCCTCCTCTAAATCCTGTTCCTTATCTCTTCTTATTTTCCTCTTTGTACTTTCCTCCGAATGCGTAGCATTAACTTGACATTTTCACACTCTTTCAATCGTAAGCTCGGATTTAAATCTAGAGAATTAAAGTCATCTCTGGTAGAGAGTCTTTACTTCGACAAGTGAGACTTTCTGACGTGAAATTCAAATTAATCAAGCCTCAAAATAGATATCACGCATCAAAAAGAAAACGATAAAAGAAAAAAGAAACTTCCTGTAAAGTCAGACTTTCGGCAATTTGTTTTATCTCCTGTGTATCTTAATTCTCGGCAAATTCCCTTTTACTGCATGCAACAAACAATAGCACTAAGGGTGTGTTTGGTATGATGAAAAATGTTTTCCGATTTTTTCTTGTTTGGTTGTAGTCAAGATAAATAATTTTCCTCTATTTGAGGGAAAATGACAAATGTGACTTATTCCCTCACCTCCATCCTCTTTCCCACTTTAACAACACTCGTATTCATATGACTCAAAATATTCATATTTTTCAAAAATTTACATTACTCGAAATATTTTTTACTGTGTTTTGTTTCAATTTTTCATTGCTTGAAATAAAAAATAGTGAAGCCCAAATTTTTTGCTTTTCCAATATTCGTTGAATGTATTGTTATTTTTGCTAGAGGAAGACTTACCTATGTTACTTTTGCTAATTGCATATTTCATTTTGTCATCGATGTAACTTGCTTTACAAGGTTGAATAAGCTTGTCGTTCCATTATATTTCTATTGCTTGTAGTATCTTGAGATTGTCCTAACATAATATTGAAAAGTGTCTCGTATATTTGCTAATTAATAGTTTCTTAAATTTAATGATTACAATATTTTAGTATTCGATATTAATATTATTTGCTATACTTAAATTATTTCTTACAAATTGTTGAGTTGCTAGAGACACTGATATCCTAATTAACAGTTAGTAGTATTTTCTAAAAAATATTTTTTCACTCACCAATCAAACACAAAAAAATATTTTCTACTCACCAACCTAAGACCATAAAATATTTTTCAAAAAATATTTTCCACTCACCAATCAAACATGAGAAAATAAGTAGAAAATCAACTTATTTTTCAGGAAAACATTTTCCATCATACCAAACACACCCTAAGTCGTTTTATAAATATCTTTATTTTTTGGGTTTAAACTTCAATTTTTTTTTTTTTTTGACGTGTGATTGCACTATTAATCTATTTAAAAGCTAACTAAAGTAATTCTCTGTAGTGCGGTGTGTATTGTATGCAACCTTACTTATGTACGCAGTCCTATCTTGTAAAGTTATAGAGAAATAGATGAATTTCATCAACCTATTATATATATTAGGCAATTAATAAGTGAAAAAGAAAGTCTACAGTAAAAGATTCTTTATTAAGAACGCTGTCCAGTTCTTGTTTGAACTAGTTATAATTGCCCGTAGTACTGGTGCTTATCGTATTTGGAAAGGCATATTCACTTACCCTCTTACTTGTTAAGTTTGGATTAGTTGTTTTATGAGAGTCAAGAGGGTTAAAGTTCATAAAATACTAAACATGCAATTATTAATTCGTAACTAACGAAAGCACTGAACATAATAATTGCAATGATTATATGGTGTATCTTCTGTATCTTCACCTTTAGTACTACTAGTATACTTTGAATAGTATTTGGATGGACGGACAAATTAAAAAGAGTTGGTCACAACGACAAAATTAGCCAGCTTTTAAGGGAATCTCATCCATTTTGAGTATTAAAATTCAACCGGCTATATATCTTAGCAGCATCACAAAATGTTATTCATGGAGACTTTGTGAATAATATTCTTAGACAATTCTTAATAATTAGCTTGCTTTCCCAAGGGTCGTATTATAATACAAAAGGATAGTTATGCGATGAATAATGATACATACATATATATATATATATATATATATATTGATCTGGATTATTAATTTAAGGTCATTTTTGTGTTTACATAGTGTTATACACATCAACATACATATTGTTGATCGATAATACACGTATTCTTATCCCACGTTTTATCCGGTATAAAATAGTTTTTTAATGTGCGTGTGACGTGAATAACTCAAAATTCTGTATTAACGTGTATATCGATCAGGGACCAAGAGCGGTCTCCGTCTTTTTTCACAGTAATCATCCAGTAAAATAGAAAAAGGCCACCTTAGTGCACTAGAATAAGGAAAAAAAAAAAAAGAAGCATCTAACACAACTCTGGTTTCGTCTATTTACTTTCTCTTTTTTTTTATATTAATTGAACTTTTGTTAATAATACCAAAAATCAGATGTTAGTGCATTAGTTGTGAAGAATTTTGTTCAGAAACCAAAATCTTATATAAATAAGACGGAGTTTTATATGAGTAGTTTTTCTTATACTTTGAACCAAACCATCCAAGAGTTTAAAGGAAAAAGCACAAAGACAGGATGACTTTTATCAATTTAAAAAATCTTCTAGTTACTATATGATTAGCTAAGAAGCTGCCATGGCAATGTTTGATTGTGATGGTGGCTGGCCACTTTTTATTAATATATGTAACACATCCTCCATGCGCATCACCTTTACCATATATTTTTTTCCCTATTCAATCATGCATTTCCCTTCTTAAGCAGCACAGCACAACTTTTTTGTTACATGTCCCTTTGCTTATCTGTCCGCATCTTTTCTTTGCTTTGAATATAAACTTCTTTTTCCTTAAGAGAAATGATTGTAGAGTAATAATTGCTACTTGCCTGTACCTATATATGTGGGCTTCTTCATCTGTTTACTAGTTTGAGCTAGCTTCTCCAGTTGTGAAACAAACTTATTAATTTTAAGAGTTGAAAATGGGAAGGCAGCCTTGTTGTGATAGAGTTGGATTGAAGAGAGGTCCATGGACTATTGAAGAAGACCACAAGCTAGTTCATTTTATTCTCAGTAATGGCATTCAGTGTTGGCGAACCGTTCCCAAGCTTGCAGGTATGCTCCCTATTCTATTTAGGAATGCCCTCGATCTCATATGCAGACCTGATTCTTTTTCTTAAGAGTTAGTTAATAAAAGTATGCGTGGAAGTATTGGTAGCGATGAAACTTGAAACTATAGCCTCTCCCAACTGCGGTGTTACCATGTTGAATTGTGTGATTATCTAAACGTATAATTAGTTGTAAGAGACAATACACTTTTATACGGCTACAATGGATATGTGGTGTAGGGTTGCAAAGATGCGGCAAAAGTTGTAGATTGAGATGGATTAATTATCTGAGACCTGACCTCAAAAGAGGGGCGCTATCTGAAGCTGAAGAGGATCAGATTATACAACTCCATGCTCGTCTTGGTAACAGGTACTTTATCCATGTACTGTTTTTCGTTTAATCATTTGATATCTGAAATTTACTAATTTGATTAGTTTTGATACTGTTATATGCACCTTTTGTAGGTGGTCTAAGATAGCATCATACTTTCCGGGGAGGACAGATAACGAGATCAAGAACCATTGGAACACTCGGATTAAGAAGAGATTACAGCTTATGGGAATAGACCCTTTAACTCACCAGCCAATTGACATGGAAAAATATCAACATGAACCTGATCAAACAGAGAAATGTGATAAAAGAAACGAACCAGAGAACTTCATTGAAAATACTAATGATGTTTCACTACCAAACAATCCACACCACAATATGTTGAGTGACAGTTTTAATGTGGACTTATGGAACAAAAGTGGTAACACTATGTCCACTTGTTATAGCCCTTCAATTTCTTTGGAGGCTGAAGAATCTATCAACTTGTCAACGACAACATCAGCTGCTACTGAATCATCAAGTAATGTAGCTGCACTCACAGAAGAACAAGATTCTCTACAGCAATGGATGGATTCAATTTTCTCATGTGCGGTCAATCAACTAGAAGAAGACCTCATCTTTTTGAGGAAATACAATTAATTATCGCGCAACTTTTCTTTCTCTCTCTCTCCCTGTTCTTCATTTTCTTGAAGAATAGCATTGTTCAAGTTTCCTCTTTGTTACTTTGGCTGTAATTTATATTTCTGTTTTGCTGTAGCTTAGTGAAATTTTAATCGTAATTTTATAAATGATACTTGTGTTGAGTAGCAAACGCAATCCCACATCGAAAAAATAGAGGGAACATGTCCAATATTTACAGTGTCACCCAACTCTACTAATATGAGGCCTTTTAGAAGGTGCTCAAAAATAAATCCGTGAGGGCTTGGCCTAAAGCGGACGATATTATATTAGTGCAGAGTTACACGCTAACAACTGGTATCAGAGCCCAGGTTCGGGTGTGCGGACGATATTATATTAGTGCAGAGTTACACGCTAACAACTGGTATCAGAGCCCAGGTTCGGGTGTGTCGGAGTGGTGACTGCGGTTGGTGAAAAGGTGCCCAACAACAAGGGCTTGGCCTAAAGCGGATAATATCATACATTGTCATGTGGCGTATGCAACATATGACATTGCTCGCCTCTAGCGTTCATTCTCAGAACTCAACATTTTCCACGTGAAATATAAATTTATATATGAAAATTCGTTAAAATGCAATAAATAGATTCATCATGTTATAAGTGTAATGAATTTAATTAGTACCAAAATCTCACATGCTGAACCGATAAAATTGAAGTCTTAAATCTGCAAATACTAGAGTCATAATTGGGATAATTGGAGATACAAACTCAGATAGTTCTGCTATTTATGCGTTTTGTGGACTTCAACCTTATAAGCTCTTCTTGTAGACACCGATAGAATAAAGCATAAATCACAAAATTAAAAAACATTATAAAAAGAATGATTAACAAGCCTTTATCTCATAAAAAAGAAAGAACTGGTAATAACTACATCGATTGTTATATAATTCTCAAAAAGAAAAAGAAAGCACACAATTTGTTTTCTACAAAGTAAAGTTCAAAAAAAGAAGGCCAACTAATTTACGCAAGTATTTTTTTTTTCTTATTTTTAAAAATTGTGCATTTATAATTCTTGAATTTTTTTTTTTAATATTTAGACAATGTTAAATTCAAATTTAATATTTACTCATATATTAAGCAATCAACCTGCAAAATATTAAACCATTATCTCTAAATGCTGATTTTAAAGGTTCATAAATTATAAAGAAAACAGGCTATTAAATAAATAACTGTCCCAGAAGGCCTAAACTCAAATGAGTAGTGGGTCACGAGCTGGTCCAGTTAACAGGCCCATCTTTGCAATCAAACGGGTCAGCATGATGATTGATGAGACAGCAGTGACCCGACCCAATTTGTTGATGTTCGGATCATCGTCGGTTGGTGTGTAGGAGGAGAAAGAGGGAGAAGAAATGAATGTGATCTATAGAGGTCTTCGAAGCACACACACTGCTGTAGACTCTCCACGCCTCACCAGATTTGTTCTTCATCCTCCTAAATTTGTATGTCTCCCTTATTTTTATGATTTCTTGAACATTTTTTTTTTTTTTTTTAGTAACTGTGTTGTCCGGTCAGCTTTCGCGTACCCTGAGTTCTTGAACTTATTAACTGTTTTTCTTGAAAAATTCTTGAACCCAGATTGAAAAAATCTTAACTTCTAGCTTTAACCATAATGTTGTATTACTCAAGTTCATGTTTTTGCCTATGATGTTCTTTATTGTATGAATTAAATTGAGTTTCTACCCAGATAAGAACATTTTGGAAGTCTTTGGTGTAAACTTTAGCTTAACCTATGATGTTAGGGGCTGAAAGTTTCGACCTTTAACTTATAATGGTCTTATATAAAAAGTAAATTGGGCGTTCTTGTTTCCTCCCTCAAGAATTTCATATAGGTTAAGAATTGATTCCCATGGTTGCCGGGAAATCTTAGTAGCTCTGTTGGTTGACCACCTGAATTTTCACCTTGTTGGTGAGTGTTCGATTCCGCACCTTGTAATCCCCTCATCCATTTCCTGTTCCCCTACAAAAATGGAATTATTGTGGGGAGCTACATTTGTTGAGTTGGTATTAGCTCATAACCGGACAAGCCAATGCATATTTGATTGACCCCTTAATGAAATGTTTTATGCAAATGAATGGTGTTAAACAGAAAAGCCTTTAACCTTGGCTTTTAGTTTACACCTGTAGCAATGAATTTGCATGTGAATAACTGAATTATTGCTTTCAATCATTTTGGTCCATGTTGGGTGGAGCAACTTCCTCTTCAATACTAGATGTGTTATTTGCTCTGTAGGGTTCATGGAGATTTATTTGAAGATAAAACATGATAATACTCCATGGTAAACCTTCATTTTTTTTTCTTTTTTTGCTTGAGTTGTTTTTGCTGCACAGTAATCTCATTGATACATAAAGTTGCAAGGGATTGTGTTTGAGGCACCACGTGAGTTCAGAAAATGGAGAGACGAATTGATATATTCATTGAATCCGTCGGGACTGATGGGGCTCGAACCCACAGCTTCCGCCTTGACAGGGCCCACCTTGCTCCAGGAAACTCTAGAACCTGTACTCCTTTCAGCAAGTATGTCAATAATGGTGTACAGGTAGTAGCATTATAAGCTTTAGGTGGCAGTAAGGCAGTTTACAGTCATCTGGACATTTGAGGCCCGTTAGAAGATAAATATTTTCTTCTACTATTTCCTGTTTCAAGTATGACGTGTATGCAGCATTTGTCTAAATTACACACGAAATTCCTAACATTTTCACGAAGAAAAATATTTCTAGGGAAGAATTAAATGAAACTCATGAAAAAACTTTGGACGATTTGACCGTATTAAATGGTAAAAAAAAAGGTTTCAAAGAGCCCACATATAGTTTGAGAAAGGTGATGTTAGAGTGCTGCCTTTCTATGAGTTTTAAATCGTGAATCCAACTTATAGTCACGTCTTATTGTGGATTTTGGAGACTGGTCGCATCAACCTGGATTTTGCAAAGTGCAAACTTATTTACTGTAGTTTTCCAGTATTGTGAGGACGACTAGTCTGATCGCTTCCTGAATCTTTTCAGGTGGAGGTGGAGTTTGAAAACGGCAGTCTGTATAAGTTGTCAGCTGAGTATTTGAGAATATATAGCCCCGCTGTTGATAGTAAAATCAGATCGATTTGCGGTGAGAAGGTAACTAGAGGAACACTTTCAGTTTTTTTTTTACTGGGATATTCTCTTTGCTGTTTTTTAAAAAGAAGATTCATGAGTTACGCAACAGAATTCCATCAACAAACCAGTTAATATGTTTTGGCTGTAGCTCAATTCTGGTCTGTGAACTTGTTGCATTATTTTAATTTTCCAATTTATGTTCTTGTGTATTAGGTCATATCTGGTAGACGTCATGTCGGAATCATGTCTGCAGAACCCATTGGAAATTATGGAGTGAGGTAATAAGATTTGTGTCTTGACAGTGAAGTCTCATTTTTTTTTTTTTGTTATTTCTCATTCTCTTGATCCGGTTCAACTTAGGTTATTGTTTGATGACTTGCATAAGACTGGTATCTTTACATGGGACTACTTCCACCATCTCGGAAGTAACAAATTCACCCTCATGAGAAATTACATCAAAACTCTGAAGAAACATGGACTAAGCCGGGATCCACCTAGACGAAGATGACCATTAGACGTGGCCATAAAAAGGTCGACCCACACTATTTAAGTAGGAAAACATTCTTTCCACGTGCTAAGAGTGGAATTGTGACACAAAATGGACTGTTGCAAATATTTCAATGACTAGTTCATCATATGTTATAGTATGTGCTGCTGAATTTTTGGTGCGTTATACGCAAGATCTAGAGATTGAACATGCAACTCAAAAGAGGAACATAGAGGAGAGGCTCTTTGTTTGTAATTCTGATTTGAAAAGCATGTTGGTGGCGCAGAACATGCTTGATCAGCTGAAAGAAACAGTAAAGGTGGCAAGTTTGTTTTCTTCTTTTTACTTTTGTCATATTACAGTGTCTTCTTTAATCTGTAACAGAAAGAAGAAGAAAAGGGAATTGATAGAGTGGTCTTAACCCTTTCCCCGATCCAGGGGCTTTAGTGCAGGGCCTACCCTTTTATTTCACAAGAACTACCTCTATCCAGTGATATTAAGACAATCTTAGCCTGTTCAAAGGGAAATACGACAGCAACATATGGCTTCTTCCTTTTGAATTTTCTTGGTTGATTTATCAATGTATTAACTCCCTCTGTATTAATCTGCTTTCATTGACTAAAATAGGAAGGTTATTTCAGACCGATAGTCACCATAAAACTAGCTAGTTTATGATGACTCTTTACGATACAAAACTTGTTCCTTGTTTGGGACGGAGACATAATTGTTATATTCAAATACTAGAATATGCTTGAAATTTGAATGTAAACAGAACTGCACATAAGCACTGAAGCCCCCTTTTTCGTGCACTGTCTCAATCGGTAGCAGACGCATGATATATAAGATAAGGTCGTGCGTCATAAAGAAAAAAAATCAAATAGTATAAGAAAATGATCTTTTAATGCTCACTAATTTTAATCGAAAATACTGACCTTATAAAAATATCTTACGTTACTTTTTACTGATTTCACAAGAAGATTACAGAAACGGTTAATTGTGCTTCTGGCAGAAATGCAAGGTAAGGCGATGCATAATACATTCTTGTGGTGGAGTCTTTTTCCGGACTCTGTGCATAGCAGCGGAAACTTTATTGCACCAAGCTGTCCTTTTATTACAGATACGATTAGCTACTCCAAATTTTCTTGAAAAAATGATGTTATAACAACTGGTAGTTCAGGGTGTAGCCATCTTACATTGTAACAATTCTGCTGCTTCAAACAAACACGTATTTCTCCTACCATATGCTATGAAAACGATACAATAATAAATCTCTGAAAGTATAATCAAGATTGTGTATAATAATAACAACAACATCATAATTTGTAGAATCAGATTGTATCTTTTGGAATTAAATTTTCGTGCAAGATGGAATTAATGCTCTTTATTACAAACAATATTAGTAAAACGTCAAATCCATTCCATCTGCTATTTTTTTTTTTAATAATTTGTGGTCCCACCATATGATATGATCTATAAATTAAGCAAAATATACGTAGGATTTACCAAACATTGACTTTTGACACAATAATCGAGCAGTATCATCCCTTTTCAAAATTTATAATTCAACCGTTTAATTTCAAAATCCGTTTAAGAAAAAATCACTAAATTTTTTCATCCGAAAAACTATTTATCTTTTCTAATAACAAGACTTGTTACGGCTACATCCAATACAGAAATAGAATTTTCGTTAGGAGAAAAAAGAGTTACATATAGTACTTTCTCCATTTTTTTTTAATTAACTAATCGATTAAATAGTATCACATAAAATAAAGCTGTGATAAAATCAAATTCGAACGTTACTGGGGTTGAGTTCAAATAGTGTGTGGGGCCCATTGTCCCGTTGAAAAAGACGACCTTCGCTTGGCAGAATTCTAAAGAAACTTCACAAAACGAAGCACTTGGCTTAAATTTAAAAAAATGACACCTTTAGCTTCTTCTTACTCTATGAGTGGCCTTTCTACACACAACGTGTATCTCTAATTTTTTTTTTTTCCAATTTGAATTTCAAATTTAAAATCCTGAGATCAAAAAACAGACAGTTAGATAAGTGAGATTTTCAGGCCATAAAAAATCAAATTTAAGTAACGGCAGAATAATTATTCTGCTGATTTTTCAGGTTCCATTCTTGTTTTTTTCCTTGCAGACTAAAATGATGGAAGATTCATCTTGTCTTATGCATGGTTTTTCTTATGCTTCTGCCATACCCAATGAAGTAAAACAGGTATAAACAAAAACCCCATTGTTCTTTTTTGTTTTATAAACCGTGGTGTTCGGATCAGCTTTCCCGCACCTGACTAAAACAGTGAACCCCACTGTTTTATGTTTCAAGATTCTCTAAACTTAGCAGAGCTTAGAGGGTTTGTTCTACTTTCTTGCTGATTTTTTTTTGGGTATGGAATTGTGTATACCACAGGGGAACCCTATGCATGCACTTGGGGAGTCAATTTCCTTTGGGAGATTTATGTCCGAGTCATTGGATTGGGAAAAATGGTCGACTTTTTCTCATAGAAGATATGTAGAGGAGGCTGAGAGGTATGCTAAGCCAGGTTCTGTTGCCCAGAAAAAAGCATTCTTTGAAGCTCATTACAAGAAAATTGCTGCCCAAAAGGCTGCAGCTTTGCTTGAACAAGCTAATCAAGAAAACCCCAATTCTGAAATCATCAAGAATACAGCCACTGATTCTGCTTCACTTGCGAAACCACCCCATGTGGAAGTTAATCTAGAACAGGTTCATGAGAACCCTGATGCTCTAACAACAGATTCCATGGTTAAGGCTTCAGTTTCGGTTGCTGAAGGAGTTGCTAATGTGGAGGAGACAGAAAGTGAGTCCCCGGCGGAGGGTCCCGGTACTCCTGAAGCTATAGAGAACGAACCATCAAACCTGATTGAGAATGGTCAAAGCCAAGAAACAGTTTCAGGGTCTGAGATTAGTGAAACATCTCAAACTGAGAAACCATTGCTGAATATGAAGGTAAATATGTGTTCTTTAGAGTCCTTTTGGCTTAGATCGAGCTTCTTAACTATACCAATACTGTAAGAAACTCTGGTTTTATGAAAGCATAGTTAGTCTTTGTGAGAGAAATTATATATAGATAACCTCAATTAGTTTGTGATAAAGCCCTATTGATTGATCGATCGATATATTGATGTATCTCATTTGATTCAGCAGAACTCCAGCTCTAACCTTGATGATGATGATGCATCAGTGACAAGCAAGAAAAAGTCTGCTTTCTCTTCATTCAAATCAGCAGTCTACTCCAAAAAATATAAAATTCCACCTTCACCTACTAGGCATAACATTCTTCTTGATGTCGATAAAGAGAACAATTTCACTCCAATCACAACAAATTCTAACTTGGACTTGACGAACGAAATGAGACCAACCGCAAAATCTTTGAGCAAGTTGATCAACTTTACTCCAGTCAAAGAGCCACACAAGATACCCCCTCCACCCCCCTTCCTCAAGAAGGAAAGTTCAAAGGTTGCTCCCACTAGTAGCAAGGCATCTAAGAAGTGTGCAACTCCTCTTAAGACTCCTGTGGTAAATTTCCTTCCCTTGTTTTAACTCCTTTTTCTTAATGCTAATCCTTGTAATAGTGTTTCTTGGCGTGCCTAAAGTTTGCTTCACTTTTCACCTGTAGGCAACATCAAATGGTGCATCAAGCCGTCCCATGACAACGCCATCTTCAGAAAGTAGAAGGTAGATTTCCCTATGTTGTCTAATTAAAACAATATACAAGCTTTATGATGCAAAGCATTTCAATGAATTAGATAAGACTGAAGTATTGAATCCACTGACACATGGTTCTTTGGTTTTCCCACTTTCCTCACTCCAATTCTTGTATCTTCCTATTTACAGGATTAAAACACCAATTCATCCCTCAGCTTCACGAAGTAGAACAGCAGGGCCTAAATGGAACATTTTGTCTTCTGTGTAAGTGTCTATTACATGATGAAGACAAGAGTAGAATAATCATTTATACGGATGAATGAATCATAGTAGAACACCTTTCTCTTAACTTGTAAAAAAAAAAATGATAGCTGGAGGTTTGAGCTAAGAGTAACCAGGTTTTGCCATATCTCAAAACAAGTAGATTTAAGTGGGATACAGTTTGAACACTTCTCCTGGACCGGGAGACTTTGTAAAGATAATGTGAGAGGCAATTTTTTCTACTTGAATTTAGTTATCTTCACGCACATATAAGTATATTGGCGTGTGATGTGTCAAACTATCATGCACCAGGACAGTGATAATCTTCTTTCTGAAAGTATTTGGTTATAGAGTATATAATTGTGTTGTTGTTAGCCACTGGATCTCTCTTACCTTTGGTGTTCCCTGTTCAGCTCCAAGTCTTTCACAGCCTACCGAAACAAATTGCACTCACCAACTGTATCCACTCCTTTCCCTTTGAGGACAGAAGAAAGAGCTGCACGAAGGAAACAGGCAAGTGTACATTTTAAACATATAGTACGTAGGATTTTTCTGTGGATTATCTCCTTTGCATTATGAAAACTATTTTAGCTCATGTGTTGTACTTGTGCAACAAATACTTTCAGAAGCTTGAAGAAAAATTCAACGCCAAGGAGGAAAAGAAAGTTCAACAACAAACGACATTAAAGGTTCAACTTCTAATGCAAAACCTCATTTATGGGTTGCAGAATGTTTCTATTTACCATGAATTCCTTGCTACCAAATTTTAAAAGAAGGATAACAACGAAAAATAGTGTGTGAAACTTTGACACACTTTGCTTGAGAAAGAGACTTGAGTGTGTTTAGGGGTAATGTCCCACAAGATAAGTTCAAAAGCTATTTTTGGTATAATATAAAGATTTCCAGCTGTGGTGAAAGGATCTAATGCAATCGGTTTAATTGAGAGGGGGTTGATTCCGCCTCTGAACATTAGGGTAGAAACAGAGTACATAGCTCGAAATGCTTTTGGTCTTTCCACTAGTAAGCAATATTTTGTTTTCTTACGATTTCTACTAATCACAAGGTAGCTCCATCTCATAAAGAAAGATTAGAATTTCTAACATGTAGTACTATGTCATAATACCTTAAAATGTATGCAAATGATTTGCACTTTGTTTTCTAATATTCTCCTAATATGCATGCATATATATAGTTTTCACCATTTTTTGTAGTCTTGGGCCTCTGGAGTAATTTTCCTTGCCATAATTCCTATCTTCTTGTTGCAGGAGAAAGCAGGAACGGAGCTTAGGAAACTCCGACAAAGCCTTTGCTTCAAAGCTCGGCCCCTGCCTGACTTCTACAAGGAAACAGAAGCAGCAAAAGACCACACAAAAAAGGTACCACTACATTGTATTATATATATCTTCATTATTCAGATATTCCTAAAAGCTATTTTGTTGTCCCCTTTGTCAAAATGCATCCTATCTTGTCCAATGTTGATTATGATCAACATTTTCTTCTGCAAATAAAATCCTATTATATTTCATGTACATGACTTAGTGCTTCCTGTAGTGGTGGTTCATACGGTTTAATTTGGTGCAGATCCCAGTAACACAAGCTCAATTGCCCAAACGTGGAAGAATGCCATATCCAAGCTCAAAGCAAGGCTTAGTCTCGAAGCCAGCTTCTGCATCTTTGACGAAGAGTGGCTCTTGCAAGAATCCAAGAAAGAATATTAGCTGATAAGTGAAAACTCACAAATCTTCGCTCCTTGCAAAGAAAGCGTTTCAATTGGGCATTTCTTTTGGAGATGTATGAATGTCTTCCCTTAATATGATTAAGGAGAAGCAACTCCAAAATCTTGTATAAACGCTATCGAGAGGTAGAAATATTTAAATTTTTGGAGTTCTGGACGGACCATAATTGGAGAATGGTATCTAGTATTGAGCCGCCTTTTACAAAACATGAAGTTCCATTTCACAACAATTACATACATTGCGACTTTCTCAGGTCATTTTGCGAAGCGAGTTTCAAATCTACTTGTGTAGTGCATCACTTATTTGGTATTGCGCTCCCCGTTGTGAAATCATTTGATAACCTGAGTCATTCTTTGATAAATGTTCACTTCAATAGAATTTGATCAATCTTATATTTTTGTTACTGTGGAAGCAAACCTTGACGTTCTCTCTCCTTCAATGTCTGTGGATGAGTACAATAGTACACTACAACTAATACTCTTTAAAATTTAAAATCTATTCTTTATTTAGTTTAATAAAGGTTGGAATGCTCTTTTACAAGTACACTAGGGCTGGAATGCCCTTTTATCATGTATACGGATTATTTTATCGATCAAACTCATATGTTGTGCCTGCTCGTTTAAATCAGATCTCTAATTCGGTACAATAAGAAATGGTTTGCTATGGTCAATGCAGTGAGAATAGTTGTAAATTGGTTTGCTATGGTCAATGCAGTGAGAATAGTTGTAAATCACTAGGTAGCCATACAACACTCGTCCCCTCTAATTTGGTGCTTTTTCTCTAGAATGGACTCTTCTTGAACTCTATCGGGAACAAAAGGACTCTCTAAAAAATCTCCTCAGGCAAGAGCAAAGGTCGCTCGATAGAATTATTGAGCACCCTACGCCTCTTTCCAACCTCCGCAGCGCCTATCAATATAATGTTGGGATTTAATCTTGAAAGCTCATGTTTTTTCCATACTTCACGGATGACTAGGTCACGATGTTTATTGAGAATCTTCAATGATACTAGTAGAATGTAAGCTTCTTTGTTTGCTTGTTAAACAACTCCAAAGATACGTAGTCCACTAAAATTTAAGGGGTTGCACAAAATAGAAACGCAATAAACTGTGACTAAGCAATGAATCGGTTGTTCGGTGCATCTTTTAGGATAACAATAAAAAAAGTAGTCGCCGACAATCCATTTACTTATACGACACTATCATCTTTATTATTATTGACATAAAAGAAGGAATTAGGAATATGCTTATAAACTTTAAATACCTATGAATTGGTTTAATTATATATTAAACTAGCTGAAGTATCAAATTGTCAATTTTTTTCTATAAGTTTAACTGATCAATGCATATGACAAAAACTGCAATTTTCTCACAAACGAATGCCCTATAAATAAATGTTGCAATTTATTTGACAGTAGATACATACAATTACAGAAATGTAACATACAAATATTGCCCGTCTTCGTTTCATTTTACTTTGGCCCGGAATAATACATATGACAGGGAGAACAATTGAAAGAGATTTGAATTAGATTCCTTCAACCACACACCAATCTCCGTCATCTTCAACATTTTCCCACACAAATCCCACCTCACAGAAACTCATTTTCTCTTCATCATCATCATCACCATCACCAATCTCCTCAATTTCAACGCTGTTCATCGGCGAACAATCGGGGTCAACTACCAAATCCTCATCGCCGTTACCTTCATCAAAGACATCATAGTAAATTCCATGCTCATCGTAATTATCCAAATGATCCAAAATCCCAGTAGCCGAAAACCCCGAAAAATTCAACCCAGGTTTAGCATCAACAACCCTCCATGTAACCAATGATACGACGTCGTCACGTCCCTTTAACTTGTATGTGCCCTTAGTTTTGTCCTTGGATTTTCCAGCAGGATGAATATGGCAGCTGGTGCATCTGGGCCTACCGCACTTGCCGGTGAACTTGGAATGGTTATTGGGCTTAGATGGAACCTTCGTGAAAAGCCCAGCGGTTGGCGGTGAATTGGACTTTTTGATGTACCTGGGCTCGGGTTTTGGGTTCCATGGGGAGGGTAAAACTGGAAAAGTACGAACCATACCGTGCTGGCGACCTTCTCTCCTCATTGTCTCGCTAAATTGAAGAGAATGAATCTTTTTTCTCCAACGATCAGAAGAAAAATAAAAATAAAAATAAAAATAAAAATTGAAAGATGTAAAATGCAAGAGCTAAAAATGGTTGAATTGGTATTAGAAATCGAAAAAGGGGCCGTTATTTATATAGGGGTTTTTGGAGGTGGGAAAACTTGGGAAGCAAGTAGTTATTTTTAGTCAACTGAGGACACGTTCTTTTCTTTTTTCTATTTTGGTGCGTGTCTACTAAGCTTAAATTACAAAATTCCCAACAACCTCATTTGGTGATCGAAATTGATCTGTAGTTACGTTAGGCTTGGTTTTGTATAGTTACATATATAAATTCACTATGTAAGTTAGGAATTTTTCTTTTTTCAAAATCAAGTACGAGATTTTAAGTTCAGAATAAGATAATTTATAAGTAGGCTTTTAAATTTGTACAAACTTGAAAAATTAGACACATGTGTGGCGCCCTATGTGACCGTGCGTTATGTCGCATAAGACATGTGTGTCTACTTATTCAACCTTATACAAGTTTAAGTGTCTACTCGTGCACACTCAGAATTGAAGGTTATAGATGTGAGTTGAGATCGAGTCTTTTCAATCTAATTCAAAATTTAGAAGTATTTGAAGAAGAAGTTGAAAAGAGATAATTGATTGGTAAGTGTTTGGGAATAAGGGAAAAAAAAAGAAATTTAGCTTGAGTGTAAACTTCAAATGCTACTAAAATATGTTTTTCAATTTTCAACTTCTCTACTCCAAGCTTGACGTTAGAAATGACGGGCCAAATCCACAAACAAACTACTTGTTTGATTTGCACATAATCTAACTAAATGGCTAAGCCTGCGAATTTACAAACTATCATAGGCTACATCTTCTTCAACTATGTTTCGACTCAACGAAGAATGTTGGAATTATAAAGATTGTGGATTTTAGGTACACCAAGATGACTTTTACACATTCTATAGATTCAGTTTTCCTTGTAAACTTGTATCGTCGTTACTCTCCAAATGGCCACACATGTAATAACTTTGTTTCCAACCATCAACTGAATTAGAGCATCAATCATCGTCCCTCAATGTCCTTTTGGTTCTTCCTGAGTAATACATGAAAAAGGATCATATTTATGCATAAATAATCAAAGTATATACTAATAAATATTTAACAGTAGAAACAAGTAGTAATAAATACATTCTTTTCATCAAATCATGCATTCTATATATGACATAGCACATAATGTATTCTACATTTGAGTAATGGATTCTTGCTTACCACATCTAAATTAGGAGAAACAACTTCTTTCCTCGAAGGATATAGCACATAATGTTGCACAATGAAGAGAATGTCAAAGAATATCGACACCTGCAACATTCAATTGATCAAAAAACAAAAAGAGTATTTGATCGCGAATGTACATAGGTAAACAATACATGAACATTATTCATACCAATGACAACATAGTCTTGCCGATGTTTCCATAAAAGTTCACCCAAGAATCTGCAGCAAAAATTCGATCAAATACTTTATTAGGCACATATACATACATTCTTAACTAGGACAAAAACTAGAAACTGCTACATATGTTTGTTGAAAAATATATTATTGAAAAACAGAAACTCACTTTGATCTATAGATTGCACTGCCATCTGCCCATAATTCGTTAATCCTCCAAACAAATCTAGCAAAATGTTGCCAATACTAAAACCGATAGTGCTCTTTCGCCGGAAGTTCATTACAGCCTATAGATTTTCCATAGCCAAAATGATGCATTGGAAGAAAACAAACAGTACTAAGAACTATGTCAAAGATGCGGACAACTATAGACATATATCATAAATGTTATTGATAAGGAAGTGTGAGTTTTTTTTTTCCTCACACAAAGTAAGAATTCCAAATGATTAAGCAAGCTATTTACCTGGGGAATGTACTTGGTTACTGTCATAGCAACCTGCAATGCACTGCAATCAAGTGAAAGAAGCGTGAGATTTTATCGTTATACTAGATAACGTACATTTACTGTAACTCGACAAAAAACAGTTTTGCCAGAACTATAATATTATAATAGGTAGAGTTCAGTGATCATACGTGAAGTTAACCCTCCCGTAAAAGAGTCAAGAGACTCACAAATAACTGGTAGAGTATCTATTATAATTGAGGATTTAAAAGAAGGTGGCTTACTTGAAGCAAGACACTATCCATAGCCAAGAATGCTTAGGGATACCAACAAACACACAAACTGCAACACTTAACCAAGAAACGGATACAATTGCTAAAGCAATTTTCGAAACCTTCTGATTTCCGCGCTGAAAAGAAACATGCATGTTTATAAGAACCAAAATAATCATTTGAAGTGAAAAGAGTAAACAGGAAAGGAACACTTACATCATAAATAGAAATCTGAAACAAGGTAAAGGCTGTTAAAAGAACAGCATGAGCAGAGAAAGCCACATCATTGGCAGCTACTGGTATCATCTGCAGTTAAACCATATTCAAAGGTTAATCAACACAAATGTCATTAATTCCATTTAAAACATAGAAATAAAGCAGAAGGAAACTTGACACAATGACACCTTAGCCTTCAATTAGTTAGTAAAAGTTAATGGTAATATAGCTCTTAAAATAGTCTAGCTTAATAGTATATAATATTTCCGATAGAAAAAAGACAAAATGCAATCTTTTTACTTAAATTGACAGTTGGTGCTATTTCCGATAGAAAAAAGACAAAATGCAATCTTTTTACTTAAATTGACAGTTGGTGCTTAGTCAAATGCAATCTTTTTAATTAATTAACAGTTTAGTCAACTATCACAAAGATTAAATTTAGCTTGTGTAACCGTTTTAACATAAATTAACGATAACTCAGCAACAATGCAAGTAACATTTGATGCAATTCAACATACCATCAAAACAAGCATATGAGTAATAATAACATATTTAGCGTAAACGTGTGCACGTATAGCAAGATCACACATATCAAAATAGAAAGCGATTTGAAGGGGTCGGAGTGTCAAGTAACCTCGTTAGATCCATATCGACTGTGGTATTGCCTCTGAACAGCGCTACTGAAGAACATGGAAGCATTGTAGATGAGATACGAAGAGTGCTTCGTCAAATTCAACACCACAAAATCGAAATTCAATCCCACCACACTTTTAAAAAAATAAAATCATGTAAGAAACGGAACTTAACCTTAAAAATAAACATCAATGAAGAAGAACAAAAACACAAAATTACCTTTTCCTACGAAAATTCAAAATGACTTGAGGATAAAAGCTGATGGACCATGAGACGAACGCTACCCATCCCAAAATATTGTACAACACTTCCAGCGGAACTGAATTCCACGAAGCCATTAGGATTTAGGAATCAAAATAGTAACTTTTTTAATTATTTCTGAGAAAACAGCATGTAATCTTAGATATTTTTGTGCGTATATGACCTAATACTATAGTTATTTATAGAAAATATAGAGAAGACAAAGAGTATGGGTCAGCCAGTTATTTATATTTTGTGTCATCAACTATTTTGATGCTAGTCCCAATGTGACTTTAAATTGCAGTTGGAGAAGTCACGTTTTAAGATTATACTACTACTACCTAAAGACATTTACTTCTAATGAATGTGCCCCATATTTCGTCCCTATTCACATCCATTTCTCCCATCATCCATATTTACTCCCTATTATAATTTCAGGTGTATATGTTCAGTATCTACAGTTGATAAGCTAGTAATAAATAGTAGTAGTAATTTGGAACTCAATAAAATTTTACTTACTTTTTGGCTGTCAACAGTTGTATTTTTAAAGTTTTTTAAAAGGAGATCAAAATCAAATGGTGGCATTAAGAAATCTTATCTGTGCAATCGTCCCATGAATGAACTGCCATCTACAGACCTTGCATTCAATAATTTCAATACCTCTCTGTTTACTTTTACTTTTACTTATCACAATTTGATTTAACACACTCATTAAGAACAATTAATGGCACGGCTATTTTAGTATAGTATTCCTATTAACTGTCGTTTACATTATGTGTTAAAATTAATTTAGAGAAAAAACAATTAATACTAAGGATAAAATAGAAAAAAAAAAATTCTTAATATGTCAAAAATGACAAGTAAACATAGAAATATAAAGAAAATTTGTGACAAGTAAAAGCGAGGGGTAATTAATTTGGACCTAAATATTTTAAGGAAGGAAATTCATATTACGCCTAGAGTTTCTCAAAGTATCTATCTTGAATATTTATTAGTCAAATGTTTGGTCTTAAATTTTTATACTTGCTTAATACGTTTTAATATTTGTCTATAAAGCAAAACTTTGGCCAATTAGTCTCACGATCTTCCAATTATTTGTCTTGTAAGCAAAAGTTAGAAATTATGTCTGGTGAACACAATATCATTTTTAACTTTTGTCCGTAAGAAAAAACTTATAATCAATTGGGCAATTTAATATCTTAAGATGTCCTTAACGTATGTCATGTGAACAAAAGTTAAAACTTATGTGATGAGCAAAATATTTCAAGTTTTGATTTTTGTCTATAACTTATACTCCCTCCGTTCCTATTTACACACCGTCCTTATTATTAATGAATGTTTTTTTATGTGTGTTATTTCACAAAATCAATGCATATTATTTGATACTATTTTTTTCATTTTATCTTTGAAAGTTATTTAGTCTTTGAAACTAAAATTTTGACCAACACAGAAATTGCAAATAATTAATTCATGTCATTAATTACTTCATATTGCTTCCATCAATCATCATTGTGCATTTATAGAGTCTGATCTTTAACAAACAAACTAAAAATAAAAGATGAAGAAAAAATCTAATTACTTCTTTCACATTGATATATGACATATTGAAATTTCGGCTCCAATAACATTCGAGCTCGACTTTTTTAAATACTCGTCCTTTCACTTTGATGTACAACATTAGTGATTTACTCTTCAAATAAAAAATATGAAAAGTTTCATATTGCAAGATTTTATATGCATTAGTTTTAAATTTTGACTTCTTGACAAGTATATTTTATTAACTCAAGAGAAGACTAAATGAAGTACAATGGTAAAATTACCTAGCTTTTTAATAGGCGTGAAACATAAAAAGTTGGTTAATTTTACAGGTTCACTGTTTTAAAATATTCTGAACATCTTTTTTATGGACAAAAGTTCTTAATCGTGGCTAAAAAATTAAAACCATCCCTATGAAGGTCATCTTTGTAAGACTTCTCTTATAAACGAGAAAATATCAAGACCAGCCCAATTTTAGACTATTTTTTAAGGGCAAAATTCAGATATAGCATACTTAAGAGCCTAATTATTAATTTTATAGCAATAGTTTGATAATTACATTTTATAGCAACTTATATTTTGTATTTTTAAAAAATATTGCTGGAAAAATACATGTACAAAAAAATTACTGCACTTAATTAACTGAAATTAGTTGAGTTATATATGGTATAATTACCAATCAAGTAATTATGTAGATTCGTTTTTCATTTAAAACTCTTAAAAAACGTGACATCCGTTATAACTTGAGAATTCAAATTTTAGTTTTTCCCCATTTACAGCTGTATCTTTTTTTAACAATTTGTTTTAAACTTCCCCTGTTTTGAAAATTCAAGCATTGGTGTTGCTGAATCAAATTGGACTGATTCTTCTTCGAAATCAACAGCAATTGCAAAATGATGCAGTAATTTGATTGAATCAAATTCAACTGTTGATTCATCTGTTCCATTTGTTTGAATTCAACTGTCAGTTGAAAATTCAACCATTACTACTGTTTAAGGTACATAATCATTATTGTTATTCAGTTCATTTTTTTTTTGTAACCATTACTGATGTGCCTATCAAGTTTTGGTTGTCGACTTTAATTTATATGTGAAAAAAATTAAAAACAATTCGAGTTAGATTCAAGGCAGCAGTAAAATTGGAATTCAAGTTTCTGTTGCAAATTTCAGCTTTAAAGTTATTTTAATGGGAAAAAAATCAGTATTCGAATATTGTTTTGAGGATCGTTTGTTGTTATTTTGATTATTTTAATAGTAGAACAAATTGTAAACAACTTTCGAATTGAAGTTGATTCAATTATTTTCTGAAATACTAGATAAATGAATGATTGCATGTATCTGTTGAATTTGATGATATTCTATGAACTCATACAAAAGTATAAAATATCTGTTGCATATGTATTTTTGATTTGCTTAATGTTAACATTGCATATGTATTTTTGCTTTGTTGTCGGAATTCTACAGTATAAATGTATATTTGAAAAGATATTTTACTTTAAGAAAATGTAGTGTAAATGTATTTTTTAAATGGAGTTGCTGGCTGTGTAACTTTGTTTGCACTTAAATCTGAAAAGTGTGTGTTATAACAAGTGACATTTGACAAATATGTATAAAACTTATCAAATTACAAATTATGTATGTTGCAGATGTATTTTTTTGATATGCTTAGTGTTAACACTGCATAAGTATTTTTGATATGATTTATGTTAACATTGCATATGTATTTTTGTTTTGCTTTTCAGAATTTGAGAATATAACTGTATATGTGAAAATATATTTCGTACCTGTTTTACTTCTGTTTGATGGAGTATTTTCTGTATTTGATTGAAAACTTTTGTTGTATTTGTATGTAACTTTAAACAAATATTGTTTAAATGTATTTTATAAATTGAAATGTTGGCTGGGTAACTTTGTCTGCACTTAAAGCTGTAAATAGTGTGTTAAAATAAGTAATATCTGACAAATATGTATATTTGTTTATTTATTGATTAAATCAAGTAGAAATGAGAAGCATACCAGTCCTTGTGAAGCACTCTAGCCAATGGACGTACGAAAAGAACTTTGAAAAATATGTCACTGATGCTATACTGTTGAGCACATCAAAAACATTTGTTGAGCTGCACGATATTTTGGCATCTCACTTAAGTGTGAATTTAACCAGAAAACGTATTTTAGTGAAATATCAAATCACTGCTAATGTAGGGCGGATAGAAATGCATAACGATATGGGTTTGAAGGTTTTTATATTGCAGAAAAAGCTGATACAAGACATGAATTGTCTTCCTTTATATGTAAGCACTTTGGATAAAGTTGTAGGAAACAACTTGGCAAGTTCATCTATATGTGTTGCTGAAAGAGGAATCAACTGTAACAACTTGCAAACATTAATAAATACAACAAATGAAGGAGCTTTGGTGGTTTGTGAAGATACACAAACATTAGATTTTTTTGAGATGGATACTATTGAGGTGATTATCTCAGACCCACATCACAAGCATGTTGAGGACAATCAGGTTTACTTGACAAAAAAAAATCTTAAAGTCAGTCATGAAGGACTATGAAATTAGGGAAAAGTTTCAAACGCGCAGTAAAAGGTCAAGTAAGAAAACGTACGTACATTCTATATCACTTTGATTTTGTTAAATATTACTTTGGATATGTATTTTGAATATATTTAATCATGTTTGATGCAGTTATACATTGTTTTGCAAATCAAGAAACTGAGAATTCTTAATGCGTGCATCAGGCATGGGAGACACTGAAATGTTTAGAATTAGAAGATTCATACCTGAACATACTTGCCCAGTGAAGGACAAGATCTCCCAAGGTGCATGCAACTAGTATGCTGATAGTTGGTATGGTTAAAAAAAAATTCAAAAACCACAAATGAAAATACAGTACGACGGAAATAAAAAATGAAATGAAGGAAAATTTTGGTATGGATTTGATATACACTTTATGTTGGAGGGCCAAGGAAAGAGCGTTAGAAGAGTTGAGGGGTAAGCCATCAGTGTTTTACGGAGAAATTTTGACTTTTGAAAGAGTCGCCACTTAATTTTGAAAAGGAATTAAGAAACCTTTATAAAACACTTTAAATGATCTAAAATAGAAAAATCGTTTAAGTTAAGAGATTCTGAGTAAGCGGTTCTTATTGACATTTTAGGAAGGTGTTAGGCACCTAAAACGTCCGCTAACTTGCGGTTATCCGGACTGTTTGAAAATCGTCTTTAACTAACTTTGAAAAAAGTTTATTTTTTGAAAAGAAAGAAATTTTATAAATATTTTGGTATTTATGCAAAATTAGTTTTTAGCGACTTGACTAGGGATTTAACTAGGTTCGCAAAACACGTAAAACAAATAAGCAAAAGGGAAAGAGGAAAGGGGAGAAGTAATGATTTAGGTTTTTAAGCCCAAATCGTCAACCCTATCCTAATCTAGTTGGGTTTATAGCGCATTTTTTTCACCTGTCCTAATTCTATGTTTCCGAGCCCTTTTTGGCTCGAGTCTGCTCCACCTGTATTAAATACAGCTTTGGCTTCTTGGCCCGAATGAATGAATAAAAATAAATAACTAAATAAAATAGATACAGACAACAAATAAAATAAAAAGAAAATATAAACAAATAAATAAAAAGAGACTTTTTAGTCCCTTTGTCGCTTCAAAAATGGGATTTTAATCCATTCTTCTCTTTGATTCTTTATATCTGCGTACTATGAGATTGTTTCCTTAAGGCCTTCGAAATCGACTTATGAAAGATTGGCCTCGATGACCCATAATGCATATGCAAAGAGAAAAGAGCCCACGTAGGATGCGAGTGTATCTCTTTGAAAGCAGCAAACGGTACTCGAGCTATCAGTAAAATTGTTACCACCGGGAGTTGATGTTATCAATGCGAGAACTTTTGATTGATCGACCAAACTTCCAAAAGGAAACTGAAGAGGGAATATATTCTACAGTTAAAAGGAGCTTTTATCTTCTGAAAACCCTGAAACAAATCGATATCCTCATCTCTCGCTCAAAACTTTAAATATCGGCTAGGATTCCCCAGAAACAAAAAAAGAAATCCTAAAAAAAAAACTACTATATGTTTTCTTTCAAAACCTCGTCACCGACCTAAACTTCGAACTAAGATCCTCAGAACTTTTCCTCGTTTTTTCCCCAAAAAAGAAAAGAAAATCCCCCCTTCAGCTCAATCAATGAGCCTTTTATAGCCATCGAAAAAATCAGGGTTCAATGAGGAAAATCCTTGATGAATTTTGCGTGTGACGCCTCCGTTTTGGAGTCTTCCCCCTAACGGATTGAAAATCGCGGATCAATAAAAAAGAAACAAACGAAATACACCCCTAAACCAATGAAAATCCTCCAAATGTGTACGAAATCATACCTATTATCCTGAGAATCATAGGATTGAGCCGTTAGGGGGTACAACTCATCGGATTCTGGAAGCCTCGAGGGTTTTCTCGCATGAGACACATGAGGAGGGGCTACAAACTGGTTGATTTCGGGTGAATTTCGAGCTGGTAGGGTCGAGTTCGATTGGATTCAGGTTGAGGGTTGTTGATGATGTTGTTGTTATGCTTAGGGAACAAGACATATAGGACTGGGCCGGGTCAAAACATGGAATTAGGCTAGTTTGGTTAGGTGTTTGGGCCAATTTTGGCTGTTTTTTTGAGGCTATTAAAAGAGAAAGTGAGTTGCTAATGGATTTAAGGGTATGGGTTTTAATGGGTTGGTATTGTGAGACTATTGGGTCGAAATTGAGGTTGATTTTGAGATGGGCTATTATAGTTTAAGGGAAAAGTGGGCTGGTTGGTCACACAGGCTGAAACTATGGTAGAAAATAGAGAGACCGAATTGATATGGTGTTGGGAAGTAGGAATCAATAAATGGAAAGAAAATAATTTCAATCCTATTCTAATTAAATTTGACTAAATTGAAAGTTAAATAACCAATTATATTGCGATTATGGCCAACTTAATTTCAATTATGGTCAAATCTAATAGATTGGCTAAACTAATTCGAAATTCGAAATGACTAAATATCTTATTTAACTCCGAGCTTCTTGATTCGATAAAATCAAACACATATTTATCCGAATGAAATATTTTTGAGAGTAAATTTTATTTAAATCAAGACTTTAATCATTATAAACTTATTTCAACATAGGCCTTGATTATAATCCGATATTTTGCAAAATCAATATTTAAGTATCAAAATTGTATAATTTTGTATAATTGAATACGATGATATACAATCAGTACTTAAAAATGACAAAATCACATATAGGAAAATTTTTGAAAATCCTTTATATGGATAAGATAAATGTTGTAATTTTATTTGAAAATCTAAGAAACTCCGAATTAAAACTGAGTTATGGAGGGCAAAAATTATGTGTCAACAACTGCCCCTCTCTTTGGGTAGGATGGATGCAAGTAATCCTGGGCAAAGGGTGGTTGACGTTCCTAATTTTTGTCCGGCCATAAATTTGAATCTGAAAGAGGTTGGTTTCTCGCACGAATTTAAGAGTTATGGCCGGACCTCGGCATCAGGTTTCCTACATATCTCAGGTTCCATGAGAATTCAGGCCACTTATAGTTATTAAAGTTTGATTTAAAGCACGATTTTCAAAAGATTCACTAGGCATCTCGATTTTGGAATTTTTGATGAAACCGAAAAGCTAGAGAATAAAAGGATTTGGGGGGAAGGTTGGAATGCAGTCAAATTTTCTACATAGATCCAAGTCTACATATCTCCAAGACTCGGGGAATCAGACTGCTTGTAGTTCGACTCAATTGGTAGAAAAGATAGTCTTTTATTTCAGACGATCTTTGGCTCAAGATGAGTGACAAGTTGATCGAGTTGCAGAAAAGAGGCTTGTAACCTCTTAACCATGAATGTGGGATCCTTCACATCCATAGGCAAGAACTTACCGGAATATAATTTCCAAAACTCTAAGTGTGTTGCCACCCGAATTTAAAAGAAAGAGAAGGTTACCCTCGGCATGAGTTTAGAAATATTTCGATGGTAAAGTTGAGACCAGAATATCCAAAAATACCCACATGCCTTCTAATAGAGGCATGTTTATATAGTGGTGGTGATCATCATTTAGCTCGCATCAAAAGAGTTTGACGTCCCTCTCTAGACTATGTCCCGTTTTGCTGCTAAAAAAGAGTTCCATGTTGTGTTGTGTCCTTTTTGGAGTCATCCACACCTGTGGTTTGGATTTGAGATTTTCATCCTCTTGGATGATCTCGACAATGCTTCAAGCAAAAAGTGTTAGTTCTAAACATAATTCACAAAAGAGGTATGTAGTCTTTTACCATATCTCCACGTGATTTGTTGCCTGAGAAGCGGAGTCATCTCTTCATGTACCTGTTTGGAATGAAATAAATGGCAATAACAAACACAACAACCCTCTTGGTTGTTGTATAATAATCACATTTGTTGATTTAATATGTCTTTAAAATGGGGTGGCCCTTTTGGATACCGGTGATACTTTATGCAGAACGGTCCCTACAACCGTGTAATCTTGTGCTGGAGTAGCAACCCTTTTGTTTACCTATATCACTTGTTATATGTGGAATGATAACCTTTCCGGTTATAGTCGATGATCGATTTATAAATTTTCCTTAAATTGTCAATCTTTGGATAATCTTGTGCATTATTTGATGTTGGATACGAGGCAACTTACAGATATCCTTTTAATTTCTAGCTTTTAGGTAATCCTACACATTATCCGACTTTGGATAAAAGATGGCTTATAGATGTCCCTCCAATCTCTAGCTTTCAGGTGTTCTTGCACATCATCCGACCTTGGATACAATAGCACTTATAGATAATCCCTCAAATTGTTAGTCTTTGGGTAACCCTTCACATAATCGATCTTGGATATGAAGCGGCTTATAGAGAACCCTTGGACGTATCAATTTGATAATCTTGCATATTCTCCTGTATGAATTTATTTGCGACTTATGGATAACCTTTGAACTATCAATTTTTGGGCGATCTTGCACACTATCCGGTTAGGATGTTGTTGTAGATTACGGATGACCTACAGGCTATCAACTCATAGGTGATCTTGCAGACTATCCTATTTCAAATAATATGATTTATAGATGACCCTTAAATTATCAATTTCTAGGAAATCTTATATATTATTCATCCTTAGATAGCGACTTAAAGGCGTCTCTTCAAATCGTGTGCTCTCGATGCATTCAGATGCTGATTCATAAAATGATAAGATATCCTCGATGCCAGCGTTTATGTCTTGCATGTCAACAGATATAAAATGACGATGATATCCTCGACGCCAGTGTTGTGTCTAGCGCGTCAACAGATATATTGAATGCTGATGATATCCTCGACGCCAGCATTGTGTCTAGCGCGTTAATAGCTATTGAATGATGATGATATCCTCGACGCCAGCGTTGTGTGTTGCATGTTAATAGATATAAAATAACCCTTTCGGCAAATGATATAAATGGCCCTCTTGGCAATGATATAAAATGGCCCTCTTGGCAATGATATGCAATGACCCTCTTGACAATGATATAAAATGGCCCTTGCAGCAATGATATGTGATGGCCTTTGCGGCAATGGTATGCAATGGCCATTGCGGAGATGATATGCAATTGCCCTTGCGGCAATGATATGCAATGGCCCTTGCAGCAATGATATATAATGGCCCTTGTGGCAATGATATGCAATGGCCCTTGTGGCAATGATATGCAATGATCCTTTCGGCAATGATATGTAATGGCCCTTGCGGCAATGATATGTAGTGGCCCTTACGGCAATGATATGCAATGGCCCTTACGGCATGCGATGGCCCTTTCGACAATGATATGTAATGGCCCTTACGACAATGATATGCAATGACCCTCTTGGAAAATTTTAAAATAATTTTACCTGACTTCATTTTTCAGCGTCTTGCTTTCTACATGTACCTGTACTCAAGGTAGACGATTAGTAGACACAAAGTCGCTTTTTTCTAGCGACTGATTTTTTAGAAAAATTCTAAATACAATATTTGTAAAGAAGAAAAGACACTTTTATTTGTCCTCCATGATCTCAAGAAATGAGATGGACACTTCAAAAGGTCTTCAATATATGGGTACTAAACCCATTTTTAGGGCTACCCAAAAATACCGTTCTTGAGCATTAGTGCTCTGGTGTGGCTCCCAATTTGCTCGGGGATTTTTTAAAGAGACTCTCATTTTTGTGTATTGGTCCCTGCACCCACAGAAATTGATTAGGTTGAGTGAAACTACTCCGTGTTGACTTTCTTTGATTCTCAATTTGCTCTACGCCATCTTTTGGGTACTCCATCATATTTGGACTTCCACCCTTGACTCCCCGTCCTAATTGATGTCCAGGCAATCATTAACTAAAAGATTTATATAGATTTTAGAAAGTAGTCTTAATTTTTTAGAAAATAGTTTCGGAAAACTCCTACAAAACTTTAGAAATCTCCGCCAATCATGTCATGTGCTAGCTCAAAAACCCTGTTTCTCTTGATTCTGACAATGTCCGACGTTTGACGGAGGATTGCTAGGGATTCAGCATTGTCGAGGCTCTCTACCAGAGGTTTTATCAAAGATGGAGATTCAGTCTTCCTAGACCTTATCACAAGTGGTTATTCTCAAATCTCAACTTCGACCTCTAGTGTTGGGGAATTTGAAATATATTCCAGTATTTGATTGAAATTTTAAGGCCTCCCTCAAAATTTCTACCCCAGTTTTAGTCTGAGATGATATCATCTTCTGAAGTCTTTACTGATCTTCATTCTCTTTGTTGGATGTTGATCTTCTCTTTTAAATTTTTGAGATTACTTCTCAAAAATTCTGCCCCAGTTTCCATTTCCTGGGTTATATGACCGAGCCGTTGGGGCGCCTACGTATCCCGTTGAAGCAGGAATCAAGTCAAACGTAGTTCAAGACTACGCTAGGGATATATATAGAAAAAATCTAATGGGTTGACCAAAGCTGACATAGGCCGCCTACGTATCCCTTTCTTGAGAATTCAGGTCAAACATAGTTCGTAGATAAAAAAAAGGATAAATTTTCCTAAGGGGTTGACCGAAGCCGACATAGGCCGCCTACGTATCCATTTCTTGGGAATTTAGGTCAAACGTAGTTCGTACATAAACTCATAATGGCCCTAAAAATACTTTCAACCATCTTACTAGGATATAAATAAGTACTTCTATGCATGACATGACGTTTGCATTGCGTTTGTCTTGATAGAGCAAAGGATCAAATGTTCAATTGAGTCATCGCCTTCCTAGTTAACCACCTCGGTTTCCTCCAGATTAGGCTTCTTTGATTCTCGAACTCTTTGACTCTTCTATTGACTGTTCTAGGGCTACCATTATTTTGCTTCTTGACATGACATGACAATGACAGGTTTTAAGTTACTGTTATACGACGGACAATGAGTCATGAGTGGATTGGAGGTCCAATTCAATAATGTTTCCTCCAATTAATCTTTTATGATTCCGATTGTCTTGGAAAATTCTTCCCTCACGTTTTCCCTTATTCCATCCTTGAGACTATCGCTTACAGGGTTGAAAAATGATAGGTAGAGTCCAGTTTTACTACTAGTCATTTTTCTTTTCCTGTAACAAAGCTATAGTCAAGAAGCGGATCTCTTATTCATTTTGATCTGGTGAAGTACGGTCATTTTATGCCAACATAGAGTAGTTTCTATTACCTGCAAAGTAAAAACAACTCAAACGCTGACGTGTTAGGTTCCGTTAGTAATAAGTAAATGTAACACCCCGATTCGCTGAACCGAAATACTACACGGTGCTCATGACCCCGAGGGACCACAAGCTAACCCACGACTGATATCTGTACCTGTATACTACAAATCATGATATAATAATACAGAATACATAGAACTGTAAGGCCATAAGGTTCAACTGAATACAATCATGTAGGTGAAAATACCCAAAACAACTCAATCTGAACATAAATCTGAAAGCCTCTAAACTATCTGAATAAGGAGTTGAAGGAACATGTCTCCAACTAACTCCATAAAACTAAACTGAAGAAATAAATAAATGAATCAAATCATATTGTCCTCGAATCAATGAGGACTCACTGTGTCTCTGCAACTGGAATGCTACCGATACTGCTGGGCTGGAGCTCGTGTCTTGGAACCTATGGTGTAACATGAAAAAAAAATACCATAGCGCAAATGCGTCAGTGCAACTGGAGTACTGAGTATACGAAGAAGGTAGGCTAAACATAAAGGGTTTCATGCATGAACAACACTGACTGACTAATATGAACGTGGGAGTGCAATCACACATATATAAAAACTGGGACCATGAATACGTGATAGCATGACCTGTAAGCTAATACATGGTTTACTGATAACTGTCATGACTGATACTAAAACTGATAACATGGACGACTGTATCTAACAGTCCTATATATACTGAAATCTGAAGAACGCCCTGAGTTCTTTTACTGAGACTGATACTGAAACTGTGCGAAGTAGTGTTTAACTGACATGCCCCATGTATGTGTTATGACTAAGCTGGGGTCCAATTTCTGCCCCGACTAGAGGGGTGTCAATAGTGTGCCACGGGTAAGGACAGCCTGTGAGTGACCCTTATCTGGTGGGTACTCAATGAGAATGGTGGGAACCCTAAACTGACGAGTTAAGCCACCTCATCAACCCTAATTTGACGGTTTAAGATGTCTCAACCTACGTGGGCTACGTAGCTCTGGGACACAAAGATGACTACTAAGAATCACACCCTGAACTGGCGGGTGATTTCTCATCCTTAGGTTCACTCGGTGCTAACCTCTACTTCCATCTGGAGGGACTGGACATGAATAACTGACTGTGCATGACTTAATCTTACTGAATTCTGTTGACTGGTGGAATGTTACTGATATCTGGCAACTGACTAAGATCATGAGGTTTTCCTGAGTCACATGACTGACTGAAGTCTATGGAATCATAGCTTGAGTTCGGATATCGTGAAACATGACATGGCTCTAGACACACAGCTATAGTTTTCGGGTACAAGTACCCCCAGGACTCGATGGAAGGAAACTGACACACATGACTGACTTAATCATAGGAGTAGAGTCCATAATTTATAATATCATAAGTAGGGATCTCATACTAAGCATGGTTATCAACAATGTATTGCATGAAAAGGATTTCACATCCCATGGAAGTACTTGCACAATCTTAATATCATGTTCATTGCATAATCATATTGGCAACACATACCAATAGCATGGAAGTTCATGTGGATTGCATGGTTATCATACATCTTGTTCATAAGTAGGATTTGCAAGTAAACATACCATAATCTCATAAGAATAGTTCATGAGTATTCCAACAACATTTACAAGGCACATTAACAACATAGAAGTCATTGGAACGTAAGGGCATATCATGAATCCTTCACTTAGTCACAATTTAGCTATATTGCATGATTTCTAGTTTCTTAGGCATTTTATCAAACACCTTACATGCACATCTTAAGCATAGGTGAAATCATCAAATTATACATCATGAACAACCAAATTTACATGTTTCCAGCTCATATGATATCATGAAATTCAAAAAAACATATAAAGATTCCATCTTGGGAATCATCCAATATCAACAAGATGATCATCAACACCCAACAATATAGAAATCATACTTTATAATGAAAAAGAGGGTTTTTGATCTTTATGGATGAAAGGAATTCATAAATCAACTCACGTATACCTTAGAAGGAAGATTCTTGATGATTGACGGAGCAATTTTCTTGAAATCGGATCTTCAAGATTAGTTAAGGAACCCTAGTTGTTTTTCTCTTTTAGTGCTCTTGGATGATGACCTTTGAGATGATAATAGGGTTGTAATATGTTTAGAAGCTATATATTTCGTAGGGTTAAGTTTAGGGACGTGTAAGGAGTGTTAAAAGACTTAATTACCCTTAAAATATCTCAAAACAGAGTGTTTTTGGCACCTAAAACTGACTTAGGCGGCGTCCAAGTGATTGCCTAAGCTAGGTTGGGCGGCGCCTAACCAATCGCCTATGCTTGGGTTGGGCGGCGCCTAACCAATCGCCTATGCTTACTGTCTCTCACGAAAATGGGCATAACTTTTTGCTCGGGTATTGGATTAAGGCGAAATTGGTATCGTTGGAAAGCTAATTCAATTCTCTAAAATTTGGTGGGTCTAAATCATCCAAAATACCACATTAACATTGATTTATACTCATTCAAAGATGACCCTTGCAAATTCGAACATTAAAACTTGATGGATTCAAAAACTCTTAGCTTATATTACCTTAAGTGACCCATATGCACATGCTTAATGCATCATAAGCTATCCTATAATTAGGATATTCATTATAAGTGATGTACTCAAGTATGAATCACAGGATAGGAGATTTCATATGTAGGAATACTTATTCACTTCCTAGCTTAGAAACATGCGGGGTATTACAGTAAAAGAAGATAATAAGGTAGGAAGTAAACACATAGAGTTGTTTCTCATCTCTGCAAATTGATCCATGAAATAATGATGACTCGAGGATTTCAATGAACAGGATTTTGCTCAATGATATGTATAGGTGGAATTTTTCGGAAAGGTTCAACTCTTCTTCTTTCTTCAAGAAAGTGGAGGACAACAGAGCTTTTAGAGACATGGGTCGGGCTGAAAGACTGCCTACGTATCTTATGGAGGAGAAATCAGGCCCTACGTAGTTTGAAACTATAACAGATTTTTCTGATTCTAAAGTTAACTTTCCTAAAATGGTAGCGATCATTTTGGAAATTGTAAGAATGACTACGGACTTTTCTGAGAAAATTGGGAGACTTGGAGTACTTTTAGTCGGACTTTTGTATAGTGGGGTATATTTTTGCCTAGAGATGTTCTATAGAAAATGGGATTGGATTAGTTCGCCTTTGATTCAAATCAACATAATACGTATAAGCACATAAATAGTTATATTACACAAGCATATTGTAATAAACATGCATCCTAATTAGGTGACCCTTTTGAGCCAAGGGTTTGGGCCTAACGGTTTTTGAAGAAAAAATATATGCTTGCTTAAGGTCACTCCATTATCCCCCAACTTTTATAGACACTAAAAGAGCATAAATGCCTACAAAAGATAACGAAAGAGGGATACAAGCTTTAGGGAAAGGGAAATAACATGAAAGAAGATACGTTCCACACAGAAGATAAAAAATACTAATTCCTGAGTGCTTTTTCTATTAGTCTTCCCCTTCTTAGCTTAATTCATTTCTTATATTGGTGACATCCGTTGACGTTCAAAATATGCCTTAAATTCAACCTCCATAATCGATCAATTTCTTGCTTAACTTACTTCAACTCTTCTTACGAAAGTAAGCAAATCAAGCTTTTTCCCGACCCCCAAAGGATAATGGATTGAATTAGACAGACATACATTTGCTTCAACACATAAATATGGTTCATCAATAATTAAATTGGGGTCAATAGACGCAGGGTAGGTTTTCTAATGGGCCCAATACCCCGCTCGGGTATTGGGTCGTCCTAGGCTCATGCCTAAAATAGGGTTTTGGTTTTATTCTATCCTAGGTGTCTAGAGTAGGTTTGAACATTGGTTCTTAAGCAGACAGCTTGAGTTTGAAAATATGAACAACCATCAGATGACTCACATGCTAATAAGCTATTCGTATTTCCAACACATTTTGGAATTGAACAACAGGGGCTGGGACATCCACGAAACTCCAAAATAATTTAAATAATGCAGGAATATGCCATGAGATGCGATAGTTAAACTTTATAGAATTGAAACATATAAACATATAAACAGTTAACCAAAAGACGAAATTAAACATTTGTTAGAACCTAGTTACAAATCCCCAGCAGAGTCACCATTTCTGTTTTGCAGAGAAATTTTGACTTTTGAAAGAGTCGCCACTTAATTTTGAAAAGGAATTAAGAAACCTTTATAAAATACTTTAAACGATCTAAAATAGAAAAATCATTTAAGTTGAGAGATTCTGAGTAATCGGTTCCTATTGACATTTTAGGAAGGTGTTAGGCACCTAAAACGTCCGCTAACTTGCGGTTATCCGGACTGTTTGAAAATCGTCTTTGACTAACTTTGAAAAAAGTTTATTTTTTGAAAAGAAAGCAATTTTATAAATATTTTGGTGTTTATGCAAAACCAGTTTTTAGCGACTTGACTAGGGATTCAACTAGGTTCGCAAAGCACGTAAAACAAATAAGCAAAAGGGAAAGAGGAAAGGGGAGAAGTAATGATTTAGGTTTTTAAGCCCAAACCGTCAATCCTGTTCTAATCTAGTTGGGTTTCTGGCCCATTTTTTTCACCTGTCCTAATTCTATGTTTCCGAGCCCTTTTTGGCTCAAGTCTGCGCCACCTGTATTAAACACACCTTTGGCTTCTTGGCCCGAATGAATGAATAAAAATAAATAACTAAATAAAATAGATACAGACAACAAATAAAATAAAAAGAAAATATAAACAAATAAATAAAAAAAGACTTTTTAGTCCCTTTGTCGCTTCAAAGATGGGATTTTAACTCATTCTTTTCTTCGATTCTTCATATCTGCGTACTATGAGATTGTTTCCTTAAGGCCTTCGAAGTCATCTTATGGAGGATTGGCCTCGATGACCCATAATGCATATACAAAGAGAAAAAGGGCCCATGTAGGACGCGAGTGTATCTCTTTGAAAGCAGCAAACGGGACTCGAGCTATCAGCCAAATTGTTACCACCGGGAGTTGATGTTATCAATGTGAGAACTTTCGATTGATCGACCAAACTTCCAAAAGAAAATTGAAGAGGGAATATATTCTATAGTTAAAGGGAGCTTTTATCTTCTGAAAACCCTAAAACAAATCGATATCCTCGTCTCTCGCTCAAAACTTTGAATATCGTCCAGGATTCCCCAGAAACAGAAAAAGAAATCCTAAAAAAAAACTACTATATGTTTTCTTTCAAAACCTCGTCTCCGACCTAAACTTCAAACTAAGATCCTCAGAACTTTTCCTCGTTTTTCCCCCAAAAAGAAAAGAAAAGCCCCCCAAAAAAGAAAAGAAAAGCCCCCCCTTCAGCTCAATCAATGAGCCTTTTATAGCCATCGAAAAAATCAGGGTTCAATGAGGAAAACCCTTGATGAATTTCGCGTGTGACGCCTCCATTTTGGAGTCTTCCCCCCAACGGATTGAAATTATAATTATGGAAACATAAATATGAAAATACTTTCCATGCAGTTGTAAATTAATCAAAAGATATACAACATTAAAAATATGAAAATTTAAAAACATAATATGTATTTTGCAGATGAATTTTGTCGTATTGAAAATTATTAACAACTGCATATGTATTTGTCTGCTCTGTAAAAAAGTACTCTGCATATGTATTTTTATTTGCATAAGTATTTTTAAAAAAAAATGCTGGTGTGTTTACAACATATCATGAAATATGAAATTCATCTTTTTGTATTAGTGCATTTAATTTTTTTTATGTCAGGTTGTACCAGCTACAAAATATAGGTATATGGTACATGACAAACAAAAGCACTTCATTGTTTGCATCAAGAAAAAAAAAAGTGTTCATGTAATGCTTTTCAAATAGATGAGATACCATGTGCACATGCTTGTGCGGTGTTGGAGAAAAAGAATTTTGAAAAGGGGCCATACTGTTTAGATTTGTTTAAACTAAAAATTAATTTGAAGACATATAATGTTCCAATCTACCCGTTGCCACACAGCGATGACTAGATAATTCTAGAGAGCATACGTGATGAAATAGTACTGCCTCCAAAATTCAAAAGACCTCTCAGAAGAACTGCAAAGAAGGATCGTGGAAAATCAGGTCGGGATATATTTGGAAAGAAGAATATCAACTCATGCGGTGGTTGTGGGGCTAAGGGTCACAATAGGCATTCTTGTAGGAAATATCGCAACTGATACATTTCTTCTTCTGTATTATTTCTTAAAACATTTTTTTTTTCATTTTTTATAATGATGAACTAATTCAGTTTAGTTAATGCATTTATAAATCATTTGACAATTGAAGATAGTAATATTTGAATAATGGAGCTATATATGTTTCAAAAGCTGTACATTACACATGTATTTTCTAGAAGCAGTTCTTATGTATTTTTGACATAGTAAATATATTTTAGGTTAAAGGTGGTAACTTTGATTAACCAAACAAGTATATGATTCCTAATTGTTCAAATGTTTAAATATATGTGACATATTCTGTAAATATATGTTTGAATTGCATAATATTATTACTACATATGCATTTACATTGTAAAAATACATTTGATGTATAATCCATATGTATTTTTAATAAAAATATCATCACTGCATATGTATTTTGTAACTAAAATCAAATCTATAACTGCATTAAAAAGTCAAATTTATCTGTAATTAAAATTCTCTTGTATAATGATTTAAAATGAACACATATCAAAATTACATATTAGGTTTGATCTATATGTATTTTTCATTAGCTTTATATTAACACGGCATATGTATTTTTTTGACAAATATTTTTAATGTATAATCCATATGTATTTTGTAGCAAAATATCCACACTGTATATTTATTTTGTAAATAACTGCAATAATTTTTGAAATTTCACTTTAATTTAAATCCTAATTTATAATTATAGGTAATGAAAACATCCTCAAAATGCATATAAGGTATGTTGCAGTTGTATTTTTGTAATGTTTGATTCTAACATTTCATATGTATTTTTATGCTGAAAAATAATTGATTTATACAACATATGTATTTTTCTGCATAATATGAAAACTATATATGTATTTTTTAACTAAATCTCACAGTAAAAGGTAGAACTTCATAAATCTCACACAACATGTTATATTTAACAATATAGGAAGGTGGTGAAAAACTTCAAAGAACAACAACAACATAGTAAAATACATATTATGAATGTTCTATATGTATTTTTGCAATATTTGATTTTAACACTACATATATATTTTTAGGCTAAATACAATTGATTTATAAGATATATGTATTTTTAAACATAATATAAAAACTACGTAAGTTTTTTTTAACAATATCTCACAGTAAATGGTAGAACTCTATGAAATAGAACCAATTCAAAACATAAAAATTAGTCTGTACAATCAAAACCTATATCCATAAACTAGTTTCTAAAATACAAAAAGTCAAAAATCCATCAACCATCATACATCAACAATTTCGGTGACACTAGTTATTCTACTTTGTCTTGCAGGCCTCAATGGTGCTTCAACATCACTAAGGACATTTGCTTCTTGTTTTCGGATCCCATAGTCCCACAAAAGTACAGCATATCTTGTACGTAGTGCGTTGGAGTCGAACTCCGTCGCAATAACTTTGTGACCATAAGAAAGGCACTCTGCATACATAATAATAAAGACACCACAATCCCTACAAAAAAAAACAAATCTGATTAAATAGTGAAATATATTTTGTACAAATATACAATTTTGGTATATGTAAATTGAAAACTTACAAACTTCCACTCGGTTGTTAAAGCAAATCATCTTCAAATAAAACAGCAAATATATCTGAGGATTCTTTGTCTTTGTATCTTGGATGGTTTTGAAGATCAATTCCTTTCTTAACATAGAAATCACAAGCTTGGAGATAACAACAACAACAACAACAACAAATCCAGTGTATTCCCACCTAGTGGGGTCTAGGGGGGTAAGATGTACGCAGTCCATACCTCTACCTCTGAAGAAGTAGAAAGGTTGTTTCCGATAGACCCCCGGCTCAAGACACGAGATACCACACAACACATAGTACAGCACAGCACAAGATTACATAACATAAATACGACACCCATAAGTAATATAAAACAGAGGAAAGCACACATATTTATAATAAAACATGGAACACGGACTCCTAACAAGAAAAAAACCCCACCAAGTAATTCCCTACACTAGCGACTCAAACTGGCCCTAGTCCTCTGCCCTAATTCGCGTCCTCCAGACCTTCCTATCTAGGGTCATGTCCTCGGTGAGCTGTAACTGCTCCATGTCCCGCCTAATCACCTCACCCCAGTACTTCTTCGGCTTACCCCTACCCCGCCTAAAACCATCCAACGCTAGCCTCTCACACCTAAGGACCGGGGCATCCATGCCCCTCCTCTTCACGTGTCCGAACCACCTCAATCGGGCTTTCCGCATCTTGTACTCCACTGGAGTCACACCAACCTTCTCCCGGATGGTCTCATTCCGAACTCTATCCCCTCTAGTCAGCCCACACATCCAACGCAACATCCGCATTTCTGCCACCCTCATCTTTTGGATGTGCGAGTTCTTAACTGGCCAACACTCCGCTCCATTCAACATGGCCGGACGGACTACCGCCCTGTAGAATTTGCCTTTAAGCTTGGGCGGCACCTTCTTATCAGACAGCACCCCCGACGCGAGCTTCCACTTCATCCATCCCGCCCCAATACGGTGCGAGACATCCTCGTCAATCTCACCGTTACTCTGGATCACGAACCCGAGATACTTGAAACTCTCCCTCTTACCTACCTCCTGTGATTCCAGCTTTACTACTACCTCATTCTCCCGCCTCACGTCATTAAACTTGCATTCCACATACTCTGTCTTGCTTCTGCTCACCCTGAACCCTTTAGACTCAAGGGTTTGCCTCCACACCTCTAATTTGTCACTCACACCCCATCGAGTCTCATCTATCAGAACTACATCATCTGCAAAAAGCATACACCACGGCACCTCCCCTTGAATACGCCGCGTCAACACATCCATCACCAATGCAAACAAAAAGGGACTAAGAGTAGATCCCTGATGCAACCCTGTCCGGACAGTGAAATGCTCTGAGTCTCCTCCCGCCGTCCTCACCTTAGTTTTCGCTCCATCATACATATCCTTGATTGCTCTGATATATGCCAGCGGTACTCCACTCACCTCCAAGCATCTCCAAAGCACCTCCCTGGGGACTTTGTCGTAGGCCTTCTCCAGGTCGATAAACACCATGTACAGGTCCTTCTTCCTCTCCCTATACTGTTCCACCAACCTCCGTACCAGGTGAATTGCCTCCGTCGTTGAGTGGCCAGGCATAAATCCAAACTAGTTTTCTGAAATAGACACTATCCGTCTCAGCCTCACCTCGACCACTCTCTCCCAGATCTTCATAGAGTGGCTCAATAACTTAATCCCTCTATAGTTATTGCAACTCTGGATGTCCCCCTTATTCTTATAGAGAGGTATCATGGTGCTCCACCTCCAAGCCTCGGCCATCTTTGCCATCTTGAAGATTTCATTAAACAATCCAGTCAACCACCTAACACCAGCCTCTCCAACAAACTTCCAAAACTCCACCGGTATCTCATCCGGCCCCGTCGCCCTACCCCCTCGCATTCTGCGAACAGCCTGTCTAACCTCTTCTACCTTAAAACGTCTACAATAGCTAAAATCCCGACACTCCTCAGAGTGCTCCAGTTCCCCTAACACAATCGCTCTATCCCCTTCGTCATTCAAGAGCCTATGAAAGTACGACTGCCATCTATTCTTAATGTGGACGTCCTCCACCAACACTCTACCATCCTCCCCCTTAATGCACCTCACCTGATCGAGGTCACGCCCCTTCCTCTCCCTAGCCTTAGCGAGTCTAAACAACTTTTTCTCCCCTCCCTTCCCCTGTAACCCTGCATACAAGCTCTCAAAGGCGGCCGTCTTAGCTGCCGTGACTGCTGACTTAGCCTCCTTGGCATACGCTCCTTTCTTGGTCCCCACTTTCTTCTCCACCTCTTCATTCCACCACCAATCCCCCTGATGGTACCCGGCCCGGCCCCTAGAAACCCCCAACACCTCACTTGCATTCTCCCTGATGCACCTAGTCGCCCTATCCCACATACTATCCATGTCTCCCCTACCCTTCCACACCCCCATTCCCGCCAACTTCTCCCCTATCTCCCACGCATTCACTGGCGTCAGGCCGCCCCACTTAATTCTAGGTCTACACTCCCTACTCCTCCTCTTTCTATTCTTCTTTATACCCAAATCCATAACCAAGAGCCTATACTGGGTCGAAAGATTCTCACTCGGGATGACCTTACAGTCCTTACACCACGGCCTATCCCCTTTCCTAAGCAACAAAAAGTCAATCTGGGTCCTGGCTATCGCGCTTCGAAAGGTGATCAGGTGCTTGTCCTTCTTCGGGAAGCCCGAGTTCACCACCACCAGCCCAAAGGACCTTGAAAACTCCAATAGGGTAGCCCCCTCTTCATTTCTCTCCCCAAAACCAAAACCACCATGCACATCACCAAAGCCTCCCGGTAGCGCCCCGATGTGCCCGTTGAAATCTCCTGCTACAACAATCTTCTCCGAGCTAGGCACGCCTCTCACCACCTCCTCCAAAACCGCATCTTCTCCTCCCCCTCCGATCCCACTTGCGGCGCATAGGCACTACACACGTTCAGGGTAAACCCCCGAATGACCAACTTAATAGTCATCAACCTATCGTTGATCCTCTTCACCTCTACTACCTGACCTCTAAGCTCTTCATCTACTAAGATGCCAACTCCATTCCTACGCCTCTCGCTCCCAGAGTACCACAGCTTGTAACCATCCACATCCCTAGCCTTAGACCCTACCCACTTGGTCTCCTGAACACACGCAATGTTGATCCTCCTCTTCCTAAGGGTCTTCACAAGCTCTAT
>NC_061112.1:153000541-153025329 GCF_002878395.1 Capsicum annuum | reverse complement strand
TCATACAATAATATACACCTCTCTGAAAATGATAAAATCGCGAGAACCCAGTGATGTTTTTCCTTTATATTGACCAGAATAAAAATGGCTTCCATTGTATGCCATGACACTGCAGCATGCATACGAAACCCATTGATGTATTCAATAAAATGGTGTTCCTTCCTCCAACATTAAGGTTTTGATGATCCATAGAATATACATCATTCAAATATCTAATTACATTTATAAAGTTACAGTCAACTGTACTGTATTTGTATGATTTGTTTGGCTCGTTTTTGTACGAACTGTGCCATACTTCGACTTCTTCCTCAAGTAGTATAGGCAGACATCAATATGTTGCATTAGTGAATACCACAAAATTTAGAGCATTCAAAAAAATTATATTCTAAATATTAAAGTGTATGCAAGAAAAAAAAAATACATATGCATTTTTTTATATTAATGTAGAAGACTTGTGTATCTAAAATTGCATTCGTAAAGTTCAGTTACATGCAGGCAATGTTATCTAATAGTATATACAACAGTATGTGATGTAGTATACTATATCATACTTTGAATACTTAAAAATACGTATATGTTAAACCATATGTATTTTCAATGTAACCTAATATGTATTTTTAAGTATTGTTACAGATTAAATGGAAATTTTTTTAAAATAATATACTAATCGAGTTTGTCCATGTCTGATCTGCAAACCCCACCGTATAGAATCAATTTTTGTCTTCAATAGTCTCAACACCAAAATGCATCTTTGAAATTTCTGATTTACCCCTCTTGTAATGATTCACTTTTCCTTTCCTAGGTATTTTAAGGAGATGCCTTTGAACATAATAGACTAGCATAAATTTATCATATAGTTCATCCCTAAGCTATAATACATAATTTCTATCCTTCTAGGCATTTTATCAAACACCTTACATGCAACAATGAAAATATATATTGATACAAAAAAATAATTTGAAGCAATTCAAAAGAACTACCCCTTGGCAGTAGCTAATAGGTCGGCATAAATTCAGTCGTTGAAGTTCTTGACAATCTTCGTGTCTATTATCCCATCAATCGGGTGATATAAAAATGGATGTTTCTGGAAAAATATGCGTATTAGCCCTGCTGAGCTCCCTATATAATTATAGAATACTAAAACTTAATAAATACAAACGTATTTGCAAGACATATTACATAAAAATTTATATATATTTTATTGTACTAACTAGCTGCTGAACCAAATTTTTTGGTGTATGACGATTTCATAAATTTTGATGGTTGTCTAATCCTTAACTTTGGTCTGGGAGTGTTAACTTCACGATCAGCGGATGGATGAATCATGATGTTTTTTTGATCGTAGACATTCAAGTTAGGTAAAAACTCATTCGAGATTGTGTTTTGTGAATCAGGCCACAATTGTTCATCCCTCTGTTCATCATTGGTTACTTCTTGTGTATTAGGAGGTGTCCTAACTTGCTCCTCTGTAGCAAGTTCGACCTCAGAATTCACTAGTGAATTTGAACTCAAATCAGTGATCCCTCTGTTCATCTAACAAAAAAATTAAAAAAAGAATATTTTTTTCTATCAAATTGAACCTAAATAAACTCTAAATATATTATAGTAATATACATCCTTGAGCATGATTTTCAGTAATAGTCTCAAAAGTTTTTGCATCCAAAATTTCATGTTCTTCTTGATGGTTTGCCGATGGATGTATGATGATACTTTGTATTTGATAGGCATTTAGGCTCGGTAACATCTCATCAGGGATTGTGAATTGCGAATCAGACAAAATTGTTTCATAAATTTTCTTATCGCTGGTCTGCAAAAAAATAAAAGAAAAAATATAATTGTACTCTGAATTATTACATGACATGAAGACAGAGTTAACATCACCATACGTACTCGACAATCATGTTGAACAACCTTCTCAGAATGTAAGTAATCCAAATTTATACTTTGGAGAAGCTCATCAGGGATTAATTGTTGAGAATCAATTTCAACATTCATTTTTTCGGAATGTAAATCAGTGCACCCCTTGAAAACAAGTAAAAAAATCAAAACATCAAACAAAGATGTACTTGTATCTGTTTATATATGTGAATTCAAATGAATATATATATGAAACATAATTATTTACTTTTTTACCAAGTAAATTTTCCTTCAATTCCTGATCAACCTCCGAACTTAATGTTGTGGTGATCTTTCGGTACCAACATAATTCATATTCTGGAGGTCAGGATCTTTATCTGCATGTTGTTGCTACAAATACATATACAAATTTAAATAACATATTAATACTTGAGTCAAACAAAATATGTTTTTTTTTTTTTAATGAAAATGAATATATGTATATACAAATACACTTAAATACATATTGATATATAACATCAAACTCAAAAATACATATTAAAGAACATAACAAAAAAAATCACTCTTTGTTAAAATGCATATGAAGTGTTAAAAAATACATGAATAAAATAAAAATGCATGTGCAGTGTATAGAACACATTAAAAATACATATTGATATATAACATAAAACTCAAAAATACATATTTATGAACATAACAAAAATAACACTCAGTGTTAAAATATATATATATATATATGTAGTATTAAAAAAATACATATGAGTAAAACTAAAAAATACATTTGCAATGTGTAGAACACATTAAAAATACATATTGATATAGAACATCAAATTGAAAAATATATATATTTGAACAAAACTAAAAACACACTATGTTGCATGTTATAGTATTTTTAATAAACGAAATTATATGTATTGTTATGTGAGCATCATCAAAAATGTATATACACACTACATGTGATGTAAAAAATAATTGTATTTAATGAACAATGCATATGTATTTAATAAGTAAACAACACATGAAAAATAAAACTTGCATATCATACTAAAGTCAATCTTCAATTCAATTCTAAATTTGAAAGTTCTATAAACTTTAAAAGTATAACTAAATCTGCGTTTGAACTTTAATATTTACCTTTGTACCGTCAGAAATATTATCCAAAGATTGAACAACATCAGAACTGAAATGTTGTCCAAATTTCTCTAACCCTCCTTCATCAACATATGATTTATCAGCTTCTATATCTACAACCTGATCCTGAAAAAATTAAGTCCAATAACATAATGAGTCATTATGCTATATTTGTATAGTCTAATAAGTATACATATTCAAATCAACTAAGATTTTCAAAGAAAAAATTTACCTTGCTTTGAGCAAATGCTTTCTTCATCTTTTTAAATTTTTTTCTCATTAGTCCATGAGTTCCTTTAAACTCGCGACGAACCTGTTTTGATACAAAATCAATAAACAAAGTTTTTGCCATGTAAAATAAATATTTGCCAAAAAATAATTACCTCATCGCAGAATGCATCAAAATCTTTCTTAGAAATAAAGGCTTCTTTCTCAACATGACTCTCAGGCTTTGAGACGGCTACTTCCTCTACATGAATATCTGGCTTTGACTATACCTGAGAAAAAATAATCCGATCTATTTGCTTTCCTTTCTTTATTTTTGAAGAAAATGCCTATCGTGTTAGAATTGGCTTGAAAACTGGTGTCTTCATTCCATCACCCTTTGAAGCACGAGGAGTTCGTGTCCTCGTTTGGGTATGCTCGTTTACTTGCTTTTTCATTAAAGGTTTCTTCGCTACTGGTGTTGATGAATCAACCTTCTGTTTCTTCTTTGAATGTTCGTTGATCTTTCTTGGTGGTGGATCCTGAAAGTTTTCATCAGAATCTACAGAACGTTCATGTTGTATTGCATCCTTCTTTGGTATTTACAATTTTGCTAACTCTTTTTTCATTGGTTGTATGTTCTTAAAGACAACCTAGAATAATAGGTAAATAATATATGTTAAAGAATCAATTAAACAATTGTAAATAAAAATGTATATATGTATACTGTAAATTACATATGAATACATATGTATTTAGTAACAACAAAACTTGTCATTGTCATTGAACATAGCATTCATCAAAAACTCAAAGCGTGGACGAGGTGCAACCGTCTTCCAATTTAATAATTGGGGAATCCGATTATCAACCTTCGATGCACTCTTTGGTGGGACATTAGAACAACACTCGTAAAGCCACACTTGAATAGCCAGTGACATTCCCTGAATCAAATAAAATTGACCACCAGCTTTCAACCGGTTGTTCAAACTTCTGGCCAGATCTTCAAAAGATAAAGAATCCCATGAAAAATCCTTATATCATCCACTATTGACCAAATAGAAATGAAGACGAGGTATAACCACAGTTTCAACATTAGATAACACAAATGAATGTAGGAAATACAGGATTGCAAATTTCTCAGCATCCTCATCATTGTTCTCCTCCATACTTTCTCCGTGAATGCTAGAAATAGTTGCCTTTTCTATATAATTTCTGCCCCATTGAAATACTTCTCAACCATCCTATTTGGTACACCCTCGTCAAAAATAAAGTCATATCTATTTGACACATAATTCAATCCAGTCATGATAGCAAATTTCTTGGGAGTAAAATTAAGAAAGGTACCATTAGCACAAATCAAAATCCTAGAAGAAGAACTACCCTTCACCTCAAGCGTCATAACGCATCTGCGCAACTGTGCTTGCACTACACATTGCTGCTTCTTCATAAAATAATCAAAAATATTATTGTCGCAAAATTTTTTAAACTGTTCCTTGTTTAAAATTGTGCGTATTCTTTCATAAATATGTTTGTCACTGTACGAGCACATGTGTGGTGCAAATCTTGAAAGTTTTCTGACTATGAATATTTCGTCCCACATAACCTATACAAAATGAAACTACCACTTCTTAATCTGTAAACAAAATTCAAGCATACAAAAAAATATATATATAACATGCAACCAACACTGAAAAAAACATATCACATATAATTAAAATTACAAGCAATACTAAAAAATACAAATTAAGTATGCTAAAAATACAACCAACACTGAAAAATATAAATCAATTATGGTAAAAATACAACCAAGACTGAAAAAAATATATATCAAGTAAGCCAAAAATACATTTAGCCAATGGCGTACCCTATAGCGAATATACTGATATGATAGTTAAACTAAAAGTAACATGCATATGGATGTTATCAGTGCAAAATATAGCAAATTCTTAAAAAAAATACATATTAAATATATAAAAATACATATAGCAAAAAAAACCTGTTCATGAGTATTAACCTATTTATTAACAATATACTTTCACAATTATCCTATTATCTTTACAAATATGTTTTCTACTAAATTTGCCCTCCACATATCATCAAAAACATAAAATACATATTCAGTATTTCAAAAAATACATATAACTTACAACTTTAGTAACATCTAAACTTATAGAAAAATACATTTACTTAAAAAATACATTTACACCAAAAGAAAAAAGAAAAATACTTCATTTCTATCTTCTTGAGAATCGTCAGCAAAAGAATTCTGCACTTCCTCATCAACCTTACTACTCGAAACTTCAATTTCTTGAGCTTTTCTTTTCTTCTCTGTCCCTTTTTTAATTTTTGTTTCCTTTGGAGAATGCTTTTTCTGCAACTTTTTTTTTTTCATAATTTCTGTCATCTTAACCGAATCGTTGTAAAATTTTGACATAATCTCCTTCGATCTGTGAGATTTCTTAAACTGTAAAGAAGATGAAACAACTTTAACAACTTCTTCTTGAGTTAAGCGGATACTAAAAGACGGTCCACAATTTGAAACCAAATTTAAATTTCGTATGCCAGTAGTTTTATTTTGTGATTCTAGTGTTTGTTCATCCATTAAAACAAAAATAAAATTAAAATCTGATTTTGAGATGTGTTAGAGTCGAAAAATCTCCCCCCCCCCCCCCCCAAAAAAAAACATGCAATAGTTAAATTAAGTGTTACCTGAAATATATGAAGATTTGATAGAGCTAAAATCGTGCAAAAGAAAGTAAAAGTGAAGTTGGAAGTTTTTGTTAATGGCGGAAAAAATGGAAAAATATCTTTCAAAAATGGTTAACTAAAGGTTACTTTTTCAATAAGGTAAAAAAAAGAGAAACAAATAAAAATATGCCAAAAATGCTATGAAATGTAATTTCATAAAACTATTGTTATTTCTTATAATTTAATACATAGATATGTTACTTTATGTATTTTGCCCATTTTTTAACTTGACCCGTTTTATTGAGGCCTGCTTCCTGTAAGAATTTATTGGGCCCAAGCCCAAAACAGAGTGCTCCACCTCTTTCAACTATCTTCTTCATCAGCTGCATCGATCAACCCTGCAGTAAGCTCCCAGCAATGGCGGCTGAAATGGTAAGAAGAAGCCTTAAAGCATCAAACTTTACCTTCATTAGAAGAACCCTAACTCTCACTTTCAGTAACTTAGCTGCCTCTCCACAACCCGAATCTGACATCCCATCTTCATCCTCATTCACTTTCTCCGCAACCAATGGAGAATCAAATTCAACAGCAACGGATGATAATATATTCATAAAGGGACCGAAAAAGGCGGAAGCGGAATCTGTGACGATGCCTATTTCGTTTATGACTGGATCAATTGTGGGAAAGAGGTTTTATCAGAAAGTGGCGACTAGAGAAGCTGATGATGGAAATGGTTGGAGTGTTATGCTTGATTATCGTACTCTTAAAACCCCTTCTAAGCGTCCTCTTAAATGCCCCACTCTTGCTCTTGCTAAGGCTATTGCTGCTGAATGGGAATACCAGGTGCCCCTCATTTTACTGAATTTGCATGAATTTCCTTCTCCTTTTTTGGGCTCATTGTTTTGTAATGACATAAGTAAGCACCCCAAATTTGAAACTGCATATTGGGGTGCTTACTTGCTAGCTGAGGCCCCACTATGTCTCGTAGACACCTAACGCTGACGTGACACATAAAATTAGAGGTCTCTGAATGATCATTTTGTAAGTTGGAGTATTCAACTAAATAGTGGAGACGAGTTGAGGTGTCTAGATGTGCATATTAAAGTTGGTGTCTTTACTTGCTACCTGAGGCCAAGTTTGAGTGTGTTTATGTATTGTGCTATTCATGTGTTTTCGGTGTACCTGAATACTATTTATATTATATCCAGGGAATATGATATTTCCATTTGTACTTGATGTTAAAATTGTATGTTCTGTGACCCTCGTCATGAGAAGTCTTTTGTTGTAGGAAGCTGATGGGATCAGGCCCTTTACTATGCCATTAATGAAACTTGCATGTACTGCACTAGAAAGAGTTCCACTGACGCGTCAAAAGATAATCGAACATTTGATGAAGAAATTCCCTCAAGATTTAGTATTCTGTCGTGCTCCAGGGGATAATGATCTGACAAGTGGAGTTCTTGGTATGTTTTTTGCAAAGCATAGGTCTTTTTACCTGCTCTGAGTATTTTGCTCTTCTCATGGAAACAGTTCCACAAATATGTCTTTAGGAGATAACTAAGCTTTGATCCTTCATTTGGCTGGCAATATATGGTGATCAAGCTTTTGTTTTCATTAAGTAGCAAAAAGTAGTGGTCTGATAGAATTTTAGTAAGTTTTTTGTTTCCCAGCTGTCCTCATTTTTTAGTTAAGAACGGAAAATATTTAAATGATGACAAATTAAGATGTTCTATTTGTATGACTAGATATCATCCACTGCTAGTGTCAGTTTTGCCAAGGATCTACCATAGTGCTGTTAGCTAGTTTGTTTCAAGTTTGGAAGGAGGAAGCGTTTTGCTTCACTCTAAAATGGTTAGTAACACCAAGTAATAGGAGTCTGAAATTTAAAATAGCCTCTGCTAATCGGTGTGTGAGCTTTTTTGATTGTGCTCCTAACTCTTGTATCTGGACAAGGCTCTCTGTCTGCTTATCTTCATCAACATCTCTGACTTCTTGCATCTTGAGATTACGTGGTTAATAGTTTTTTCTTTTTTCCATGAGGGATTCGATCTTAAATAATGCGTATGGCCTCACTAACTTCTGCGAGCGTTTTGTGGTAGCACAATTTTGCTGCCCCTTATTAGAGCTATCGCAAATTTTGGAGGACATGGCAGTAACGATAATGCAACGCTGACTTTTTTATCTCCAGAATTCCCTTGCTCCTTTTACAAACTACCCGTTATAGCAGACAGGGGTGGATCTATGTAAATGGGTGGGGGTGCCAGTTGAAACTTTGTATATATATGTATAAATGCACGGGAAAATGTATAAAGTTTAGTCTTGGCACTCAGACAATCAGTGGGTCACATAGTGTCACTGGTGTAAAGCCAAGCTTTTATGCTTGTGGATGTGGGTTTGAACCTCGCTGTGTGGTTTTTTAAAACTAATTTTTCCGAGTTATTGTTAAAAAAATGGTTTGCAACCAGGTTTCGAACCCTCGATCTCCAATAAATCATAAAGACACAAACCAGTAAGCCAAGCTCTTCCGTGCACGTACAATAGATGTTAAAATACACTTATTCCATTTAAACATTGAATATAGCTTAGGCAGAACGCAGTAAACTATTCTTCAAAACAGTGTAGCACCCGGAACTTTCAAATCCTGGATCCGCCTCTGATATAAGAGATTCATTAGCAGTATATTACTTCCCACCAAGCACACTACTTCCCTGGTAGAAATTGAACTCAGTTAATGTTTAATAAAAAAATTATGATGGGGCAAAGGGTGCTTGGACAGTGTGAGAGTTTTACAAAGAGGGACTACAGGGTAGCATGAGGAGAAGAGTGATCAGACATGGTTTGGCAGGTGGTTTGAATAGGGTTGCATTTCCCGTGGCCTTCTGACTTTTGAAGGATCTGATATGATGTAGGAAGAATGAAGACCTAATAGGATCCACAGGTCAGAGTTATGATAAGGTTCACTGGAAGGGCTGTAGCACAGGAGAAGGGGAAGAGGGATGTCTTGGTTGACTCTGGCGGTTTCACCACAATTTTTGTATTGGTCGAAGGAATTACTGTTGTGATTCTGGTTCCAAAACGAAACATCATTTGAGGGCCACTTAGTTTTCAATGTTACTTAATGGAATCCTTTACTTCAGTGTTGATGAAGCTAGGTAATGTATTCTTGGAGTATGAATGTCAGCACCCATGATGATATCGTTCTATTCTAGTCTCATTATGTTTTAAAAATCATGTGAAATCTCCTTTCAAATTCTCCTGCAATGATTTTAAAACATGCTACTTTAGTATCCAATAGATCATTACATGTTCAAGTGATCTTAGGCTTTTGTAACGTTGTTCGGTCCTCCTCTAAATAGGATAAGCTTTGTGCTCAGAAGTTCCATCTAAGAATTACTTCTTGCACTGTTATTAGCACGAGAGCCAGAAGAGTTAAGACTCAAGATTCAGTGTCCACGTGCTATTCACTGGTTTAATATATGCGTACCAGCAAGCCTGCAGTACTGCTATTCACTGGTTTAATATATGCGTACCAGCAAGCCTGCAGTACTCGTTTGTTTGTTTTGGTATTTGTTGGAAATTGCTTAAGTTACTGCACTAGTTTTTAGCAAAATAAGTTGGTTAATTTAGGATGAATTTGAATTTTGAATTTAAGTTAGGTTGTTTGATTTGTTGAGACATTTTAGTTAGTTTAAATTTTGAATGTTGTTGATTTTTCTATTGTAAGGTGGCTATTTAAAGCACCTTGATGTTCAATAAAATCATTGAATACTATTGAATGCTATTGAAAAAAAAAAAAAACAAAAAAAAACAGTATTTCATTCAGGTTTCATAATATTAGTACTCTCAAATTTTAATCTGACAATTTGGTATTTCACAGAGCGTCAAGTCGAGAAAATTGATCCTCTTCTTAAGTGGGTAGAGTCAGAATTTGGCTTCAAACCATCCGTCCACACCAGTTTTTTTGGTGGCAGGCAAGATGATGGTCTCGTCAGTGCCATTGAAAGCCTTCTCAAGAAGACAGATGATTGTGAATTGGCAACAATTGATGCAATTGCTTCAGCTGCACATTCCTTAGTCATTGCACTTGGAATTGTTCGTGGTAGATTGGGGATTGAGGAGGCTATTGAGTTGATTAGGCTTGAGGAAGATTTGCAGGTTTGTACAGTCAATGTCCTTCATAATCTTTTCTAAGACTGTATCCTATCTAATACGTGAACAGCCAGGGCTGTTGTATATCATTTAGTAATATCTATCTACATAATAGATGTCTGCACTACCAAAACTCAAACTGTAAGTGCTCACTTTCTCTTGCTTCTTACAGGTTGACAGTTGGGGTCTTGTTGAAGGCGGTCATGATGTTGATATTGCAGATTTAAAAGTTCAGATTGCTTCCGCTGTGGTGTTCTTTGGACTTACAAGGAGTGTATAAATTTGGGAATAGTTTAGTGAGTCTTACCTTCTTGTATCTTTAGTACCTTAGCTCATACCTATAGCATAGCTTCTAAACTCAAAAAGTTGAAGTCACCATTGAGGTGAAGTCAGTATGTTGGTTGAGTTGTATCGAACTTGCTGCTTTCACAAGGATGAACAATATTTGCTGGGAATAACCAGATGATGATGAATAACGAGCCTATTTTTCTGAAATCGAACACACTTATTTGGACGTGGACAACCCTTCAATTTTGAGCAGCAGGATTTAGTTTTGGAAGTCTTGTGTCTCTTTTTGTGTGCTTTTAGGAGGAGCAGATTTTTAATTTATTAGTGCCAAATGCCTATTATGTTGTCATGGATGTTTATTAGCTGGTCCTTGTGTGGATATTTGAATGACTTTCTAGCTTTTGTACCCTTGCTTATATTTTGAGAAACATTGGAAACCCATAACGCCTTCATTTCACAAATCTGAAGCAAGTAATCTGGAGCCCCTGACATGCTCTCCAACAAAAGAATCCCAAGAACCAAATGTTCTAATTGTGATAGTAATTGATGTATGCTGTAAATAAACAGAGCAAACCAATCCTGCAAAACACTTGCTCTCCTTTTCTTTTGTTTTTTCCAAATATAATCTGCACAACACTTCTTTTACATCTCTTATGTGCAGTCTAAGTCTAACCTATTTAAAAACATAATTAAAAGTGAGTTGGTTCCACTCATTGATCAATATATTTCTTCCCGTTTTGGCTGTACTACTTGAGTAACTTGAGAGCATAGCTTCCTGTTTGCAAATGCAAAGGATAAGAAATAAGACCTCATATTCATCGGATGAAACATAACAAGTAATGGAAAACATATTGCAATTTATTGGCCAAAAAACAAAAAAAAAGAAAGAAAAAATCAGTAGACCACCGCTGGACAGATACATATATATGCAATATTTGCTTTTGACAAGTGTTAAGATTACCTGCAAATACTGGGGGTGGGGGGGTTCAACGCTCTTCACGGCAGCACTGGACGCAGAGAGGTGGCTGCGTTGTGATATCACAATAGCAACAAGCTATATCACAGTCGTTATTACACCCTATTATAATATTATTGAGAAGAATAAATTAGCAACATCGTTAGTTTTATCTGTCACCTTTATGAGAAAGGGTAAAAGAAATAGGGGTGTTTTTAGTGGTAACCTGTTACTGTGATGTATTGAGATGGTTCCACAGTTTTTGTGTCTATGAGAAAGGGAAGACGAGTGCTTGTTACAACAATTGTACACATAATCAACATAGAAACCAGAAAGCTAGCTACTGCTAACAACTTCATTCTTTTTTCTTCTGATTATTGGTTCTCATTACAGCTAAGTGCTGGGGGTTGTTATATAGTACTACTAATAACATCTCTTTATTAATACTCCATCTTTTAGTTTAGGAGTTTGAGCAAACCTCGTGACGATAAAAACTATTAAGAGTTAATGGAGATCATCCAATGCTTGTGCATATATAAGTATTACATCAACTCTCTTGAACTATAAATTAAGTCGTCATACTTCTCATATGAGAAACAATAAATTGAAAATGAATTTAAACCTTGCGGCTTATTTTTCATTTGAAATTCGATTAACACTCCTCTTTGCCCTTCCAAGTTAAACCAGTATATGCATATCATGTACCTTTAAATGCATTCATCAACACCACACACAACTATATATTACAACTACCAAACATCACCTTGGGAGAAGGGATAGAGTTCTTACTAAATATGAACATTAGACAAGGAAATACAAAGTGAAGCACAAATAGGTAACCCAAATAATCCCTCCTTGAAAGACCATACGCATTAGATACGCGAAACTTAAAAGGAAACACAAATACATGTCTTTCATGCATTATGGCGCAATGTAATTAAAAGTGATACTGTATTATATTTCAGAGAGATGCACATTTCATCTCAAATTCAAGTACTAAAAAGATCTCGAGAGCAAATTACAATCTGTGCATACATTATTTTGAGAAACAACTTCCTACTGATCCTTCAAAATCAATCTTAGTAGAAGAGACTGGACCACTACACTGCAGGCTTAAGATGACAACTCCAGACGCTTGATGTTCTGAATATGCTTCCCAGGATTTAATCCCTTTGGACAAGCACGAGAACAATTCAGAATAGTATGGCAACGATAAAGCTTGAATTCGTCATTAATTGCATCCAGACGCTCCTGAGTATATTCATCACGGCTATCCATGATCCATCTACATTCAAAAACAAGAGATAAACCTCCGTCAAATATGGTGGGTATGGGATAGTGGGAATGGGGTAGACCCAACTTATAAACAATGCAAATCTAGAGAATCGAGGGAAGTACTGAAAATTTCAGAAATCCAGAACTCTTACTCCCTCATCATGCAAATGACCTAGGTAATTAATGCTCTTCTCTACACTTCTGAGCACGTAAATCATACAAACTCCAAAGGCTGTTTGGAGAAGATGTTACCTGAAAACATCCCTTGAGTTTGGCCTCAGGTATTAGCATCTCTTTGATACTCCCTTTGACATAATATATTCCCAAGTTTGTAGAATGAATAGAAAGAGGTCATTTCATCTACTTTTTCTGTCATTTTTTTAAATGACAACAAGCCCAGAAAGTGATTGAACTTTTTCCATCCTCAACTTAGGATTTCCACACTGAGAGAGAATAACAAAAGACTACTACCACTTACTAATGTCTTTGAACCGTACAAGCTAATCTCAGCAGCGACCCCAGGAATTTAGGTTGCAACAAACTTGTAATTTTAAGGTGCTTAGCGGAAAAATATCATTCATATTATCATTACAAATAGAAGTGTTCAAGAAAAATTTAAACAAATCAAACCAAATTGATTCGATGTAAAAAAAGTGACATATTCTTTGACTTGATTTGGTTCTAAATTTTTCAAAGTACTATCTGATCTGAAAAGAACAAACCAAACCGACCATACAGAACAGTAAATGTAACGCCATGAGTATTAAGAGAATCTTTTCACTACTACTACTTCATTGGTAGGATTCTCCCATCCATATGCGGTGATAAGGGGCAAAAAATATGGATAAGCAAACCAACAGGAAAAGAAAGGGAAAAAAATTGTAAGGAATAAAAGAAGGAACAAAGAAGAACGAATAAAAAAGTTTAGATAAGCGAAAAACAGAAAAAGAAAGGAAAACTCAACAACGAAAAAAAGAGAGTTAAAAGTATGAAAACATGAAGGAAGATACACAAATACAAACTCCCATTAATAGCAAGATCGATCCACACACAACACATGCAGCGACCTATCCTCCGCCCTATAAACCAGTGCTCCCGACCCTCATGTGCTCTGGGTGCTTACTGTGCCTCTCTCTATGTACAAATACAATTCATTTCCTAGACATGCCTCTATGTACAAATATAATTAATTTCCTAGAGCATATAAGAGAAAGAATATTTAATTTTGACCTACAAGAAAAATATGATCCCGGGGAAGGCAATATGAGCTCTTTACTGTGCCTTTACTTGCTTTTTATTCACATATTCTGTAATGTATATGCATCTAGTCTGGGTGTGGATGCTCCAACACCTTTTTTAAAATTGAAATCCCTTTATGGTCTTTCGTATGAAGTCCCATTATTTGATAGTTCTTGTTATGACTCCCATAGGTTGTGCTGTATGCTGACTATGATCCTAAGATGCTGCTTACCTTTCTTAGAAGCAGCCAGCATTATACATTGGAGAAGGTTTGTAAAAATGAATGACTCAGCAAGGCAAAAAATTAATCACACGACAGTCAAAAAGATGAAAGATGTATTGTCTAAAAGAGATGGAGGGATAGCTTAAGTTTTGAGTCAAATTAAAGATTCAATAGGTTAGAAACGAGCACAAAGTAGTGACCCAATTAGGGATTAGTAAGTAGTGAAAATTAATACGTTTCAAAGTTGTCTAATGATAATTCAGAATAAGATCCAAGGAACAAACAACCATGGAAGTAGCACGGCTTTACCATACAATAAGATCCTTCAGCATATGATTAATCAAACTTCAAAAAAAAGTTCTTTTTTATCCAACTTCTACGTTTTAACATGCACCTTTACCTCACAGAAATGAGATTCATTTCTATCTAAAAGGAATACGACTTTCTTAATCTGGTACAATCAATTCAAATAAAATTATGGCCAGCTTATTTTACATTTAAGAGTGAGTAACCTATACTTGCTGCACTTCCCAAGAAACAAAAAAAGTTAAAATCTTTACTGACTATAGGTAGCTTTCCTTTTTATGAGCATGAGTTAATGACCTGGTTAAGTTACATTTCATACTCTTTATGATATAGTTGTTGGTCAGCCTATGATGCCTTCTAAATACACATGTTCTTATGCTTGTACTACACTTGCTGCATCAAAAGATGCAGATCCTAGTTCTAGCAGGTTCAGTTGATTCTATTGTCTGGGCCAGCTTAGCCGCACCTAAACTAATTCCATAGGATACCAACTAGGCTGCTGAATCGGTACCGGATAACTCTATACACTGACTATACGAATCTTTTAACTTTATATTTGCTCCAAATGCAACCAAAATATTACAACCAACAAGATACAGCACATCAATAGCTTGACATGAATAAAAATGAAGGAAATATTACCGGTTGGCATGGAGGAGTGCAGCAGGACCAAGATAAGACTCAGGATTCCACCAGTAGCTAGGACAAGATGTGCTGCAGCAAGCACAAAGAATACACTCATACATGCCATCCAATTTAGCCCTATCACTCTTACTCTGCGGTATCTCTTTCCCAGGAGTTGGTGCAGGTGTCTTCCTCTTAAGCCAAGGCTCAATAGACTTATACTGATTATAAAAATTAGTCATATCAACCACCAGATCCTTAATCACAAACATATGTGGCAACGGCGTAATCGTCGATTCAGAATCCGATGAGATCTTCGTCAAACAAGCAAGTCCGTTGCAGCCGTCAATGTTCATTGCACAGGAACCACAGATCCCTTCTCTGCAAGATCTCCTAAACGTAAGCGAAGGATCTATTTCGTTTTTGATTTTGATTAACGCGTCTAGAACCATTGGACCGCATTCCTTCAGATCGATTTTGTATTCCTGGAGCTCCGGTTTCCCCGGGTTGTCCGGATTCCATCGGTAAATTTGAAATGATTTCAGATTCGGCTTCGATTCTACCGGCTGTGCTTTGGCGTCGGAGGCGTGAGATCGGCCGACGAGGAGCCTCGCCGCCTGCGATGTTACCTGAACCCTAGAAATTGCTCGTCGGATTAAACCAGTCGCCATTGATGAGTACTTGGGAAATCGTCGACAGAGTTATCGGATTGGTTGCTAACCGAAACGAGGGAGAATTTATATTCCGAAGAATATTGGTGTGAAATGACGGAAATGGGCATGTGAAAAACCGACATAATGGGTGGATGAGAAGGGGCAGTTTGGGTCATGTGGAAAAGATTGAAGATTTGCCGTGAATGACTTGGGATGCGTGTGGTACATTGATGACGTGGAGGATTGAGAACCGTTAGATAATCGCCAAGTAACGTGGTTGGCTCGCGCCGTGGATCATTTACTTTTCGGTTTTCTACACGGGCAACGGCGTCGTTTTGGTCAAGGGAGATATTAGAACGAATTAAGTTCACTACGTATTAATTAGCAGTCGTGGATTATTTAATTTCCACAAGCATTTTATTTGCCTTTATGTAGTGTTTAATTATGTGATGTGTCTCGAGGTAATTCACATTTCAAAATTCAAATTGACCAACTTGACTGCCATAAGAAACCATATTTGACAACTATTCAAAGGGCGTGATTCTAATTTACAAAGTTTTAGCGAGTAAATGATACTTGATACGAAAATATAACGGTTGAAAATTATGATGGAAGATTAGTAGATAATTGATCGTGCCTATTTCCTTTTCAGTTTTGTTAGTGACGCTCCTACTATATTTTCTTTTTTAGTTTAGTTATGGTATTAGTTTTATTGTCATTGCCTTCTTTGTCTTAGTATTTGCTTTACATACTTGTATGATATGTCTTGCTCACAAGAAAGACAAGAAAAGGTACAAAACATACACCAAAACAGTCCACAAGTTTGAAGAACCGAGGACCTCTTAGTTGACCACTCTTAGATTCATTACCAACAATAAGAATGCAATATATGATGGTGTATTTGACACCAAAACAACCAACCCAAACTAATGTAACAACAAGAAGAAGATGAACAACACAATAAGATTTCAACAATAGAGCGATTACAAGATTACACAACAAGAACACTACCAACGGTTACAACAAAATAAAGATAGAAAGATAGACAAATGGAGGTATAATCTTAAGAACTCAAGAACATATGACACTCTTGGACCCTTAAAACTACACACTATAAGTACCTATCTCTTACAATTGACACAAGAGAGCACCACCCAAGCACCAATGTATCAAGCAATGCAACACACAAGTGATTCCACACTTGTATATGACCCTAGTTACGATTTTGGGACTCTCTCTCTCTAAGAGGAGTGTTCTCTCAATATTAGTATTAAGCAATTAAAGAAATAAACCCTACAATGTTCTATTTATACTACATTAGAATAATAGACAAAAGGGCCCTGTAGTGATTAGTCTACAAAAATACTTAAAAAATGTCATGATCATAATCATACTTGTATCACAATTGAGTCAATAAGGAGCAACCTTCCACCTAAACAAGATAGGAATAATACTATGTATATGCCACCTCTTTAGATCCCCACTTGTGAAACTATATGGGTTTGTTGTTGTTCATTGCGCCTGTCATAGGGCATATTTTATATGGGTTTGTTGTTGTTCATTGCGCCTGTCATAGGGCATATTTTGGGATAAGTGTGATCGTAATTAGCATTGTCATTTGAGGAGTTGTGGAACTTTATTCTTAAGGAATATTAATTGATGTTTGAATTGCAATAGAGCTTGTACAGACTGAGTAATGGTTGACTAGAATATTAATCAAAGGTAAGTTTTATAAAATGATTGTTAGATCAATTATATCGTATGATATGGAGTTTTGACACGTCAAAAATTCACATGTCCAAAAGAAAGTAGCGTAAGTAAGAGTGTTGAATTGGATGTATGTGCATACTAGGAGATATAGGATTAAGAAATAAGATATTCGAGACAAGGTGAGAGTGATCTCTGGACAAGATTAGGGATTGTGAGGCGCCAGCTGAGACGGTTTGGATATTGTGAAGATAAGATGCAAACATGTACATCATTAGATTAAGACCCAACAACAACATGTAATTCTTTATAACAAGTATAATATACGAACCTAAATGTAGGTGCATTTTTTTTCATCCTAAGAACCTAATGTACAATGTAGGTGCATATTATGTCTCCTCAATCCTTTGCTTAATACAGATTTTAGAAGCAGTTATGGTATTTCAATGAACATATAAATGAGAACTTTCTTTCTGTACTAGCAGCCAACGCTGGTGAACTCGAGAGACAAGTTTCATCATACAATGTACAAGATACATTATCCATGTAACTGGATCGAGAAGGTTCACATATTCAAATCGCACCAGTGAAAATTCCAAACAGCAATTATTTGCTCAGACGACAGCGCACATAAAAGATATATCATTCATTCTAGTGATATAAATCAACCAGACTGAGTATGCTTGTCGAGTACAATACATTAGCATGTTTGTGAAAGTTGGTCGGCAATTCCCCTGAATACATATATTGGGGATGAGTAGATTAGAGTACTATTGAGAGAGACTTTAAGAAAACCTTTATATGCAACATATATAACCAATAGAGGAAAATACAAACAGAAGCTGCAGCAACCATTCTCCCACCTACATTCACAGACCTGAACTGCAACATTATGACGATGGCCTTATAGTCTCATAATTCAACAGCCACCGTAACATCCTGGTTTCAGAAACAGCAAAACCTTTTTTTCTGCATATATACATAGTAGATGTTAAGAGCCAATATATTCGACCAATTCTAAACTAGTTGTAGTCTGAGTACTGTATGAACATGTTTCATTTGAACATTCAATAATTAGATTATCCAACATCAGAAGTTCTTTACATTACCTACTAACAAACATTTAACATGCTTCGAACTCTTCAACTGTATTCAATTTTTCGTTAAGTTTCAATAGATCAGATTCTCATTTCCAAGAGATGTAATTCAAACATGTATCACCACAAGACAATTATAATGTAGCATAATTGCTCTCTGAATCTCACACGGTTGTTTCTGCATTCAAACTAAAAAGTAACTCCTGATGACTAACATTGAACGTAATGTAAGTAACAACAATAACTAGACCTTAACTCCAATTCTCCATATGATGATGTAATGTTGTTGAATCGTTATAGCATGAAGGAAGAAAGATTAGTAAGATATAGTAATGGATAAAGGGATATATACCCTGGGTTCTTGCTGATAAGAATTAGGTTGTCCATATTCATTCCGCGGTGTTTGTGTTGGTGCTGCACTGCCACTGGCTTTTTTATCATCTCTCGCCTTAGCAAATATGACTGTGAATCCATCTGCCGAGGCCGGATTATTTACATCCCACTCCCCGAATTTCGGCAATGGACGACCTTTCTCTTGCTGAAACACAACAAGTATAACTTAGCCATAAGCAAACAATAGTCTTTCATGATCTTTTTGTTAATGTACTCTTAACTACTTCCTTATTTCGAAAAAGAATGAAGCTTTCTTCTCCTTTTACTTTATAACGACATGTTCTTATATATAGCTATAGAAATGACATGACATGTTTAAAACTACCAATTCTAAAGCTAGGTGCTTTTGATATTAATTAAAAGTCAAATCTTTTCTTAAACTTCATGATAAGTCAAACAACTCTTAACACGTGAATTTTCTTCCAATCTTTATGTCCTTTATATAAAATCAATTAAACATCTTTGTTAACATTGTTGGTGCTCCATTTAGCTATAAAAAATAAAGCAAAAGTACGTAAAACCTTGTTGGTGAATCAAATGCAGAAAACCAATTGGAAATATAAAAGGCCAATAATGTTTATCCCAGCCATGCCATATTAACAAAACAATCACACATACATTATAAAACAATACTAATTCCTAACGTCTAATTCATTCAAGGACAAATGCGGGGGTTGGGGTTTAGGTTTTTATTTTTTAAAACATATTTCTTGAATCTCATTAAATTTTATCTTATTCAATAGCTTATAGCAAATTCAAGAACGTTCATGATCAGATGCATAAGGAATTCATGATTAAAAAAAAATGGAAAAGATTAGAAGAGAGAGAAACTTACAGAATTCATGAATATAAGATATTTGTTGTAATATTAATTGATGAAAGGAAGAAGAAATTCAGAGAGAGAGAGAAAAGAGATGATGATCAGAACGAGTCTTGTGGGAGAGGACAATTAAAGGGGTGGATATTCAATTTGCAAATTAGTTGTTGCACCCATGACACCCCCATTTTCTATTTGAATACTAATACTAATAATATTATACTCATAAAACCCAAAAAGTCCACCCTGTTTATTCTCCCTGTCATGTTTGCAAATTGCAATCTTTTTCTTAATAATTCTTTTGTGGTCTTAAAAGATAAATTCCTAGAAATTCAAATTGAAATATTAAAAAAAAGAGCATTGGACTGCTTCGTTTTGGACGGCATGGAAATTTTAATACCACTACGTATCATTTTAAAGGTGTCAATTTTTTTAGCCATAAAAATATAACTTGTTCAACTCGTTACAATTTTGGTCGGCTTAAGCAGGATCTATATCTATTAATTAGTAGGACAGTTTGGTTATAATCTAAATTATAGTTGAACTTACCATTAATTACGTGGAAAATTAAGGTTGTTTTTAGGTAATCGGTAATCCATTTGATATATTGATGATGAACAGAAGAAAAAGCTATTGTTTGTTTAATTTGGTAATAAAAAATATCTTTTAAAAAAAAAAACAAATAAATAAAAATAATTTTGTGTATGATTCATTATCTAGCTCAAATCCATCTGCCATCTATATCTCTAAAGAATATTGGACGGTTTACTTTATTGAATTGACTCGATTTAATATGTCTAACGTCGGTCATTTATTAAAAGTATTATACAAGTATATTTACTTTCTTACGAATGAAAAAAAAAAAGAAAAAGAAAAAGAAAAAGAAAAAAAAAAATACTTTCTTACGAATGTGACAGCACTAGGAGAATTTTGTTTTATGGCAAGTGGTTTGCCAAATAAAAACTTATTTGAATATTTGTGGTGTGTGTGTTTCAAATCTCTGTGAGAAAATCATGCATTTTGGTCATGTAACTATGGAATATGAGAAATCATGTATATGAAGTTATAAGGAGTAATCAACGTAGGTTGTGGTGGCATGATTGAGATTCCTCTATCCTTAATTAAAGGTCTTACGTTCGAGCTGTGTAAATGGAGAAAATCTTATTGGAAGCGCCATATTTAAAATTGTATTTTGCAGTGCACGAATCTGAATTAGTCAGACTTCAATATGACCACCGGACATTGGTGGGAAACTTTTGTAAAATTTAAGTCATAAGAGTAATTTGCTTACCATTTCCTGTTAATTGACTTGAAAAAAACTAATAAAGGGGTGCTGCTAACTATATATAGTATTCCAATATATTTTTCAGAAGGGTTATTGTCATATAATAGTCAAATTCATTAACAAATAGGGAAATATAAGATAATGTTGTTTGAATAAGCTGGCTGCACGAACACCTCAGTGCTACCTCTATAAATTATGGTGAAACTAGAACACCATAATCCCATTATCTACTCTTAAACAAGATCATATCATAGCATAATCTCAAAGAATTTGAAGCAAAAATTCAACAAGTCACGAAGTTGAAAATGTCAGACGATTCGGGGCTACGCGATCAATTACTGGAAAAGAATGAAATCTCCGATGGTTATTTTGAAGTTGATCGCCAGAGTGATTCAATGGCGATAGAGAAACATAACAATGAATTCTCAGAACATTCAGGGAGCAGTTCTATGCAAACCAAACACTCCAAGTATGCGTTTTATTCCCTGTTCTTTATACATAACTAGTTAGTTGAAAGGCTGATCGACATTACCTTAAACTTTCTAGTAAATTTCAATTTTAGACACTTGACTAAAGCGCATTCCAAATGAGCACCTGAACACGTGATAAAATGTAGAGGGGTTCAAGTACTCAAATAGAATACTTTATCGCGTGTTCAGTCAAAACAATTTGTACTTTGGAAATCTAAATGAAATTTACGAACAAGTTTAAAAGGATGTCAGATATATTCGCCATAATTGAAATGATGAGTGCCGAATGTATGTGTCTATAGTTCCGACTGATTTTTATATTTCGATTTCTTCTACTAGTAGCAGAAGTAGCCATGTTGAGACGGTAACTGCATGGGCTTACAGAGACGAAAGTGGAAAGCAGTTTTTCGAGAAGCAATTAAGCGAAGATGACATTGCTAGCGATCACTTAGAGATTCCCAGGACATTGGCGCACTATATACAGAGTTTGAAATTACACCGCCGCGTTGATGCTGGAGAAAAAACACGGAAAGTCAATTTGGTATGTGATGATGAGGAAAATGAATGTTATTATTTCACTGGACAATGGAGGGATTTCATCAAGGAAAATCAATTGAAAGCTAATAAGAATTTGGTAAGACTTGAGATTTCTCAGCAATTTGGCCTAAGGATCGGACACACTTGGGATCAGAAAGCTGTTGATATGAATAACCCTGTACTCCTCAGGCGTTTGTCCAGAGCTGATGTAAAAGGTCTATATGTAAAAAAGTTGTGTGAACGATATTCGTATAGTAATGGTGGTACTGGACTAATAGAGATAGAACCAATTGTTCAGATGAAACTATGTTCGCAAATTGTGTACAGATATGGTGGTAGTAAAGGTGTAATGTTCATACAACTACCGAAGAAAGAGGTGGAACAGAATCTAGGCCGTGATCTTCATCTTCCTGCAGCAGGCGGAGAAATCGCCCTGCCTTTATTTGATCCTGTAAGAAACAATTTGGTGGAAATGAAATTATTGCATACTGAGATGGATGATCAATACCATCTTGGAGGGGCGTGGGAATTGTATGCTGCTAAACATGGCTTATTAATTTCTGATACAATTTTTCTTGACAAAGTAACCGTGCACACGAGCAATGATCATGATCAATTGGATAGTGCACAATTTTCGTGTCACTATGAAATAACTTACCAGCGGCGTAGACGAGGAGGCAGTAAAGATCACAGCGGACCAGCAGCGCCTGCAAATTCTGTTAAAGATGTACCTCGTGTTACAAAATGTGAGTCGTCAAAATCTGGAGGTGATTCGTCCTGGCTCCAATATTGCACTCCATAGTGTACGTATGCCTTTAACCTCAAGAGACTCTACAATCAATTGCTCGTTTCTGTTTACTTATGATTGCTGATTATACCTTGTTTGTTTTTTTATGCATCTTTAATTTTTTTATTCAAACGGAGCAGCTGTAAAGAAGAAATTAAAAATTGAAACCATAATGATACTCCTTTTTTCAATTCTAGGATACTCATTGCCGCACATTTATATGTTTAAGATGCTCTTCACGTCCAGCAATAGTGCACGCATGGTCAAATGTTGTTCATAAAACTTTCAGGACTTTCTATTAGTGATAACATAGCAATCTTATGTGCAATCTTAAACCAAATTTGCCATGTAAGAACGTTCTATGATTAAGGATAAGATGAAAATGGTTCAAAATTTAAGAGTTCTCACATTTTCTTAACATACAAAAAAGGAAACTATGTCATATAAATTGATATGCAGATTGATATAATCTAGAGAAAATTCATTCAAAAGAAGTATGTCTATCCAGAAGAAAAACAATGTCGTACTAAATAATTAACAACTAGGAAATTAATTAACTAGTCCAAGAAACTAGCTAAAGCTGCAACAAATTGTTTAAAATTAAAGATCTAGCTAAGCTAGCTAGACAAGTGAAACAAGAATGAAGAAGAGAAACTGAAGAGCGCAAAGTTGTTGAAAGAGTGGCAACGACAATGTGGGAGGCGATGCTGCAGAAGTAGCTTCGTCATTGATCACATCCTGGACCAGAACTCTTACGATCATCCGCTGTCCTCTCTCACAGTGTCCTGCTGCTCCACTCGCGAAATAGTAATAACCAGAATGCTCCAACGTGTACATTGTGTTCCCAGTGTTGGAAAAGAAATTGGGGCGCGTTGAGTTGCATTTCTTGTATTCTTTATCCGTCACCTCCATCACTGAATCCTTCTTGTACTTGAAACCTTAATCCATCGCCAAACTAACTTATTACAAGACTCTAATGCCACTTCATGCATGCATTGTACGTACATCTACCCAACAACAACTTGTACATTTACACACAAATGTGACACATTACAAGCAATTTAATTAACAACACTGATATTTAAGCATATATATATCAGTGTCAAGAATTTTACGCTATTTACCAAGTTATCTTCTCAGACTTACAGTGTTATATAAAGTGATACTATTTTTTTGTAGGTCTATTTAATTAACCGGATTATGATATGTGGTGTTATTATAGGTCAACTCAACAAGACAAAGTAGAAAATTATGAATAGTTGAGCGTGCAAAATTCTGTAGATGCAAGTAATTAAACTCAAGTGCTTACGGATAGTGTCGCCGATTTTGAACCTCATGGCGGAAGCCCAACTGTTGTAAAAATCGGTGTCATTTGCGGGAGGAACTGCCCAACCAGTAGTGTCACCAACTTGGAATTCCATGGATGAGACATGCATGAATTGAAGAGAAGAAACAATAGCCATAACGAACACTATCACGTTACGAAAACATGTGAAAGCCATGATAATAGTTAATTATTACCGTCGCCAAGCAATTAATTTAAGAGACAAATGAGAAAATTCTGTGTAGCTGCTACAGAGAATTTAACTTTTATTTGAGAGGGTATGTAGTGATAATGAGCAAGTGAAGGAATGTTAGAATTTTGTGTTTCAGGAGCGGTTGTCAGTTATATAGAAAAATACGTGCAATTAACGTGGGGTTTGGAGTGTGAGATAAATATGGGACGTGAAGTAGTTGGTCAAGTAAGGATATCTCTCTCTTTTTTTTTTTCGTAAAAGAAAATAAGAATCTCAAATATTTTAATAGTAAATATATAATTTTTAATTTTACTTAAAATAATAATAAATATTGTGAAATAAGTCTAAAAAAAATAATAAGAAAAAAAACTATTTAATTTTTACCAAGAATAATTTAAAACTTTGAATTAAACCACTCAAATTTCATATTTATAAATAAATTTTTAACAACAACATCCAAGTTAATTTATTACAAATAAATATCTAACATTTTATTTGTTAGAATTAATCTTTACTCTTATTAAGAATTAAATGTTATTTATCTTTTAAAAATTACACCAAAAATAACTAATATTAAAAAAAAAAA
>NC_061112.1:152977511-153000441 GCF_002878395.1 Capsicum annuum | reverse complement strand
TTCAAAGGGTAATGTTTTGGCTTTACACCACTAATGAAAAATGTGAGAACGTGAAGGTAGTGGCCGGCCACATAGAAAAATATGAATATACACCTCCTAACAATATAATAGTGTACGATTTATAAGTAAATACACTATAAAGAAAATATTTTTTAAAAAAGATAAAATTAGCATAATGTTGAATTTTTTGTTTTAGTACGATTGGGGGAACGGTTGTTAAATCAGTTATATATAGAAGAATACGTGCACATAACAATTAAAATGTGGGGCCTTGTATGTTAGCCGGACTTAAAAATTTTAATAGTAAATATATAATTTTAAAATTTATTTGAAATAATATATATATATATATATATATACTAGTTTAAACGCACGTACATCACGTATATTCTTTGTTTATTTTAAATTAAAATTTAAGTATTTCTTCGACTTTTTTGAACAAAATCAAAATTAGTTCAACTATTATCGATTTTTAAAATACAAAATTAAATCAAACAAAATTCAATTTATTTAATCAATTCGATTTGGATCGTTTTTTTATCTAAAGCATGAAACCCATGATCAATCTTATGTAAAAGCTATACTTATACACAAATATGAGTTGAATCAAATAGTATAATATTATACAATTACATATTTTCGTCCATAAATATTAGCTCTTTATTTATTTTTTTCAAAAAAATGGACCTTCCTCAAAATCTAGATGTCACTAATGGACCAAAATTAAATAGGTACACCATATATATTGAAGGATAATACCTTTTCAGTAAAAAGGGAAAATTAATTTTACATATTTTCTCTTCTTAACTGGCTTTTACTTTCCTTTATTTAATATGATGGAAAAAAAATATTCTAGGACTTTTTAATTATCATCATATATTTTAGTTTTTTTTTTTGATAATTAATTAACAATTGAAGAAAATAAGTAAAGAAAAAAAATTATCTATTATAACGGTTTTTAATAAAGGACGAAAAATTCAAATAACACTTTACATCTTAACTTTTAATATAGTACTAATTTAGTGTATGTACTTTCCACATGTGTCTAACGTTAATTAATAAAATTATATAAAAAGAATAAAATTATTTTTTGTAAAAAAGAAAATGATTGTTGTAGATTTCAAAGTCTTAAATATTATGAAAATCATTACATAATTATTTCTTATGTTAAAAATTGATTAAATGACTGTTCTTAAATATTAGAAAAATAAATAAATGACATGACTATTTACAAATATTAGGAAATAACGAAATGATTATTTTTAATAAATTTTGTTGTTGATACAGACATTGAACACGGTACTTCAATTACTGTTTGAAAAATCATTGAATAAAACAATACGCAATAAACTTACAAAAATTATGATTCAATAGTTATGCGTTCAATCTCAAGATAATTTTCAATATAATCTCACATGTGTATTCTGTAAAGCATAGAATACATACCTTATCACTAGTTTTGTAGAACAGAGAGAATGTTTTTGATAAACCCTCCACTAACTTATAAATAATGTGATTTTAATTTTTTATGTCTCCAATCTCAAGATAATTTTCAATATAATCTCATATGTGGAAATAGAATAGATACCTCATCACTACATTTATAGGGTAGAGAAACTGTTATTCGATAGACCTTCGGCTTGCTATGGATTCTGTGGAGAATAGAACAGATACCTTATCACTACCTTTGTAGGGTAGAGAAACTATTTTAGATAAACCCTTGGCTAATTTACAAAAATTATGATTCAATAGTAGGTCATCAATCTCAAGATTTTCAATATAATCTCATGTGAATGTAGAGTCAACAGGCTCTCATCTAACTTATAAAAAATATGATTCAATTGTTATACCTTCAATCTCAAGATAATTTTCAATATAATCTCATATGTAGAGTCAACAGACCCTTGACTAACTAACAAAAATTATGATTCAATAGTCATACCTTCAGTTTTAAGAGAAGTTGTAATATAATCTCATATGTCGAATCTATGAAGGATAAAATAGATACCTTATAACTATCTTCGAAAGATAGAGAAATTATTTTCGATAGATCAAACATTCATTTACCATTTGTATTAAGCTAAACAGTTTCTAACAATAGATACGATAGTAATAAATATTACATAATAAATTGTATACCAATATTGTGGGTCAATTTAAATTATAATAATGAGGTATCTAGACATGAAAAATAATATATTTGAGAATAATTAAATCAACAACAATTGTAAATTGATCAATTGTACAATAATATAATTGTAACAATCAGAAAAGAAACAACATCTCACTCTTGTTAACGTATGTATCCAATTATCTGAAAGTTTGGCATGAAAAAAAATTGACATGTTCATACTTACAATTTATTTGTTTAACAACATTAGAAGAAACAATGAATATAATCCCACCATGAAAATATAGAACTCAAAAATATTGTCAAAATACACACAAAAAAAAGTTACTATAAAGAATATAAAAAAGTCAAAATAAAATTACACGTCACATACCATTCTTCTTATGCTTTTCATATATATTAGAAGTCTAAACATATATTATTTTCTTGCCATATATTTTAGAATTCTTTGGAGCACTTTTCTCATAATAACAACTTTTTCATGAATCGAAAAATTATGTTATGAAATCTTTCCACTACCCTTTATATAGAATTAACTATAAATTTTTTTATTTTGATTAAAATAATAATTTTTATAACTTACCTTAGATAAAAATCTAACTCTATAATTAAACTTATGGAAAACATTAATTCCATTCTCAATGGACCTATGGCCGTGCAGGTAATTTCCATAATTGGAAACTTATACTTGATTATACACGTGATTGTCTAAAATAACTGAATGCTTTTTATATACGTTAGGAGTCTTACCATATATTATTTTCTAGTCATATATTTTAGGACTCCTTAATTTCTTAGATTTGAAAGTCGTAATTTAATATTATAAATATAATTAAATAATAATTGGAGAAAATAAGTGAAAAGATGATTTTGTATATTGTAAAGAGTTTTGATGAAGGGCAAAAAAGTTCAGATCATATTTCTAAGGATCTTCATACTTTTAATATATGTTAGTTTAGTTGTACAAGCCTCGCACGTGTAACTTTTGATTATTTAAAATTAGATGATTTTGTCTATTGTGAAGATTTTTTAATAAAGTGCAAAAAGTTGAGTTCATTTTCCAAAGATCCTTCACATTTTAATATACTCAATAATATAAACATAACATATATTTTACTATAAGCACATATATATTTTACCACAAAAAATTCCAAGTAGTTAATAGATCGTCATGCAATACCTTTTTTTCTTGCTGCATGAGGCTAAGATAGACGCATCGATTTGAACCGTATTTGTAGTACGATTATTTTTTTCTATATTTAAAATCTTTTCTTATTTTTAAAGTTAAATTCTTAAAAAATCTTTGATTACTTACTAATTTTTTTTAAAAATTTGGTATTTCTTATATTTTTTTTATTCTAACAATTCATATTTATTTCTAGATTTTTCAAATTTTCTTAAATTAATGAAAAGGATATTAACTATATATTATTAATTTTGATGACTTCTAATAAGGAAAGATTTACTATATATATGTTGAACACATAGTTCATTCTAATAAGTAAAATTACTTTCAAATAATACAAATAATATTAAAATAGTGTGAATTACATTAAAACTGAAGGAAAAGTTGCTAGTCGAAGCCTTAAAATGGTAAATCTGTTCTCATTATTTTGTTAACAATGCTCCTATTTTGTAATATATAGTTAAGAGAATCAAACTAATACTACAACTCTAACAATAGAATCAGTCCCAATAATTCAAAGAGTGAAGCATCAATATACTATGAGAAAATTCTCTTCAACTCTTGTTTCTTCTAGTATTTTATTTTATTTTATTTAATTGCTCGAGTCCATTTTTTAACTACTCCATGTACCAATCCTTAATCCTAATGATTTTAAGTATAGGAGAGGAGGCAACAATTTTAATGTTCTATTCAATCTAGGTCCCAATGAAAGGTTGCAACTTTTTACACATGATTAAATCTAATTTTTAAACAAAAAATTTTAAAGTTCGACCAAACATACATCTATCATTTGTATTAAGCAGAAAAATAAAATAAAAATAATAACCACAACAATATAAAAATTAAACCCTAACTTTTACACAAAAATTTCTCAAAGTCCAACCAAACATTCATTTATCACTTGTATTAAGTAGAAAAAACAACAAACAGTAAACAGAACAAAAAATTAAAAAGAACAATATGATATTAGAGAATAACACTATTAAATCTAACCTTGACATAAAAAGTTTCTAAGAAACAACAGCAAAATAATATGACATTTGAGATATTAGAATGATATGATTAAACCTAATCATTACATAAAAAAACTTTGAAAGTCCAACCAAACACCCATCTATAATATAGACTTAAAACTGATAAAACTGTTATAAGTTGCACCTTCAAAACTCATAAAAAAACAATTATAAAAATATATCACCATCAAAATTCGTAAATTCAACAAATATATAGCAAAAGCTCATCATAACAATTAAATTGGAATTTAATTAGCAATTACATCATATTGCATTTTTACAAAAGATTAAGGAAGACATAAAAAATACCAAATTCCATACAAACTTTAGGAAAAAAGAGGGCAAAAAATTATCCTTAAAAGGCTAATGATCGTTAGTCCAATTTCTAGAGGTCACCCTCCTTTATCAGATAGAGAAAAAATTAAATCATAAATAATTGCATGTAAGAAGAGTACTAATACAGATCAATATAAATACTTTGAAGAAACATACATGCATATGTGGACAAATATATCAACATGCATATAATTTTTTTTTTACAAAAAAGCGACCAAAAGAGAATTACCTCTGAAATGATCCGCTGTATGTGTGTGTTGTTCAAGCATGAGTACAATGTAACTCTTTATATAGGTAATTATTTTTTATATATATTTTAGGATTCTTAATTTTTTTTAATGTATTTTAGGATTTATATATTTCTTTTCAAATATTTATTATATTATGTTTCTTCCTATATATAGAAGTCCTTAATTTAATAAAGTAATAATTAAAGAAAAAAAATAGTAAAAAGATGATTTTTAACTATATCACAATTTCTAAAATTTAGAGTTTAGAAATTAATTAAAATTCTACCATATTATTTATACTAACACGAATTGGTTCGTTGAAGCAGGTAATTATGTGCAAGTTTTCAGGTATTTTAATTTTTTTAATAATTTGCCTTTATTATTTTTTTGTCAAATAAAACTAATAGACAAAGACTAATATATATTAATATTTTATCCTCCAAAACTTTCAAAAATCTCACATATCTTTTATATGGAATTTTTCAGTATCTATTAATAGATTAAAGCTAATATATATTTAATATTTTACTCCCCAAAACTTCCAAAAATCTCAGTTATTTTTGAACTTTAACAATGAGGTGCTTGGATATTTTAGTTAAATCTTCTAAAATTAGCTATACATTAACATTATAAATTGAAGAAGTTAGATTTTGGGTATCCCAGAATAGGTCACCTAAGTCCATAGCAATACCAAATCTTGTTTATCTAACTTTAACAAACCCATGCTTCCCAATAATGTCAAAATCCAACATTGACTTCCCAATATTAATTAATTATTTCCATTTGGGCACCCTATTAAAGCCCAACCACATCTGCCTAACCATGATCCAATTACTCCTTTACACTTGGTGTCACTCTCTCTCTCTCTCTGTTCCATTCCCATTCCCATTCCATGTGCAATTATAATTAATTCCCCATAATATTCACAACCCATCGGACGTAACGCCCCAAAAGATCAAATCTTTAAGATCTATACGTTATATTTTGCTGTATATATTAATACATTTCTCTAGCGAGACCTATTGTTTGTTTGTTTGTTTTCCACTCACACATGGAATCTTGCATCTACCATCAGCTCAAATCTCAGCCAATATGGCTTGTTTTGCTTCTCTCTTTAGGTATCTTGAAAGTCTTGAGCTTTTCAGTCATACTGCTCAGATGGGTCTATGTTAATTTCCTTAGACCTGCCAAGAATCTCAAGAAATATGGGTCATGGGCACTTGTTACCGCACCTACTGACGGTATTGGAAAGGCTTTTGCTTTCCAATTAGCTAGAAAGGGGCTTAATTTAATACTTGTGGGTCGTAATCCTGATAAACTTAAGGATGTCTGTGATTCAATTAAGGTTAAATATGGGAAAGTCGAGATTAAGACAGTGGTGGTTGATTTCTCTGGTGATTTGGATGAAGGGGTTAAGAAGATTAAGGAGATAATTGAAGGATTAGATATTGGGGTTTTGATTAATAACGTTGGGGTTTCGTATCCTTATGCTAGATTTTTTCATGAAGTGGATGATAAATTGTTGGCTGATTTGATTAAAGTTAATGTGGAAGGAACTACTAAGGTTACTCAAGCTGTTTTACCTGGTATGGTTCAGAGGAAAAGAGGTGCTATTGTTAATATTGGTTCTGGTGCTGCTAATGTTATCCCTGCTGATCCACTTTACGCTGTTTATGCCGCTACCAAAGCGTAAGTTGAGCTGTTTTTCCCTCTCTGATTTGTAGGAATTTTGAGGTTCTTTTGGATTGAATGATAGCAAATGATTGCACCTTACGCGGAAATTTATTTGAAGAAGAGTAAAAAAATATACACGTTGATAGACTTTGTAGCCAACTTGAAATTTGTAAAGTATCTTAGGGATAAACTGTTTGTTGATATTCATGAAGTACACATGTGAACTTAAATTTGTGTGCATATGGAGGGATTTCCAAATACTAAATTTGAGGTATCTGATTATATCCTTGCTTGAGGTCCTTATTAGTTCATATTGCTAATGGAGACGTCCTCATCAGAGATTTAGGGATCGTTCGGTAGGATGCATTAGGTATTAGCAATACATGGATAAGCATAGTAAAGATAGAACTGTCTTTAATACACCAAATGAAACCGCGGAAGGAAATAGTCCCAGCGTAACTAATTCCGACATTACTAATACAACCTAGTCAGCAGTAAGTACTTTTCTTATATACTCTACCAAACAACTTACGCGATAATTGGATGAAATGAATCCTGCTCTCCTCTATTATTTAAAAGAGGTCAACTTGTTCATGGGATGAAGATTCACGACTTATTGTAAAAACTGAATTGATTCTGGAGACTTCTTGTAACATCTGAACATTTGTTCTTAATAATGACAATTTATTAGACTTTTAGTAAGATTTGTATGTTTAAGCATGAGATAGTAGTTGTTCCCTAATAATCTTTAGTGCTGCGTTAAATTCTTGGATCCATTTTTCAGATACATTGATCAGTTCTCCAGATGCCTCTATGTAGAGTACAATAAGAGCGGAATTGATGTACAATGCCAGGTATGTGTATGCCCTTGGCTTTACTGGCTTTTCATCAGTGTTCTGGATGCCTCAAATGATTATGGTTTGGATATACTGGCTTCTGATCCTATTTTTCTTGTCAATTTTGAAAGTTGTAATCATAATCTTTCTTATGTTGGGATTCAAGTCCCATGTGAAGTTCCCTACTATGTTATGTCGTAATGCCCTGGATTCTTCCGTCTTTTGCTTCTTGATATATTTATTCGACAACACGAAACACCTATTTTAGGAGCATAATACAGAAAGTCTCATATAAGAATCTAAAAAATGGCACCATTGTTGGGTGTTTGGTTGTAGAGTTTTTAATTGCTAGTTGTTCATTATGGACGAACATGTGAGCTAATACGGAAGAAGTGTGTATATTACCTTTCAACTAAGTCTCATGTGAAGTTCCCTACTTTGTTATGTCCTAATGCCCTGGATTCTTCCGTCTTTTGCTTCTTGATATATTTATTCTACAACACGAACCACCTATTTTAGGAGCATACAAAAAGTCTTGTATAAGAATCTTAGAAATGGCACCATTGTTGGGTGTTTGGTTGTAGAGTTTCTTATTGCTAGTTGTTCATTATGGACGAACATGTGAGCTAATACAGAAGAAGTTTGTGTATTACCTTTCAACTTACCCTTCTATCATTATTAAGCATTTGGAGTGATTTTTTGTAGTTGAGTGAATTTGTCTGGTTTAAAATCATGAATAAAATGCGTTGAATAAGAACTGGTTAAAGTTGGAGGTGCATCCTCCGTTACATTTCTTTACTTTCCACTGATCCAACATTATTCTTGGTTTTCCAAATATAGGTGCCATTGTATGTGGCGACAAAAATGGCGTCAATCAGAAGGTCTTCATTTTTTGTTCCCTCAACTGATGGTTATGCTCGGGCTGCGCTACGATGGATTGGTCATGACCCTAGGTGCACTCCTTACTGGCCCCATTCTCTTCTGTGGGGTTTGCTATATTCATTGCCAGAGTCAGCTGTTGATGCTTGGCGTCTGAAGTTCAACATGGGAATTCGGAAGAGGGGCCAACTGAAGGACAACAGAAAGAAGGAGTAGGAAGCATCTGCTTTTTACCTCATTCCGTCTGATTAGTTGATTTCTCATTTTCTTCTATTTCTGTTTCCAATTGGGTAATGCTAGTTCTGGTAATTAAACAAGAAGCTTTATTTCATTCTACTTATTAAACAAGGCCCAGTGTTCTTGTTGCATTTTTAGCTGTAGGCTGCTTGAATCAAGAGCAGTCTAAAAGAAATTCGAACTCTCAGTTCTACACCCTGTCTTGTCAAAAGAACCATATTCCAGGACAAGTAAATCAGAATGATTCTGTTTGTATTTGTTCTTTGAGTTTGATGTTGCAGAATGAATATTCAATACGGTGTTTACTTTTATGAACCAATTTAGTACCCTTACATGATCAGCGTTTGCTGTTACTAGATCAAAATATTACTCTTTTGATTTATCAGATCATTTGATGATTGCGTGAGTTTTTCTACGAGTGCTACTTGAAAACACTGGCTAAACCTTCCTTTATTCCAAGGAGAGGAAAAAAGGAGTTTTATCTAAAGCTGCAATGCAAATATTTAATCAACTGATGCACAGCTCATAAACTTTGTCCAAGAAATATACAATTCATTTGCCAGCTTCTGTCAATCTAAACCTGACTAAAAGTGTACAAACAGATTAAGCAAAGCATGCTAGTTTTTATCTCTGAAGAGGGACAAAAGAAAGTTTTATCTTGAGAAAAAAAAAAGGCTACTCCTTTGGCCAATATTACAACACATGCTCATTTTAAAGCATTAGCACAGAAGACATCATCCTAATCCGTTCCTACTAGGATTTTCAAGCAAATCCAATCATGTTAAGAAGGGGGGAGAAAAGATTACAACACGTATGCTACTGAAGCTACAGACAAGAAATGTTCAATGATGCTATACATATTATCATTGAATTTCAACATCTCTGTCAGTATCTACCAGTTGAGCCTCTTGATCATATCCACTCTTGCCGTTTCTGATCCTGAAAGATTTGTCGCTAAGCATACGAGCAAACATGCTTTTTGACCTGGGAATGTTTCGAGGTCCTGAACCTTCTGATGTTCTACTATCGCCATTCTTCTTGGCCAGTTCTTCCATCATAATCTTGATGCTACTCTCAAAGCGGCGCCTCCATGTTGGATATCTTGATATAGATTTGGTGATGCCTCGTAGTCTTAATGACAAAATCGGGAGAGTTAATACAAAAATCTGAGTGCCACGAGCGGTAAAAAAGAAAATAACGATTCTGTATTTCACAGGAAAACAAGGATCATCACCTTCGAGCTAACGCCTCAAACTCAGCTCGCCGCAGTTCAGACTCAGGTGGTGATCCAATATTTGAATTCCTCAACCTCTCGGGATCACCACTCAACAAAACCAATTTGCCAAGGTACTCCTCGTCACTTTCAGAAAGATTCTCAGCTTTGATTTGGTCCTTGATGATCAAGAGTGGATTCAGAAACCACTCATAGAAGGCATCTCTGGGCCTGTTAACGCTAGTTACTTCAGTAACATCATCATCTGCATTAAAAGAAGGTTAATCTGATCAGTCTCTTCTTATAATCCCAATTCTATATTACATGATCAAATTTGTATATTGTACTTACATAACAAAATACCGGTACTATTGGCTTTGGCAGATCGTATAAGGGTCTGGAGGATGCAATAGGCAGGCAAACCAATGCTAATGACTTGACCATCGTCTTTATTAGACTTGGCATCTTCAATGTCTTTTTGCGTAATTATTCCTTTAGATACCATGATTTCGCCGTGATGTTGGCAGGCCTTGAATAAGCCATCAAGAAGCTGCAGTTGCAATATATGTTGAGTGCAAATTAGCGCCAAAATTCACAGCCAGGTACTGGTGAAGCATCACAAAAGCAAACAATTAGAGTATACCTCAAGGGGTTTCAACTCGACCATGGGGCCATTCATGGAATTTGCACGAGATGGTGGATTTCGGACAGAGTCAGGCTTTGAGAAAGAGCTGGTCCTTGATGTAGTCTTCTTTCTGTACTGAGGCCTGTATGAATGCCACAGATGTGTGGCAACTATCAAAATTATTTGAAATTAAATGTATGTTTGTCAATTATCACAGTATGGAGGTTAAAATGTTGCAGTTATCAGAACCTAGGGAAGCAGGAGCCTTCTGGCATGTCTAGCACATCATTGCTATATTCATCATATATAGACAAGGAAGCAACGATATAGCAAAGCCCCAACCAAAGAGAACATTCCTGAAGTAGAAGGCATTGGTAAAACTTTAGCAGTTCGGGAAATATATAAAACACGAGGCAATTTTGAGGTCCCTGAAGTAAGGAGTTGGAGAAAAAAAGGAACTTAACCTGATATACAACTACTCCTGCATAAGCACCTAGCAGGATACTTGCTAACATTGATCCAATGAACGCACCAACAACAGCCAGTGGCCAGAGTAAGATAGCAAGACCAGCAAATGGTACACAGATTGTCTCTAGAAAAGGCCCTTCTCGACCTATACAATCATGAAACAAACGACGCCACCCCTTGAAAAGCATGTAAGGGAATTTGCAAGCAGCAATTACTATGATCGTCGGTATGTCAACCAGGAGTCCTAGTGCCACAGCTATTAGCGCCAAAGGAATATAAAACAACCTGCAACAGATTGCAAAGTAACTTCTAAGCAAAAAGTAAATCTCTCATGAAGAATAATTATGCATCCAAACTCCCAACATATGCTTGCAGGTAAACAACATAAGTTGAATCTATGAAAATCAAAGAACATTTTTGTTAAGGAAAACAGGAGACTTTTTAAAATGCAAATCTTAAGTGCAGAGACCTACAACATGCAACTTAGACTAAAGAATTGTAGCAACTACCGACTATTTCCAAAAACAAATGCATCTCTGTCTCTGTTTGTTACGGGAAGGAGATTCTGGCTTGCAAACAAGTAGAGTAACATATAGTTCATTGTCATTTCTGTTCTGACATAGGAATATGGGGATTTTGACTGGTGGACAAGTAGAATAACATCTTGACCTCATACTGGTTGTCTTAAAATAGCTAGAAAACCCAGGGGATTGACGTTTTCCCTTTTGTTAGAATTAAGAGAAACTAAATAGTAAGTGCTTTGAGGTTTGTATGACCCAACTTGAATCTTTGTTGATTTTAAGAAGAAGCGTTTGGGAGATTGACATGTTCACCAGACAAGGCACCCGGCCCCGATGGTTTTACAATGGCTTTCTTTCAAAAATCTTGGGGGTTTATTAAATCAGATGTTATGGGGGCTTTAAACTATTTCCACCAACATGATAGCATGGTCAGATCTAGCAATGCATCCTTTATTGCTTTGGTGCCAAAGAAAAAAGGAGCAATTCACCTAAAAGATTATAGGCCAATCAGTCTAATTGGGAGATTTTACAAGATCGCGGCCAAAGTGCTGGCAGAAAGGCTCAAGGTTGTAATGGGAAAACTTGTTTCCAATCATCAAAATGCTTTCATCAAGGACAGGCAAATCACAGATGCGGCTCTAATTGCAAATGAAGTTCTGGATTGGAGAATAAAAAGTAAGGAACCGGGCATCCTATGCAAACTAGACATAGAAAAAGCTTTTGACCAACTCAATTGGTCATACCTCTTCTCCATTTTGAGACAAATGGGTTTTGGAGAAAGGTGGATTAAATGGATCAAGTTCAGCATCACCACAATGAAGTATTCAGTTCTAGTGAATGGAAGTCCAGTTGGTTTCTTCTCACCACAAAAGGGGCTCAGGCAGGGAGATCCCCTCTCTCCTTTTCTTTTTATCTTAGCCATGGAGGGCCTTAGTAATATGTTGGATAAGGCCAAGCAGCTGCAACGGCTAGATGGTTTTAATGTTGGCACAAGGAACACTGTTAATGTCTCACAATTACTGTATGCTGATGACACCCTTGTTTTCTGTGGAGCAAATAGGTCTCAAGTTCTTTACCTAAATCTAGCACTGCTCATCTTTGAATCACTTTCGGGCCTTCATATAAACATGTTAAAAAGTGTTATATTCCCTGTTAATGAGGTTTCAGACCTAGAAGAGCTTGCAGGAATACTTGGTTGTAACATTGGTTCCCTCCCAACCACTTATCTTGGACTACCTCTGGGTGCCGCATTTGGATCTACATGTATTTGGGATGGGGTGATTGAGAAGTTTGAGAAAAAGTTGGCATCTTGGCAGATGCAATATCTTTCAATGGGTGGGAGATTGACACTGATTAACAGCGTGTTAGACAGTATTCCAACTTACTACATAACTCTATTTCCCATACCTAGCAAGATATTGAAGCAGCTTGATAGGATCAGGAGGGATTTCTTATGGGAGGGTAACAATAAGGATCACAAGTTTCACCTGGTGAAGTGAATTAAAGTGGTAAGGCCAAAACAAATGGGAGGATTGGGCATAAAAGATTTAGCACTTCACAACAAATGCTTACTCATGAAATGGATATGGAGGTATACTCAGGTGGATCAAGCTCTATGGAAGGAAGTAATCAAGGCAAAACCTGGAGTCAAAAATCATTGGTGCTCCAAGCTGTCCAACTCCCCTCATGGTGTAGGCCTATGGAAGAGTATATGCAAGCTTAAAGATGAGTTCTTTCAAAACACTCGGTTGGTAGCAGGTAATGGTATACATATCAGGTTTTGGAAGTATAGGTGGCTGGACAATATCATTCTGATGTAGGAATTCCCTAGGCTGTTTCAAATTGCCCGTGCACCAAATTCTTCCATATCTCAAAATAGGGAATACAACACCTGGAATGTACTTTTCAGAAAGAACCTACAGGATTGAGAAATTGAAGAAGTGGTTAACTTGTTCTCTAGGCTAGAAGGCCTGGTGATAAATGTCCAGGAAGCAAACAAGTTACGGTGGGATAGTGACAAGGATGGTAAATACTCGGTGAAAGCAAGCTATGTAATCTCATTTGCTCCTAATGGAGTGCTTGATACCATGGAAGTTGATATGGAAGACAAAGCTCCCACCAAAGATCATATGCTTCAGCTGGACAGCTCTTCATGAAGCTTGCCTTACTCAAGATAACCTTAAGAAAAGGAAATTTCAGATTGCCAACATATGTTACATGTGACATCAGAACATTGAGTCCAACAATCATCTATTTTTACATTGTAAAGTTGCTGCTGGCTTATGGAGTATGTTTCTGTCTATATTTGATATTAAATGGGTAATGCCACATAGCACCAAAGAGGCCTTTGAGTGTTGGTGCAATTGGAGAGTTGGTAAGGCCATCAAGCTAATCTGGAAGATGATACCTTCTTGTATTTGTTGGTGCGTATGGTCTGAAAGGAACAACAGATGTTTTGAAGGTTTATCAACTCCAAATCACTCCCTTAAGGCTAGGTGTCTTTTGTATCTATATAGTTGGCATAACCTTTCACCCATAGATTCCCCTGAGAACTTTCTGAACTTTGTTAGCTCCCTGGTACTAGTGTAGCCTTTTGTTTTTGAGCTAATGTACTTCTGTCTTTCTCTAACTTTTGTAATATTCTGCATCTTCTTGATGCCAGTAATGCAATTTCTTATTACTTCATCAAAAAAAGAAGAAGCATTTGACAGTGTTGTTGGATTTGTTTTGGTATGAAAAATTTTGATACGTGATTTCATATGCTTTACTTAAGACAGAGATCTATGAGAAACATCCTCTCTACCTGCACAAGGTAGGGGTAAGGCTGCGTACACACCATCCTCCCCAAACCCCACTTGTAGTATCTGTTAGCTAGCAGACTATGTGGAAGATGTAGACGTAGTATAAAGATGCTACAAACAGTAAGTACATACTCCTTATCTTTCTTTTTGTATAGTTTGCTAATTTAGTAACAGGGATATATTTTTGGAATGAAAAAAAAAAAAAAAAGGACATACTGGTGCACTAAAGCTCTCGCTATGCGCAGGGTCTGGGAAGGGCCCACCACAAGGGTGTATTGTACACAGCCTTACCTTGTATTTCTGTCAGAGGCTGTTTTCAAGGCTTGAACCAGTGACCTCCTGGTCACATGGCAACAACTTTACTAGTTACTCCAAGGCTCCCCTTCATTTTTATTTTTTGGGATAAGCGAATACAAAAATAGATCGAACAAAAAGGGGAAAGATGCAGTCTTGGAAATGATTCTGAGAAAATCCAGGAAAAAAGGGGACCTTTAGATTCTCCATTTATGTTTCCCGTTTAGGTTAACCACCATACAAGATATTCTCTCATCTGTTATTCATAGTTGACAGGGAATGCCGTCCAAGCTTCTGTAGCTAAAATTACACCACCATACAAGGTCCTCTCCCCTGTCATTCACACATGATAGGGGCCGTCAAGAAAGCGTCAGCAGCTAAAACTACACCCTAAAAAATCCTTCCTTTGCACTAAGCAAGAAAAGCTTTGAGGTGTAGGCTTCAACGGACAGAGTGAAATAAAAGTAGAGCACGCAATTCTCAAACAACGCCAATCTGCTTTGTTGTATTTTCCAGAACAAGTATAGATACAATTCATTCACTGAGTTGCCATACTAACTTGTTATCTGAAACTCTCTGATAATGAAAGATATGAGGTATGGAATTATAGAAAATTACCCAACTTCAAATTGGAGAAGATGGGAAAAAGAACTTCGAGATAGATGATTCAACAAAACCTGATCTCATAGTATTTTCCACCAGGAGGTCCCTGAAGTCGCAAATCATCCATTATTGAGAAGTAGGAATGGTATAACACATCCCTCACATCCCTAACAATAGTAAGGCTTCCTTTCACCGTGTCCCAAGTCCCATCCTACCATCAACAATGAAGCAATTCACAAACTCAAAACCAAAAGGAGATATGAGATATTAACAATGTTGGAAATAGGAATCATAAAAACATACATATATACTGTGAAAGAAGGCATTAGTCTTCTTTCCACCCACAGCTTGGAAAGTGGCAAACACGGGTGCAAGGAAGCCATACGCTGCCCCGCCAACAACACTGCTTGCAAATCCAACAAACGGCCAGAAAAGTGAAATAACAAGGACACATATGCTTAACACAAGTTTCAAAGCTGGACCTAGTTGCTTTGTGCTGCAATTCATCAAACAAGGTGGAAGTCACTAAAGAGTATCTTTATACACGCAAGGTTATTGACCATGATAAAAGTAGCTAAAGAGTGCACCTCCATAGACAGTAAAATGTATAGAAAAAGTGCACTGGCCAAAGCCCCAAAATAAGAGCAGAGTTTCCAACAGTGACAATAACAAGAACCAAAGGGCACAAAATGACACCTGCACAGAGTAAGTGGCAGAAACCAGTTATTTCTATTCATATAAATCTAAACGAATATCTTTGGAACAATAAAGCAACAACAACATAACCAGTGTAACAAGTAGGATCCAGGGAGGATATAGTACGCAGAACATATGATAGAGAGGCTGTTAACATTTTAAAATAACGGAAATGAAGAAGTCATAACAAAACACTAAAGAAAGCATGACAGAGCATTCAACTACAATAACATAATAAGATAATCGAAATACAAGAAACATAAAACAGTAACAGAGATCTAATAACAAGAAAGTACAGTTAAAGAAAGAACCTTTCAAGACACCCAAAATAAGCAAGCCAATGAAGTAAGGTAAGAAACAAATGAAGTTCCACAAAGAAGCCAGAAACCCCCTTGGGGGTTCCATTCTTATCCTTAGCTAAATCAAAAACCGCTCGATCTTCACACAATCACTACAATAATACAACCCCTATTCACCAATCAATTAAACTTGCAAAATGCAACCAAAAAAATCGAGTCTTCATGAAAAAAAAAATTGAATCTTTATGAAATTAAAAAGAAGATTGTGATGCGGGTTTGAGGATTTATGAAAAAAGAAAAAAAAAAGTTGGCTAACTGTCAGATTAGTGGGAATAAAGTGGTTACAAATAGTGTTTGAAGTAGTGGAAAAGAAAAAAAGAAAGGAAAAAAAACAAAATTGATAACGTTTGTATGTATTTGTAAGCAAGGTATACAAAGTGCAACTCTTTTTCAATTATGGAATACTTTATTATACGTATATATCATTTTCAGCTTTCCTGAAAGATGCAGCACTGGTGTTTTTTGATTTTGAGATTGGGACAATTTTCTGTAGCAAATTATTAGAAATTGTTTGGACAAAAGGCCAAAAACATTTATTTAAGAAGCAAAAATAAATTTTGTGGCTGCCTAGGGTATTCGAGAAATATTTATTTCCGTAACTGATATATATTGATTTTGGCTAATTTTTACAAATTATGAAAAACGACAAATATTACGTCACAATTAATTGGTAGAAGGACTATTTATATGGAGAAATTATTTAAAATAATTGTTATGAAAGCCTTTGAAATTATATGGAAAATATTAAGTCGTATTCTCTTTTTTCTCTAGCAATAGTTTTTTGTTATTCCAAAAAGGAAGAGGAGAAAAAAAAAAAGAATAACTCGTATTTATAATTGACGGACAATTTCAAAAAGGAAAAGCAAGAGACAGAAAAAAAATAAAAGGACAAGACACCACGAAAAAAAAAAGGTTGTTTTCAATTGAAAAATACATACGTTGAATTATATATATATATATTCTTCTTAATAACGCAAGAGTTATTTCTATTTCTGGAAAACAATTTTATTTACTGGCCAAACATTTTATAAGACGTTTTAGATTGTCTTAGCATTCAAACACCTTACGGAAACTTGCTTGATTTCCAAATACGACAATATATTTTTGTTTGGTGAATGTTTGATTAGTGATGTGTGGGTGGTGGTTTATAAAAGGAAATCATTCAGATCTATACTCGTACCACATAATTGAAGTTTGTGCCGCATTAATACTAGTATTATTTTTTTATTTTAATTTATGTGTCATGATAAATTTTGAAAAGTTAATTATTTTTTTATATAATTTTTAAATATTTTAAGGTGTTAATTATTTATTTATAATATTTTTACATAATTTTTAGATACTATATATTAGTAGTCTCAATTTATGTGACATTGATGAAATATTTGAGAAAATTAAAATTTGTTATAGAATTTTTAGATATTTTAAGTTGTTAATTATTATAATTTTTCAAATTCTACATAATTTTTCAAATTTATATGATATTGATAAAATTTTAAAAGTCAAACCAATTGTTTATGCATACTTCAAATATTTATATTTATAAATTATTGTGATTTATATTACTTTTTTCATGACATTTTCAAATGCTTCTCTATTCACTTTTACTTATCATCGTTTCACTTTTCGAGGTCAACTTCTATGAACTTTGACTAATATTTTACGGTGTACTTCCTCCGTTTTATAATAACTGAATTGTTGGATTTTGGCACACAGATTAAGGAAAAAACATTAAAGACATAAATTTAACACTAACTTTTCATTTTTACCCCCAAAAAAGAAAAAAACTAACCTGGTAATACCTTTTCAAAAATTAATTGGTTATCAAATTATAAGGGTAAATTTAGAAAAAAATTCAATGATTCACTTATTTTTAAACATCAATAAATACCCCAACAATTCACTTATTCGAAACGGAGGGAGTATAACTCAATATATTAAAATTAAAATTTAGATGGTCGAAAACTATACGAAAAATGCTATAAGTTGCAATAATTCTTATATTAATGCGATGAAAAAGTACATCTTAAAATATTAATCAAAGGTTAACCTCGAGAAGCAAAACAGTTACTAACAAAAGTGAACGACTTCCTCTATCCTAATTTATATTGCTATGATAGAATTTCAAGTCAATTAAAATTTTTATATGCTTTGAAATAACTTAAATTTTTAATTATTATAATTTATAATATTTTTTAAAATTTTAAATATATAACAAATAAAAAAAAACATAATTAAATTAAAATAAAGAAATATGCTCGATCAAAAGCAGGTATGTGAAAACAACAATTGACAAATATATAGCAGTTATAACTAATGTGATAAGTGACTAAAATCATAGTGACAAGATAGTATCGATATCAAAGTTTAATATTTAAATTATTAAATGAATATACATTTTAAAGTTTGAATGGAATCCCAGAGTTATGAACATGGCTTGGGCAGTTTGGCAAATTACGTTTGGAACCTAGGTAAATTCTATATGTAATAGAGGAAAACAACGTATTAGGCTTATATTAAGACTTATGTTTAGCTGTTTTTGATAGCATTCGGCAGTCTTCCTTTTCTATTTTTCTTTTTGGTTATGTTGATAAAGAATTTGTTTTTAAGTTTCATTATTGATCAATCAATCCAAAGTTTTGAAATGGAGAAAGAAAAAATCATTAAGTATCTAGAAACAGTTGGGCCCTCGAAATAGAGGGAGACATTACATTATAACGGCGGATGCTTCAATCCAGAAAATTTCTATCAGAGTTATCTTACTATTGTAGCTTTACACAAGAGGAAGCATATATGTTTAGTTGGAAGCAGAACACATATGAACAATGAGCTGTATATCTTCGAGAGCAGACCTACATACAAAGCAGTATAAAAGTTGCGCTTATCATGTTCCTTTTGTCCGAGCAGTAAAAATTTCTTCTCTGTCAAAGGGCCTGCTTCGTCTAGGAACATCGGCTATATTACAGAATTCTGACAAGCTTTTCCTGATTTGCACTCTTTTCTTTTTTTCTGGTGGACGGGGGCCAAGAATGCTGAGATCAATAGTCGCACCATATGCCTGTGCAGACAAGATGACTGCATCATAAGCCTTCGTAGAAAGGCTCAGGCCTTCAGATATAGCCCTCACATACAACTCGTATGCTAGCCTCGGCTTGCCGTCATTTGCTAGAGCCTCAATTAGCATTTCATAGCTGACCTCATTGGGGGTTATGTTTTGAGTTTTCATACGCTGAAACCACTCGTATGCAACGCTTCCCATGCCATTCCGAGCGCATGCACTGATAATCGCGTTGAACGTAACAACTGTAGGCTCAACTCCAGTGGAAACCATCTCCTTGATGATTGAATCAACTATGTTAAATTTCCCTTGCGCAGTGTAAATTGATGCCATAATAGTATAGGCATACAAATTTGGCTCGATGCCCACTTTGATCATATGTTTCCAGACCTGAAGGGCTTCATCATAGAGCTTGCCTTTCTCTAGAGCACTGAGCAGTGCTCCATAAGAGATAACTGTTGGTTTTTCACCTTTCTCGACCATTCTCCTGAATATCTGTACAGCAGCAGATGTTTCTGAAGCCTTGGAACAGGCAACAAGCACGGCATTCCACTCCCTACTGCTTGGTCTAAGCCCCTTCTCTTCCATTTTGTTCAGCAACCTAACACCCCATCGCCAAATACCTCTTTTTTTGGCTGCACTCAGCAGTATGTTAAAATGAGAAACTATCAGTTCATATGACATGTTGTTTGGTTTTGGCCCCTTATCCAACAAATCCTCGTAAATTTCAAGAGCTGCCCACCATTTCTTCGCCTTTCCCATCAACCAAATGATGTGGTTGCAGACGGATAAGCTAATCTCCGTATCCATCTCTCTTATCCTATTATACAGTTCTTTTGCTACAACATAATGTTCTTCACGGGTACATGCCCACACTAGGCGTTCATACTCTGCACGACTTGGTTGGAGCCTAGCCTTATCCATATCCGTTAGTAGTTTCAGAATATTGGTGCTTGCTTTTTCACCCTTGACCAGCCACTGCCGCATCACTTGGTAGCAAATTCGGATTATGAAATCCTCAAGCTTCGCAAATTCATACTCCCAGTTTTCTTCCACAATATTTCCAATTTCACCATTTTGATATTTCTCTCTTGTCTCGACAAAGAAAGTTATAGCACCAAATCCATCTTCAAGTCTCCGATAAGCAAACAAGGCAGTGGAATAGGATGCAGGACTAGGAAAGAGTCGCTTCTTTGGCATCTCTCTGAAAAGATTGAGAGCTTCAAGTTCCCGGCCTTGTTCTATATAAATTCTCATTAAAGTATTGTACGTCACAACATTAGGCTCCACTCCTTCTGAGACCATATCGTTCATGACTTTATCAACAAAATTGTACTTCCTCGCCTCCTTTATGGCGCCTAAAAGACTATTATAAATGAACACATTTAAGCTAACAGAGCCGATATTATCCTTGCTCCTCCTCCTTAACCACTCAACAAGTGCCATCGCAGAGTTCAACTTCTTATCTTTACCAAAACCTCTAATCATAGATGAGTAAACTTGAAGTGGCAATTCAACCTTATCCTTAAGAACTTCATCTACCTCATCTGCATTTCTAACAAAGTGCAAGCTCTGTGCCAGAGCTCGAACATCCACATTTTCGCCTTTAACTCTCCCCGCCTCTTCCTCCTCACTTCCAATATCACCAAACTCAACATTATGACTCAAGTCCCCCTTTTCCTCCAACTCAACACAAGTCAAAGCCCCAACCCCACGTTCCCCTCTAGTGAAAGATTGTGAATTTTGTTCTCTTACATCAGAGGCCTGTGCCACAGCAAAAGATGGTCCAAGAAAATCCTTCTTTGGGAGACGAAAAGGAAAGACTTGTGTCCTCAGGCAAAAAACTTGTTTTCTGAACTTAGGCTTATCTCTTGGACACCTAAAACTTCTGGATACATGATCAGAGGTAGAATTATGTGAGGGGGAGTATGCAAGAACCCAACTATCAGTTTTTCGCCAAGTAAAAACTGAAGTAGAAGATGAAGCCAACTCTGATTCCATATGTGGTAACATACTAGAATTAGTCCCAGAAGACCAGACATTTAGATAAGGCATTTTGTTCAGAGAAACTTAACATAAAAAGGAACCCAAAATTCAGATTTTTGAACCAAACATAGATGATTGAGTAAGCACACAAGATTCTTGAAAGGAAAAGAGAGCGGAGAAGTTGCTCATTATAATCTTCAAGAATCATAAGAGCATACCTCCAAGAAGAAGAAGAAGAAGAAAGCGATCCTATGCACCAAGTCCATTACTGCAAAATTGAGGTGGGGTGTTAGTGATTTTGGAAAATTTGTTTGCGACTATTTATATTATTGCTGTTTAATTCGTGGCCATTCAATTTGCTGTGAAGTGCAAGGTAGTGAGGGGTACTTACTACAGTAGTTAGTAATTGTGAGGCTGGGAAACTATGCTGACAAAGAAGCAGAGTGTGTCGTAAGGGGCTTGAACTCATCTTACAGGCCCACTGGGCTCTAACTAATTACTTGGGTTTGAATCTCATTCTTTATAATCCAATACACACAAGTTTGGAGAGATACTGGGCCACAAACCATTATCACAGCCTTGATCCTCATACTTGTATAGGAAAATTTACCTAAAAGAACAATATTTTTTGGAAAAATAACATAAACATATACCTTAACTTATCATATTTACATAAATTCTCACCCTTACAAAGTAATTATAAAAAATCTCAACTAATTGTTGGATATATCAAGAGCTAATTATAGATCTCAATAGATCCAAAATCAAAAAAATATACTAGAGCTAATTAAGTATCTTTACAAAAGAAAAAACGTATTCATAGAATGTGTAATGTATCTCAACAAACTCAAAATAAAAAAAATATATATCGGGAGCTAATTTTCTATCTTTGCAAAGAAAAAAAATATATCTTCGTTGGATGTATCGAAAGCTAATGATGTATTTCGACAGGCCTAAAATTGAGATTTTCATTAATTATGCAAAATATCGAGAATTTCTAAAATCAACACTAAGGGGGAATGGGATTCGATCCCTACCCACATGTGAGGAACGGACGGTGCTCAACCAACTGAGCAAACGTCTGCACCCAAATATTAAAATAATTACTTTAGTTTTTACTGTGAAAATAAAACTTGGACAAAAAACAAAAACTTCAAGCTAAAACACGAAAATTCTCCAAAAATAATGCGTGTGATAAAACAAGAAAGAACAAGAAGAAGAGTAGAGAGAATAGAGAGAGTGATTTTTATTTCTTCTCATGAGGGATGAAAGATCATAAGATTGTAAATACAATGAACAAAACCCCTTTATTTATAGAGAAAACTTACTCCTAGTCTGAGTAAAGGACGGATGCTTCAAATCCTAATAGATATCAAAGTAGATCTTGATAGACATTCACTATAATGTAAATACATTTATAACACTCCCCTTTGAATATCTAGATAGATAATGTGATTCGTTAAAACCTTATTAGAAAAAACTCAGTGGGAAAAAAATCTAGTGAAGGAAAAAGAGTACACATCTCTAACAATACGCATATAGGCTGCCTCATTAAAAACCTTACAAGGAAAATTCGGTGGGACAAAACCTTGAAAGGGTAAAAGAGTACAGCGCGTATTTGCTCTCCCTAATGAGAACATCCTTGAACTTTTGCATCCCAATCTTGTGTTGCATCTTCTTGAAAGTTGCAATTGGAGAAGATTTGGTGAATAAATCAATCACATTGTCAGTTGAACGAATCTGTTGCACGTTAATATCATCATTCTTTTGTAGCTCATGTATGT